>NC_079290.1:99845642-100153892 GCF_023638135.1 Falco biarmicus
CTGGCGCTTCCTGCCAGGTTATATATCCTTTTTCTATAGACAGAGCAAGTGTGTTGTGAGTCTGACTGTGCTACCTGATGCCCAGGTTGGATTATATTGGCATACAGTCCTATATTCATCTGTCTCACAAACCGTAGAGATTTTTTTTCTTTTTCTTTTTAAAGGAAGGGGAGACTTTAAAATAATGGATTTACACAGGGCAATCATTACTTGTTTTTCTTTCGCTTCCAGCCTTCCTTCATGGAGTATAGATTACTATTTACAGATACTCTCTTTTGCCATACTTTATGTAAATTTCCTGTTTGTAACTATGTAAATCCCTTTTTGTAAGAGATTCAGCTCTTCTATTTTTTTTTGTAGCTTTATGTATTTAGAGTTTATGGATGACTTAATACCTTAAGCATCTTGATCACTTGTACTACTGATATCCTAATTTATTGAGACCCATGTTTTCATGTAGGATTTTTCTTTATGAAGTATTACAGTTACTGTAGAAACTGTTGTTACTCCTAGAATCTGTTCCTGCCCTTCCCTCTTCCATCATCACCTTTGGTTCATTGACACTGACTTTTCACATCTCTGTAAGACTTTTACATTCTGCTTGTGCACTTGTTTGCTGTCATGAAGGCTGTAGGGGATGGGGATTTCCTTTCCTGTTTTATCGTAAGTGCTTCCATTTCTGAAGCTGTCTGTGTTCATCTGCGTCTCTCTTCTGTTGCCCTTTGCTACTCAAGCCACAGACTCTCTCTCTCTCTGAGTGACAGCTTTTGTCCATGAGAGGCCTGGCTGTCATTCTTATGTCCTCATTTTTTTTTTTTCTTTCACTTATCTCAGGTAGATGTCTAGGGTAACTTAGCTGCTTGCTTTACCTACGTCATAATTGTAGAGAAAAATGCTTCAGGTGACTTTTCTTTGAAGATACCCTCAGGGAGTAGCTTTACTTTTCTTCATTCCTCTTGGTTTATGAACTACGTGGTTCAGATGCTCCTGGTATTTTCTCTCTTGGTGGCAAAAGCGTGCTGCTTCGCAATTCCCAGTTGTTATGACAGACCCGGGTATGTTGGGCAAACATAAATAAACTGCACGAGCCACTCCTTTAGAGATTCAAGAAGTGTACCTGATTTCTTCAGGAGCAATTACAGACAGGGCTAACCCCCTAACTCCTGTGTGGTGGTCATCCCTCTGCGTTACTCCTTCCTCCCTTCTGCTGGACCAGTTCCAGTGAGCCCAGGGCTACCTGCTGCCAGGGGTGGGCAGGAACAGGCTCCTGATTCCCTGTCACGTCTTTTCCTAAGATTATTCTGCATTTGCTTAGGCCCATTATAGTTTCCATCCTTCCCCTTCCCCCCCCCCCTTCCCCCGCCCCCCACCATTGTCCTTAATTTCCTCTTTGAACCTAGGTGCAGGTTTTGGAAGAACAAATCATTTTGCTGCAGTGAGGAAGGAATATCTTTTATCAGTATCCATAAATATATACTGTTACTGCTGCTTGCTTTCCTGTTTCTTGCCCCTAGGCGTTATGCTTTGATTTTTAATTCAGTGAAAGCAGGCATGTAGAGAGAGATGCACACAATCATTAAAATTAGCACATAGACCTCTCTCAGCCCCTGTACCCAACTTACTCAATTTTCAGCTTCAGGCAGTGAAGTCCTATTTCTTTCTCTCATTTGCTGTTACATTTCGGTGTCTTTTTTTGCAAACCTCAGTCACTCAACAGTACCTTCACCAACTCCTGCTCTTTCCATTTCCTTTTTTCTAATTATCTATAGCATTGCCCTAAGTACTCGTCTCTATTTTCTCTGCCCTGGGGGAATCCCTGTTCAGTTGTTCTCTGTATTTGTAAACACTGTCTATGATGTTACATAAAGGTCAGAAGCAAATAACGAGGAACTTTTTGTCAAAGCGCCCATTAAAATGTATTTGAAAGAAGTTTGCAAAGAGGTATATAATGCCTGTATTCATGCTTTTTAAAACTATTACTGCAATATAGCTGGAGCAGGTTTATTTGGAGCCAGTTGTTTATAATTTTGCGTCATCACAGGAAGAGCAACTTTGCAGATTTTCTATGTCTATATATGTTACTTTGTTTTATTGCATCAATGTGCAAAAGTTAAGAAAATGTAACCTCTTGTGATGAATTAGGGGTTTCTGTTATTCAGAACCACCATCAAAATTGCTGCCTTGAGGGGGCAGAAGGACTTATATAAACAAGTTTGGGTGAAGAAAATAGCATCTGTTTCTCTTTTTTTTGTCATTTGGAAGAACTTCCTTGATAAACAGGTGAACTTTCATATAGCTGTTTGAGTTCAGTATGAATAAGTGCTGAAGGTTTTTGGGGGAGTGGGAAGGATGTTTTGGCATCCTTTCGAAGCAGAAACATTTACACAAATACATCAAAACATATTGTTATGAATAATAATAAAACTGATGACTTACATCCCATACTTCCACTCCCTCAGAATGCTCCAGGTTATTGTTGGTGTAAGAAAATGTTAGGTGTTCAATCCTTCATAACTCTCTGGTTATGATACAACATATAAAATCATGGGCTTCTGAGATTTGTGCACTACAGACACCAGGAAAAGCTTTTTTATGTTCTATTCTAGCCTACAAGACAGATCAGCCAAGCCTTTCACATCTTAAAAAAAATGCATGGGGGATTTCAGGTTCTTTTCTTTAGTAAAAACTGTATTCGGAGACTCACACCCTAGTAAGAATTTACTTTCTATCATCAGTATTCTGTTGTGTTCATTGCTATAACACCTTACCGATGTTTGTTTTGTTAGCAGAGTGCATTGATACATTTATCTAGTACTCAAGGACCTATTGAAGTTTATCTGTGCCCAGAGGAAAATGATGCCCTCAGTCCAATGAAAACCTATAGTCAGGACCACAACGGAAATATTTCCAAAATAATTTCCAAAGGTAATTTTTTTTTTTTTGTAATACAAATGTCCTGCCTTCATGCTCTCATTCAAGATTTTGTTTTGAATGTCAGATATCCTGCTCTTATGTTTTGGCTTTATTTTTTGAAGAAGTGAAAAGCTAAGGTGTTGATTTTTCCACTGTGCCTTTCTGGTTTATATAGAAGGAAATATGGTTTTTTCAGCATCAATTGTTTAAAATAAGTTTCCTATTTGCATATCATATGTGACCAAAGTTTATGCAATATTGAAGAAAAAAAGACAATTTTGTTCTTTTTGCATTTGCAAATAGGACAAGAGCAGGAAAGAGTCACGTCAAAACACAAGGCAGAAATCTCTGTGTGGGGGTATATGCAGCTGCACAGCGTCATCACACAGTGATGATATCTGTTGCCTTCAAAGTTTTCACTTTGACTATGAATTCCACTGAAAAATGGGCATCTCTATGCTTGATTCCCCCCTCCCCTTGTTATAACCTTATAAAATAATTTTTTAGTGAAAAGTCAGGGGTGATAGCAGCATGAGCATTTTTGAGAAGCCCTTTGTAACACATCAAAAACAAGCTAGAAACTAGGGAGGTAATTTTTTGCTGAAATTATGCCTTATGACAGGCCCGTTATTGCAGTGGCTACTTTGTTTGATCTGTCTCTTGTATTTTGAATGTGTCATCTTTATTTTTTCTCTCCCTCCTCTTACAGAAGTGGCTTCTGCTAACTCAGGACAAGCTGACTGCTCAGTAAATATGGCAACTATCTCTCCGTTAGCTTCTCCAGGCAACCTTCTACAGCAGACTGAGGACCAAATTCCATCAAACTTTGAAGGACCGTTTGTGAATTTGCTGCCTCCTCTGCTTCAGGAAGATTATTTACTGAGCCTTGGGGATGAAGAAGGCATCAGTGACCTCTTTGATGCTTATGATTTAGAGAAGCTTCCTTCATTGGTGGATGAATTTATATACAGCTGATTCTCTTAAATGCTGTCTGTACCTAAATCATAATTTTAATGGAATCAAAAAACCTGCCGTCATTCAGAGTTGTCCCCTACTTACTATAAAATAGCATTATTAAATAAACTAGGCTCTTGAACAGTGCTGGTATTTTAATTAAATACACCCTAAAATACTATAAACAACACGGAAGGCTTCTATAGCAAGGCCTTCTCCTTGACCCTGAGCTCCAGCGCCTGGTGAGTCAGCAAGTGCAAGCAGGTGACCGTAAATGTTTTATCTTCACACTCCCCCAGTCTCTGCTTACCGTGACAAGTGGGCTTACGGAGAAGGGCTCAATGAACTGGTTTAGTCCTAAATAACAATTTTATAATAGTATTTCAGGTCGTGCCTTCTGCAGAGAATGCATGTCATTTGAGTGTCACAACATGGATTGTACCTGCAGTGAACATAAATATGAAGTAATGCAAAAGCGTGAAATGGGATTCTTCAGCTACTTGTGGGAATGTTGAAATTGCTGTCATAATGCTCATTTTGAGCTGTGTATGTGTCTCATTATGAGGTCAAATACTTGTGTCCTTAAAAGCTTTTAATAAAAAATACACTGTAAATGTAGTGTATATTGCAAATATTGAAAAGTATAAAGTTCTGCCACTTCTCGTAGTAATCACAGATTTTTCAAAAATGCTTGTGTGTGTGTATGTGTGTGTGTGTGTGTGTGAAAGTAGTTTTTGTTTGTTGTTTTTTTAAACTAGAACGAAGATGCACAGTTCAATTTTACTGCCCCCAGTGTGCATTAGAACTGGTACATAAATTTTTGTGGTACTAAGTGGGGCTTTGTGTTAAGTGCCTACTAGAGATGCACTGTGGGTTTTTCCCTCTATGGAAAACACTTATGCCAAGCTTTGTTTGTTCAATATATCATATTTATCTCAGTGGGTTAGCTTCCTCTGCTTACAGCTTTTTATAATTCTCTTCGCCAGCAAAATGGAACTGATTTTTTTCCAAAGTACATAACTGTAAGTACCACATCAACTGAATTGCATTTATTTTTTAAAGATCTTTGGTAGTATAGTACCAATATTTATTTTTTGAATGTGAGAGGAATTCTAAGAAGTCTTAAACAATTTTTTTTTTTGGAGTGTAAACTGTGTTGTCACGTTCTGGGCTAAATTGATGTAATGATTACATGATGCCCATATAATCCTTTTGTTTGCATTACTGTTGTGCTTATCTGACATACTCAGAAAATTAGTACTATTTGTACTGTAGTAGAATATTATGTATGCAGGTTTTCTGGTACCATTGAGTTGCTGCTATGAAAGCTCACACATGAAAAAGCAAGAAGTCACAATAAGAAAACTGTATAACTGTGTGAGTTTTGGAATATAACAAATGTATAAAGGGCAACACATAAAGAACTGTTAAACAGTGTTAAGTGTGTGTTTATATGTACAAATGTGTGCATAGATCATTCAGCAGTTGTATTTAAGTTGATATATGTTCTCAACTCACACTTTAGTTATCTAGCAGTTTTGTACAATAGAATTAATTTGTAAACACTGCCAGGATATTTTCTAGCTGGTTTGTAATTTTTTAAGAGTTTTTTTAGATGTGGATCTGTAAATAAAATTGTAGTATTTAACGTTTTCGTCTTGTGGAAGAGGAAAGTAAAAGTTGTGTGAGCATGAAGATTTGCGAGACAAAGGGGCACTTTTGTGGGGGAAGAGAAAATGAAGATTAACGCAGACCATCTTTTTTTGTACAAATTAAACACTTGTCCCAATGTGTGTGGGCAAAATACTAATATAATTTAGCTTTGCATTGTATGCTAGTTTAAAAAAAAACCCTCTGTAAAATACTGTAAAAAAACAAAACAAAAAAAAAACAAACCAACAAACAAAAACCCAACAAAAAAAAAGCTTTTATGGTGAGTTTTGTAAATAGATTTATTAAGGGATGACCTGTTCTCTAGCTGTGATCTTACCACTTCAAATGGATGTAATTTGAATAAATTTTGTATGGTAATGAATCAATAAAAAGGATTTTTTAAAGAGTTTAGATTGGTATACAGCTATGTAAATTCTTACTCTTGGTGCCTATCATGCTGCTTCTTAGAAACTAGTGGTTACTGTTTTCATTGTTAGTGTTCATATTCCTTTGACACCAGATGTTTCAATCCCATTTTTTTATCATGCTAATACAAAGTTCAGTGTTTTGGGTTTTTTTATAAGCCAGAGAGAAATGAGAATAAAGGATGCAGATAAAGAGACATAGTAGGAGCTCCAGAAGTTTGGGTAACAAACAGGTTCATTTTTATTTATTCCCACTCCATGAATCATGAACAGACTTCTTGCAGACTTCACAGAAATTGGGTTATTGTAGGATTAAATCACGTTAAAGCAATTGTTGAGAATCTCTTTAACCTTCCTACTGATTGTTCTCCAAAAGTCTCCTAATGGTAGCTTGGAAAAGAAGGGAGTTTGTTTACTTGAGCCATCTCCAGTAGTCGCTTGCACCAGACATGCATTTACAGACTTGTACTCCCTTTCTGGTCTTGGTGCTGCACCCTTCTAGATGCACAGACATCAATTACTAAAAGCAAAAAAACCCCAAACTATCAGGAGAATAAAATCACAGTAATATGGTTGTTTGCTTAAATGCTACACTTCCGAGCGTGTGCCTTGTCATCTTCCCTGCAAGCAAGAAGGCTGCTATTTTATCTCTTTATGCACCTGTCCATACCCTTTAACTTTTGCACACAGCAGTACTGAAAGGAAGATGACAGAGGAGATCCTCTGTTCTTCTATATTCCCAAGAAGTAATAAAGGAGGGCTAGAGGACCATGTTCTCTGATCTCCCTTTGAGGCAGAAATGACAATAAATGTCCTCTTTCTGTCCTATCTGTTGTAGCTCCCTGGCCTGTTCTGTTTCTCTGTTCTACAGCTGCCATAAGCACTTTTTTTTTTTTTTATTTGGGCCTAGAACCTGCTACTGATTGCCAGTTTTCTCCTCTTCCTTATCCTTTCTGTATCTGCTCTGTTAACTTCGGATGTGCTGAGTTGCAGAGGAAATAAACCAGCTAGTTAAAATACTTAGTTCTGCTCCCCTGGCCTAGCACTGCAACGTTGCTCAGCATACGAGTACTAGTTTCAGGGAGGTTTTACTGGGGCCTGTATGTGCTGCATACAGCAGCATTCCTGCATTCCTTGGCTGCCAGCAGATGGAAAAGGATTCTGAGAAATCTGTCAAAACTGGCCTGAATGATAGGCAACTATACACTCCTTTACACACAGGAGGGGAGTTTAAAAAAAAGAGGAAAAAAACCCAGGGGGGGTCCTGCCCTTGAACCTACAGTGAGAACTCATCCACCTACAAATGACAAACACCATTGCTTTCTGCTTTTTAAACTTATACCTGAAAGAGTAAATTATACCACTGCCTTGATGCAGGCGTAAATATTTTTGTTGCAGAAAGAAAGTATGAAATATATCTAAAGTACTTTTTGTAACGAGGCATTGCTACATGTTCAGAAGCACCCAATTTAGCAGTACATGCTGATTTTTTCTGTAACACAGCTAATGCACGATGCCATCAGCGTTCCTGGAGCCAACATTTCTCAAGATTAAGTGAACCAAGAGCCTATATAGCAAAGTCAATGGAGTGATAGTAACAAAAGCCCTGCTGAAGCAAGGTCTGCCCGGATATTACTCCACAGCTAAGCAAAGATCAGCAGAATGCTTTGCCTTTGTTAAGTCTGAGAGTTTCTTTATCCATTTTTGTCTTTCTAAAACTTGACAAGGAGAAAGTGTTGTATCAGAAAAAAACAGGTTGCTATCAGTTCTCAGTTCTGAGTGGCTCTAAATGTTGGTGACAAATGACCAGCCAGATTCTCCTAAACTGCAGGAACAAAGGAAGAAATCTGATTTCATGGATCTAACTTTAAGACACTCATTTTTTTTTTCCTGCTTTTTTTTTTTCTTGCACTTACCTTTCCAACCAGAACTGCACATTAGTTATGAGAGAATAAGGCTCTTATGTAAAAATTGGGCCCTCAGTTCCCTGTTTCCCTTCCCTAAGGATATTAGTTGAGATACTCTAAAGCAACTAAGGACATACCTTCTACTAACCATAAGCTAAACCTTAAGTTTGTATTTTATTTTCCTAGCAGTTTTTGCATTTTCCAACTACCTACTCCTGCAAAATCTGTAATCACTTAGGTATTTAAGATGGTGTCTCCAAGCCTACCACCCCTGAAGAACAGGAAGTAAGGTATGCAGGCAACTTGGAAAGGATGTATTGTAAAGCTGTTCTTTGGATATTCAAGGAGCTACAGCTGTATATTACCAGTCTATAGGTGGCCAGTACTGGGACTTGTACTGCCAGCTGCTGCTTTCTCCTCAAAAGCAGTTCTCCCAGGTGGGTATAGGTTAGCTTTCTTCCTGCAGTCAGGAGGTGGTAGGGAATCACCTGCTTCCCTTGCTACCTGCCATGCTACCAGCAGTCTGCGTGAAGCTTTGTTACTATGAACATGCTACAAAGCAATTTAGATTTGTGAGCTTCAAAGGCACTTAAAGGGTGCCTTCCATGGTATGGCTGCATCCTAGGACTGAATAGGACTGTGCTGGCACAGGAGCTGCTTGATACTACAAATTCTTGGCAGCCGGACAAGGTAAGGACTCTGCCGGATCACGCTGAAACTGATCAGCATGGCCTATTTATGTCACTAGGTATGGGACTTGTGGGTTATTCCTGCCTGGGAGCTGCTCTTGGAGCTCACAGCCTCCCCTTAATAAGTAGCATTTTTGTCAGTCTTGCCCACCTGGAGATTTTTGGACATGTCTTGCAGGCTACCTGTGTTCTGCTCTTTTAGTCAACCATAAAACAGCACTGACGTCTGCCTAGTTTTGTTTAACCAGAGAGGTAACACTTGGCCAGTCAAGATAACTGGGGTAGTGCAGTGCAGTGCTCCCAGAATAAAGATGTTTAATTCAAGGGCTGCATGTGAAACACCAAATATGGGAAACTGAAAAGTAAGAGAATCACTAACCTTATCAAGAAGCAGTTAAAATACTGATGTGTAATATCTATATCATGACTTACTAACATACCAAGGACTATGTACTTTTTACTATGAAGGAGGATGCCTAAAATAGATTAATGTGACTACTGATCTTAAAATGTTTTCCTCCATTCTCTGCTGGAGAATGCAAAAATAATGAATGACACATCACTCGGTGTCTCACCGAGAGCACCTCTGCAAAGTACTTGCGTGCTTAAACCAAGACCAATCACAAAGGCAAATGCATCTTAAGCTGTAACAACAACTCTGTCATGAGTCCAGGGTATTAATAATGCTCAGTCCTGCCTAGAATGATTTGTACTTAAAGACTGATTTAAATGAAGTGCTTGTTTCTTTCTGTCCCAATTCTCCTCTTCAAATCTCTCCTGTTACTTTGTTCTCATTGTTACCCTTTTTTTTTTTTTTACCTGTGAACATTGTCAGATAAGCATGATATCAAATAAGCACCAGTTTATAAGAAAAAGGAGGGGGAGGGGAAGTGATATTCATAGGTAGAAGTTGCCAAGTTTTATCTGCTAGCAGACCAAAAGGCCCATTATGGAATACACTCAGAGCTTTCATTCACTTTCCCTCCAGTTCGAGGGAGACTATAATCTGTTATCTGGAGAATAAAATAATGATTCCAAAAGCTCCTTCTAAAGAGAGTAACTTAATGCTCGAAATGGTTGGTTTTTTATTCCAAAGCTGGCTACCTCAAAACAAAACAAATAAGTTAAAGATGCAATATAAATAAACTTTCTAGGTTAACTGTGTATATTAAAACCAAAACAATAATATTATGCTCACACTCTGTAACACTTGAATCAACAAGGAAACTACACACTTAACACTGCTTAGAGCCCCTGTTTTAGCCAAGTTTAAACACCCAGACTAATGTTTTCCAAAATATTGATCAGAAAAGCTGCTACTAGCCCTGAATTAGAGGAAAACAATGACAGAAACTTTCCCCATCTAATATTAGATATTTTGACTACTGCCTTCCAGACTCAACAGAAAACTTGCTACTAGCATTGTATTTCGAGGTAATTAATGATAGATAAAGTGTTGTGGTCATAACAGGAAAAAAACAGCTTATCATTCCTTTGGATCAGATATTCAGAATCCAGCCCTGTTAAGTGGATGCGTATGGCTGGACCTAAGTTTCGATTAAAATAAAGGTGAGCCTCCGAGGGCTGGGACACCCGAGCGGAGAACGCGTGGCCTTGGTGCTCAGCAGACCCGGCACCGGTCATTAGTGCTCCAGGCGCAGCCAGGGCTCAGTGCTGAGGGAAAGTCCATTTCAGCGCTGCGACTTCGCCTTTGCTGTCACGACAGCCGCCGTTCCCAGGACAGCGGCCGTTCGGTGCCGCGCGGGCCGCAGCTCCCCCGGGCCGCACAGCCACCCTACAGCCTCCAAGAGCGGCGGGGCCGCGCTCGTTTCTGAGGGCCCTCCGGGGATGACGGCACGGCCCCGCCGCCCCCCCGTGCTTTCCCGGAGCGGAGGAAGTGCCGCTGCTCCCCGTTCTCGCCGCCGCTCCCCGCTGAGGGCCCAGCGCAGCGGCCGCCTCAGGATCCGTCAGGCCTCCCGCCGCCCCCAGCCGCGGGCCGGCCCCAGCTCTGCTGTCCCCCGCGCAGGGCAGCGCACCACCCTCAGCGCCCCCGCGGCGGGCCGGGCCGGGCCGCGGTGCCGCCCCCACCCCCCGCCGGGCGCCGCGGGCCCTTTTGGCCGCTGCCGGCCGCCGTCGCGGCGCTGCTGCGCGCGCGGGGCTCGAGGCGGGGCGCGGCGGCTGTGATGGCGGAGCCCAGCTGAGGCGGCGGCGCGCGGGCGGCGGTGAGTGTCGGGGGTCGCGGCTGAGCACCCGTCCCGCTTCCCCTGCCCCGTTGTGACGGTCGCGGCCGCGTCCTCCCCTCCCCGCCCGGCTCTGCCGGTTTCCCGCCCGCGCGGTGCTGCCGTGGCCGCCGGGCCTGCCCTGGGCGCCGCGCTGAGGCCGGGAGCGGGCCGTGACCCCTCTGGCGGGAGCCTGCGGGGCTTCCGGCGGCCGGGCTGCGGCGGGGGGTCGGGTGCCGGCGGCGGGATGGGGGCGTGGGGAGGCCGGGCCCAGCTGGGCTCCAGGCCGGGCCAGGCCGCTGCTCGCCCGCGGGCCCGGACCGCGCTGGCCCGGGGCGCTGGGTACTGGGTGAGCCGGGCTGGGCGGCGGGTCCGTCGTGCTCTGCAGTAACGCCACGGCTTTGTTCTGCGGTGTGTAAGCCTGGGGATAACATTCCGCGGCTTTACCGGAGACACCTGTTGGTAAATAGAGGAAAGAGCAGCCCTTTCCCACCTGGATGGAGGTTTTCTCTGGGAAGAAGTACGCGCCAGAAGACAGTGACTGAAATAGGCTAAGGCAAGGGAGGTTTTGTTTGTAGCAAGGCATTAAAGACACTTTTCATTGGTGTTTATTTACAAACATCCATGTTTTAAAGAAAACAGTGAAATTCTCTAGGTACAGCTCGACAGTATAGGAAGAATAGCTTAACTTCTAATTTTCATACCTCTTATTTGAATCCATCTGTCAGAGTAGCTGCAGGAACTATATTTTTTTAATCACTTGTGAATAAGAGATGCATGCATGTGGAACTGGTGCAGATACCAAGTAATCTATTCTAAAAAAACCCCATTGTTGGTAGTTAAAAAAAGTTGTGATTGTCTTTAGCTAAAATTTACTGTTAATCTCTTTCATTCAACATTTTAAAGTTGCGATTGAAGGCAGAAATCTGGAGCAGGTCTGAAAGCACTTAAATGCATCAGACTGACAAAAAAAACTCGATAAAAGAAGGACAAAACGATTAGTGCCCTTGCTCAGTGAAGGGCGGGGAAAATGTGGCTGCTTTTCCACCTTGTCAGCTAGTCAGCATGTGTACCCAGTCTCAAAGAGGTCAAACTGAGCAAGAAAACTTCTGTAAAGGGAGGACGAAAGCCTGTTGGACAATAACATGGGCTCGTGGTTTTTTGTCCACTGCTTCTGCTTGTTCATGCCGTGTCTTTTTTCTTTTTTTCCCCAGAGTTATTATCCAAGAAGATTTAGACCTTGCTTAAAAAGGTAGGAATTCTGTTTTGTCTTTGTTTTTTCTTTTCTGGGCCACTGAAATAAGCTAAGCTTATTTGTTTTGCCAGCTGCTCCATCTGATGTTTTTTCTGGAAGAGAGAAAATACAACAAATCAAAACCTTTTTTTCCATCCATATATGAGTTGGTAACTTTACTTATTTGTACGTATTGTTAATGGTATGAGGTAGTGTAAGGGATGTCAATTTCCCCTCCTCCCCCATAGTCTTTATTGTTAGACTTTAGCTGCTTCCCCCCCGCCCCCATCCTTTGCAGCATTTTATATGGATCCTGGGATTTTTGATCTAGAAGAATGCTAAATAAGTATCTTTGTCAAATGCATCCTTTTTTGTGATATCATTATATTCCTTTCTGAGTTAAATGCAGATGCGTAATGGTTCAGGTTATATGAAGTTTTATTGTGAAGTATATTTTCCAAGATTAAAGGACTCATACTGGGAAAATGCACAGGTCTTATTGAATAATTCAGTTGCAACATCTGAAAGTACTTTGTATGCCAGTGGTGTGGATTTTCTGTTTCTGAAATCTGGCTTTAAAGAAATTAAAGCCTTGTTTGTTTTGTTCTTCACTATCAGTTAGGAAAGTGTATTTTCCCTGTAAACTCTGTGAAATGCCCTTGTGTGCTTTCCTTAGTAAACTGTTGACACGTGTACAAAACCAAATTTCCAACGGTAAATCAGACTTTACTCTGAGAATTATACAAGGTTTGATATACAAATATACAATAAATATATAAAGTTTGAGGTGTGTAATTAGTGCAGTAACTTTTTTTTTTATAGGCTCCTTTAGCAAATAACTTTTTCCCTTTGCTCAAAACTAATCTGAATCTTGAGACCTGCTAGGAGATATATATGCATATATATTTACTTTCTTGTGGAAAATATAATTAGATTTTAATGATCTTCTATGATCCAGATGACAATCCAGCTATTTTATATCGGCTAGGTATAGTTGTTTAACATCTTGTACCTGAGGACAGGAGTTTTTATTTTGCCATCCTGATGGAGTAATTCAGGTGAAGGACCTGTGGGATCAGGAGCTCTAGGAATAGTTTGGTTTGTTTTCAGAAGTATGATGAAGATGTATTGAAATACTGTGCACCTGCTTTCAGCACAAAAAAGAGCCAGAACAGCCTCTGAAGCAGGCACTTGAATGTTCTATTTTTCGTTCTTACCCTGTAATGCAAGGGGAAAAGCATATCTATCATGTGACATTAACTCATTATTTCACTGTGATGCCTGACATGATTAAGAATACTTTTATCTTGGATGTGTCATGTCAGAGGAGCTGCACAATTTTTGAATTAGAAAATGGCAAAGCACAGATTATTTAAAAAAAAAAAGTAATCCATATGGTTTGTGGCTTTCTCCCTGCCTGTGTTTGTGATCTCAGAGGAGGAGGGCATCGGGAAATACCTCTGGATAGTTGATTGTTTTTCTGTGCTCAGTGTCCCTCATATGTATGATATATTGCACGTATATGTAGAAATATACGTGACTTTTCTTTATGAGAACATACGTGGTAGATACTAGGCCTTGGCTTTGTATTCAAATGCTTGCTAATACCGGTCTTCTCTAATGCTTCTTGAAGATGCCTGCTGCTTGCGATTCGGTGCTTGAAGATATTGAAGATATAGTGTCAGCAGAAGACTTGAAACCACATGATCGACAGTTTGTAAGAAAGAATATTTTTCCAAAAGTCCGAAAACGCAATTCACAAAAAAATATTCAGTCATATGATGATCCCCCAAGTGACAGGTAAATTCTTCCTATCAACCCTGTTTTGTTGCTTTTCTCCTATCTTGTGTGCGCTGTCAGCTTCTGAAAATAAGGTGGAAATTCTTATTATCTCATGCAAAATCTGAATAGAAGATAAAAATGAGTAAAATAGTGTTTATAGAATGTAATGATAATGACTAATAAATCCTAAGCAATTGTCCTAGGTAAACTTTCTGTAGAAATCAGTTATGATTGAGATACTGATTAATGGAGTACTCAGACTGGGAAAATGCTTCCTGTTAGTTAAGCTTCTCTGGAGCTCATCTTGTCCAAACCCCTGGCTCAAGCAGGGCCACCTAGAAGCAGTTAGCGAGGACTGTGCATAGCCAGGTTTTTAGTATTTCTAACGAGGGAGATTCCACAACTGCCCTGGATAACCTGTGCCAGTGCTTGGTCCCCCACACAGTGAAAAAGTGTTTCCTGATGTTCAGAGGAACCTCCTGTGTTTCAGTTTGTGCCCACTGCCTCTGGTCCTGTCACTGGGCACCACTGAGGAGAGTCTGCCTTTGCTCTCTTTGCCCCCTCCCTTCAGGTATTTATGTACATCAGTAAGATCCCCTTGAGCCTTCTGTTCTTCAGGCTGAAGGGTCCTGGCTCACTCAGCCTCTCCTCTTAGGAGAGATGCTCCGATCCTTTAACCATCTTTATGGCCCTTTGTTGGGTTGTCTCCTGTATGTCCGTATCTCTTGTGGGTGCATCCTATCAGGGCCCAGTGACCTATGTATGTCCAGTTTGCTGAGGTATTCCTTGACCTGATCCCCTTCCACCAAGGGTGTATCTTCCTTGCTTCAGTCTTCCCACCTGGTTTCTGGAACCTGGGATTTCCAAAGGCTGTATTCTTGTATGCACATACTGCAAGTGATACAGTGAAACTTCTGAACTTACTGTTTTATTTCAGTGGAAATACTATGCAGTAACTACGGAATTTATCTCTGCACTTTTCCTTCTTGTGATTCCCGTAAGAACAGGATCAGCTTTCTGCTACAATGGAATTGATTAAAGCATAGGTGAACTCAGTTAATGATTCCAGTTTCTGTTGCAGTTCAGAGATCTGGATTTTGGTTGGTTTGGGAGGTTTTTGGTTATGTGTGTGTGGTGTGGTTTTTTGTTTTGGTTTTTTTTAATTTTCTTCCATTATTTTCAAACTGGTGCATAAAACTTTCCACACTTTAAAGATGGAAATAAAGTATGTCTGGAATGCACAGGAAATTCAATTTTGGGTTTGCATTAGTTTTATAAGCGTAACAATGCATCTTTATGTGAAGCTCCATAGAGGTCCATTGACCCCATTCTGCCAGGACTGTGTGTACAGCTGAACTGGTAGTCTGTAGATACTTCACACTAGCACTCCATTCTTCTAAGTATTCAGGTACTATATATATTGTTTAACAGGCTGTATTTTAGTACTTTTGACCCAAGAAAGCACGTTGAATGTATGTTGTTTAGATAGCATGGTTTTACATGTGCAACATGTGTTGCACTTGTCTACTTAATGGTCATTAGTCTCCCATCAAAAATTTCTGTTTCTAGCAAGAGGAAGTATCTTCAAAAAAAGAAACATGAATGGAGGAAAAAATAAAAAAGCTGTGGGCAGAGCAAAGGATTGTGTTCCAGGATGTGTGTTGTTCTTGTATTGGCATCTTTAGCTCATTGGCACAGTTATCCAGGAGTTTAAATGAGAGCTGCTTGCAGAATTTTTTGTTGGTTCTTAAGCCATTGTGTGTGCTAGCTCCGTGGTGCACATTTGCCGTGCTATTTCTGTAGCCCACAAGGTTGGGATATGAGCTTTCAGATGATAGTGTGGCTGGTGGCAGGCTTAAGAATTTATAAAGATAGCTTTTATGGAGGGAACTATGATCAATGGGTGCCATAATTTCAAAAGGTTGCAGTTTTGCTCTGACAGTTTGTTTGCTGGTGGCCTAATTTCAGTGCAATCACTTGTTAAATGATACAATAATTTTCAGAAAGTCCGTTGTTTGGGATTGTCTTTTTTTTTTTTTTAATATATTAAAGTAACTGTGCTGTACTGAATCTCTTATCCTACAGCTCTTGTATCTTCTCTGTTCTGGAGCTCTTTTCTTGCCACTTGTAATGGATTGACCCTGGCCAACAACTGGGCAGCCACCCAGCTATTCGCTCACTGCTCCTCCTAGTAAGCTGAGGGAGAGAATTGGAAGAGCAAAAGTGAGAAAACTTGTGGGTTGAGATAAAGACAAATTAAGTGAAGGAAAGGGTAGAGAGAAACCCCAAGTGATGCAAAAGGAATCATTTGACACCTCCCACAAACAGATTGATGCCCAGCTGGTCTCAGACAATGCCTAGTTTGGAGTGACCAACCCCCCAGTTTTTATGGCATGATGTCAACTGGTATGGTCAGTTTGGGTTGGTTATTCTGTCCATGTTCCCTCCCAACCTGTTGTACAACCTCCAACCTGCGTGGGGTGAGGTGGAGCGTGGTGGGAAGCAGAAGGTTTTGATGCTGTGCAAGCACTGTTCAACAATGGCTAAAACACAGGTGTGTTGTCAACACTCTTTTGGTCACAAATACAAAACACAGTACAAAACACAGTGGATTGCTGTGGGGAAAATAAACTCTATCCCAGTCAGATCTAATACCTACTACACTAAAATCCCCTAGTTATGATGTTTTTCCCCAGCTGTTCCAGAGTTGTTACTGTTTGTGTTGATTATTTTATATTCAGAGTCTTAAAATTAATTGAGTCTGTTTAGTGGGCTTGAAGGGGAAGCTTGTTCATCTTTTAACTTGCCTTTTTTGTTCATTTTTACTTCATAGCATTATTCCTGGTGCTCAGAAAATCTGGATTCGTACATGGGGATGTTCGCACAATAATTCAGATGGTGAATATATGGCTGGACAGCTGGCTGCATATGGATACAAAATCACAGGTAACAATATCAGAAAAGTTGCACAACTCAGTTTTGTTGGGGTGAATGTTCAGAGCTGTCAAGCTGTTATTAAATGTTTTTAGTCTTAATTACGCTTTTTTTTAAATCCCTCTTTGATCCCTTTCTGATTTGAAGGTGAGGAGGTAAAGTGCTTTCCTGTCATTAAGCAGAATGATTACAAGATGAGTGCTTTCAGAATGGTTAGGTTTTCCTGACAGGGCAGCTGTCTAATAGATGTCACGCCGTGCCTTTTGTGGGCATTTTGCTTGCTAAACTTAATTGAAAAGTTTCCATAAGAGTGGAAGGGGAAGATACTAATTCTTGGGCAGAATCTAGCTGGTTGTCTGATTGTAATTGGTGGAACCCAACTGAGAGAGAGAGAAAGTGTGTTGTCACTTAGTGATGTGTGTGTTTGCTGCTGGAGCAGAGGTGAACTACTCCATGTGAATGATCCTTTGTTCTGGGAGGGACAGTCAGTATGATGGAGGTGGGATGATACAGGATTGTATCTTGTACATTCAAAAGAGCTGAAAATGCTATTTCTCCTTTCTTTCCAAATACTTTAAAACACTCCCTGTCATCTTGTTCCTTTTCCCTACCCCTAAACAAAAAACCCAAAGTTGTGGTTGTGCTGGCCACATTTCATCTCATTAATGTAAACATGTTGGGGAAAAAAGCTGTAGAAAGCTGAAAATGTAGATTGATGTCATGTTTTGATGGAGAGTGATTGTCTGAATACTTTTGTGTAGTTTATGACTAGTCAAAATAAAAATTTAAATTTTATTCGTTAGTTTAAGTGCAAGATAGACCAAAACTTAAACTTACATCTTGCTTGTGCTGGAAAACTGCAAAGTTGTCTTTCCTGGCATTCTGCTAGTGTGTTATTCCTGATTTCACAAAACACTTGTTTCTTTTCTTGAACATCTCGTGATATCATTAAATTGTTACCTCTCATTTTCCTTCTTTGCAGTTGATCTTTATGTATCTTAGTAGAAACTAGATACTGAATTATTGAAGTGCTGAACTATTTTAGGGAACCCAGGAGACTCTTTAATTAGTGCAGCTCTGGAGTGGGTATGCTTTTTTCACAGAGAAGTAGAGTGCTGGTCCAAAAAAGCCTTATTTGTAACAGCTGCTTTGTGTAAGACTACAAATGAGTTCTCAGTTTTCCCTTGTTATGGCTTTCTTAAATTTAACTTCTTTTTACCTTAATTTCTCTAATAGGTAGTGTTTCAGAAGCTACTTCTGGCTTGTCAAGATTCGGATGCCTGTCCTGTGCTTTTGGAATTTTATTGGGAGAAGTGTAGGAAAGATGGAGTGCAGCGAAGGAAGGAACTACCTAAAATTTTTGATACATTCTCTTTCTAGAGAATTAAGTCTGCATAACTTTAGAATAGAAATAAGTCTACATCTAGAATCTGAAAGTGAGGACTACAAACTGAATAAAAGTTGCAGTAGCTGGGACAGAAATACCCACAGAGTAATTTTGGTAATTATATAAGAAATTGACTGCTAGCTTCTGGTCGTCATTAAATTTGTCTTGATTTAGCTTATTTTGTGTGTATGTATATACATAAACTAAATCAAACTAACAAAAAACCCCCAAAACCCACCCCCCTGATGCTGAGTGGTAGGCAGAGATTACCCAGTGTGGTTTCTTTGTGAAATTAGGTAACTTCTTTTTAAGCTGGTATGTTTAAGGACCTCTGAAAACTTCATTTTTGTTGAACAGAACAAAAATACTGGCTACAGATTCTGGCTAAAGTAAATTTTTACAAATCCATCTATTGAATGTTCTTTTAGGCTGTTAAGGAAGGCGGAACTGAGTGCAGGTATTGCAAGAATGGTAGCTGTATGTGAGAATGAGGTGGTGAAGAGGGCAACTACCTTTCTGCTTAATATAGTGATGCTTCTGGCCACAAGTTCATATGAAAGTGCTCTGTTACTGCTTGGATTGCTGATGATGTCTCTCAGATTTTGCACTGGGACTGATCCATTTAATGTCTGTCAAGAACATGGAACACTGGATGCAGTGTACCTTCAGCAAGTTTGGAGACTGTGCCAAACTGAGTGAAGGGCTTGATAGGCTGGAAACCAGTCCTGTGGTTCAGAGGGCCCTTAATCGACTAGTAGAAAGGGTTACTGGAAACCATATGACCTTTAGCAAAGGCAATGCAAAATCCTAGGACTGGCATAACCCCAGGTGCTGGTAAAGGTGGGGTGGGCAGATTGACTAGAAAGAAGCTTTGCAGAAAAAGACTTCTGGGATTGGCGTAGAGAAGAATTGAACATGAGTCAGCAATGTACTCTTGTAGCAAAAAGAGGCAAACTGCACCCTGGGCTGTGTTAGCAAGAGCGTAGCCAGCAGGTTGGGGAAAGTGATCCTTCAGCTCTATGTGGTACTTAGGAGACCACGTTTGGAGTGCTGCGTCCAGTGGTCCAGCAGGGGCCCAGTTCTGGGCTCCCCAGGAAAAGAGAGAGATTGGTGTAGTGGAGCGAGTCCAGTGCAGGGCCACCAAGATGGTTTGGGAGCACACAGTGTATGGGAGAGACCGGGAAGACTGTGTTTCTTGAGCCTTAAGAGAAGGCTCACGGAAGATCCTAGCTGCAGACGGCAA
Organism: Falco biarmicus; assembly: GCF_023638135.1. Classification (NCBI taxonomy): domain Eukaryota; kingdom Metazoa; phylum Chordata; class Aves; order Falconiformes; family Falconidae; genus Falco; species Falco biarmicus. The sequence continues at coordinate 99,864,983 of NC_079290.1, forward strand.
TACTCGGTAGGTGGGTACAGGGAAAGCGGAGTCAATCGTTTGTGAAAGGTGTGGAGTGAGATGGAAGACAGCAGTCTTACTCTTGACAAAGTTGCAGTTGAGATTTTTAGCACCCGGTGTGTAACTTCCTGCTCATGCTGTCCATCCTTCTGTAGAGGAAATGCCAGTATAGAAAGTTTCCCAGCATTTCTCAAGTATCTCTCCTCGATCCCTTCTTGAGAAAGCACATTATGTTTTTTTATAATAAGACGTGTGAGAAGTTCAGATAGAATGTCAAGAAGAGATTTAACCTCTTTTTATCCTATACAGTGAAGCAGTTAGTTAGTATTGCTTAACATAATCCAGATTTCAAGCATTCCTTGAAATTTAACTTAATATTGTTTAACTATGCAAAATTTTTTAAAACATGTTTTCCAAGAGCAATATTCTAAATCAGTGCCTCTGTTGCTAGAATTTCCCCAAGTTTGTGTTTCACATTAAAATGATAAAAGTTTTTCACTTTAGTGAGTATTTCTGCCTGTTGTCACAGTGTCTTGGACAGCTATTACTTAAATAAAAGTGTTTTGATTAGCCTGTTTCCTATGTGTTTCTAAGCTTTTGAGTCAACAGTTATTAAAGAAGTGCTGGAATAAAGTTCTGGTTTTAGGAAATATAAGGGAGCAGTAAAAGCTCATATTTTAAGGGAAACAGTAAGTACTGTTTGTAGTGTCGTCTAATTGCAAGACTGGGGAGGTGGGGTATGGAAGAAAAGCAGCACCAGACAGACTTTTACTGCTAACTAGAAGTTGTAACTGCAACCTGCCTTATAAATTGACTTAGCTGAGACGGAACGTGTAATGAATGTCTTCTAAATATAGAAATAAATTTTAAGATTTGTTGCAAAATGTCTTGTTCTAGTACTATTCCTTATCCCCATTTATTTCATGGATTCTACCCTGTTCTTGATTTGAATTCTGTTCAGGAGATGCAGAAGTCTTTTTTAAAATTTATTTATTTTCCTCCCTTTCCGTCTTTTTCACCCCTTGCCTTTCATCTGTTTCAAAAATTCTCTTTCTGTACAGGCACTCTTTGTTGCTTTCAGTAGTGGCTATACCCAAAGGTGAAAACTGAGGGCTGTGCTACAGTTTTTCACAGCAAAGTACCTCTCTGGGGAGGGAGAGCCCAGTGTGGATTGGCGATACACAGATACTGCAATAACAGCAATGATCATTAAAAATTGGGAACTGCACCAGCTTAAAAAAAAGGCAGAGGGAAACCAGCAGAAGGGCCGAACCTGTTTTTGTGTCTGCTTGTACAGTGTGAAGGTAGGCAGTATTCTCAACAAATCTTACATGCCATCCTGTGGGAGTGCAAAGCTCCTTTGTTAGACCGTACCACGCAGAAATGTGCGGACCAACTGCTGTCACTGTAGGGCTGTATCATGGTACTTGTTTGTGTTCTGAAAACCCTATAGCTGACGGTGGCTTTTCTGGTTCTAAAACTGGTTTTTGGTTTCTTGGCAGCATGACTCACTGTGTAGTTTAGATATGCCTGCAGACCTGCTAGGGTGCTCCCTTTGAGGTACACCCTGGAGGAAGAAACTGTCATGGTACAGACAAGTAATGCCTGCTGTGAAAGAGAGGAAGTGGGCGAGCCTGGAGCTCTCAAGTCCTGTGAGCCAGATGTTTGGGAAAGGAGTTCAGTATGTGTGCCACTGAACAGTACTTGCTTTCTGAAAAATGCAACCTAACATATATAGTCAGACACAGAAGGAGTTGGACTTCTGAAGCAGGTAGTCGTGTCAGTGTTTGTTGGCATCTCTAGGTTACTGGTTCTGTGCAGTGAATGAGTTCTGGCCCAGCCTTCTTGAACGCATTTTGATGCATCAGGCAGTTAGTTGTTCTTGTTGTTCTGTGATAATTACTTTTGGCTTGAAGCTGTTCAGGTCCAAAGCATTCACTCCTCAGTTATTGTAAAACATGCTGGAGGTGGGAAAGATGTTACTAATGACTTACAAAGACCAGAAGAATGAACAGTAACTTTTCTTTTTATGAAGAGGAAGCAAAAACTCTTATTAAACATTCAGTGAAGCTAAACCACTAACAGCTTATCTGCATTACCTTATTGGTTGGTTTTTTTTTTTTCCCTTCAGAAATAAAAGCTAGCATGGAACTTTTTCCTCCTGTAGTGTGGGATTCCAGAGCAAAAAGATGTGGGGTTGTTTTGCTGCCAATTCAGTGGCTTGGCTTTGATTTAGCACATAGAAACTAGGTTATATTATAGACCCTAAGCTTTAGTTGTGCAATTTTAGACTAGTCTTTGTTCAGGCATTCTTTTTACTGTCTTGCACAATTTTTCTGCAACTTTGTTGGATGGAAAGATGCTGTATTTTTCTTGGGTTCCTTCCTGTGCCTCTTAAAGAGCTCACTCCATTACTGTGATTATGGTATTTGTTGGCAGGGCTTCTATCGGTGAGATTTGCCAATTCCTATTGAAGCTTAACGTTTGTAGTCAATGTTATATGCCTTACAAGTTTGCAGTTTGCTGTGCAGAGAATGTATTAATTTCTCTAAAGCAAATCTCAAATAATATTTTGAAATGCTGTTAAAGAAATTCTCCATTTTTATTGCATCTTCTACTTGTTAATTTTCTAAACATTTGTCAGTTCTGTTTACCAGTCGATATAGCTGACGTATCCTTAAGTCTGTCCATCTGCTAAAACAGCAAATTTGAGTAGAAGAAAGAAGGAAAAAGACAAGCAAGAACAAATGATCTAAACTACTTAAGACCTCATGTTGAAAAGAAGACAGATGTAAAAGGAGACGCATTTATTCTGCTGTTGAAAAAGCAGATGAGGTGCTACGAACTAGTGCAGACTTCAATGTTCAAAGGCATTGCCTTGTGTTCATTGTGTTGCATAAACCATGCTTGCTTAGGCTTGGGCCACCCCATACAGATACAGCAAAGCATGCTGCAGCATCCATTGTATTCATCCAAGTGGTAAATAAAGAAAAGGTCTAAGACTCTACAGGTATTGATTGACTCATGGTTTGTGAGTCACAATTCAGGATCTGGTGCTTTAAGTGTTGATTTAAGAGTACTTTTCTACTCACAATAAAATTTCAATGTTTTTGATTTATTTTCTTGTCCTAAAGTAGAGATCTTTTAAACAGGTTACTGTATTCTATACATTTGTTAACTAACAAGCAATCTGCAGCCTGTGTAGTGGCTGATGAAGTATTTAGACTAAGGTTCCTGCTGGTTTCTGGTGTGTGCTTTTAGTTGCTTAGAATCAGCAGTTGGTCTTTCCATTTTTCTCTCTCCGCCCTGCTGATAATGCTTTTCTGTTGCTTCATAAGTATCATGTAAAACAAAATGGTAGTGATTACTGTGTAATTTTGGGGTGCCATGAGCCATCCTCACTGTGAGGTATTTTTAGTATTTTTTTTAAGTTACAAGACAATCTTTATTAGCTGCTCATTAGGTGCTTGATATTTAGCCTTATCAATCAGGGAATTCAAGTTTAGTCTACATTTAGATTTGTGCTTTTCAGATGGTTGATTGCAGTGCCAATTTAGAAAAAATGGTACTTTACAACTTTTTTTTTTTTTTGGTGGGGGATGAAGGTTTGAGTAAATGAAATAACCCAAACTACTTTTCTGGTGATGAGAGCTGTTTGTTTTCTCATGACAACACAGCTGTCATGACCATGTCATTCTCTGTGAAGCAGCTGAGCAATGGAGAAAAGTGAGCAGAGCTGTAAATCCTGTGGTGTCTTGTGCCCTTCCTGAAGAATTCCCCTGTTGTCTAGAACTACTTGTAGAGTCACAATCCCATGCTATTTTTGTATTGCTTGATAACCTTACCAGCATAACTACTCCTGCAACAAATTTCTTTTCCAGTTTCAAACTGATTGATAATCTGGATGTAAAAGGTTTTGGTTGTTGATACTGAAAGAGGCAGTAAAGGAACTTCTCTCCTTTAACAACAGGTACAGAGTTAATTGTCTTCACAGTTCCACCCATAGGGTCTTCTGGTTTCAGAAGGTCTTAAGTTGCTGCTTGTCACAAATTTGCTTTGTGTTTCGGTTCCTGGTGCTCAGGCTTGAAAACTCTGTTGTGTCCAGCACAGTTAGTATGTGAATGCTTGGGATGTGGGTGTGGTGGGTTTTGTGATACTAAGTCTTACGCTACTGAAATAGTTGTTACAGGTGGACATACCAAGAACCATCTTGCAAGGAGCCCCTGCAGTTTGTTTAGAATCTGAAGCTTTTGTGGTGAGATCGTTAAGAGGATGGGAGAGAGTGTGAAATGGGACATAGAGGGGAGGGGAAAAAGGGGTGCTGTTCACGGGCTGGAACAGATGGAATTGCACAAGTGTGGATGGTTAAGATGCCACAGCTCTTTGGGAGGGATACAGGTGTTATCTGTGCAGCCTAAAAGTGTGCCTGTAAGGCACTGAGTGGGATGATGGGTCGAGATGTTGGTGGGGTGCTTTCCTGCAGTGTTACTACAACATCATGCCGTGACTCATCTGCAGCAGTGCATGTTCCCTGGGTCTCTGTAAACTAACGTATAATTGTGGTTTTGGCAGCTGTGTATTGCTGTATTACTGCTCCTGTGTTCCCTGTAAAACTTCCTAGCCCGTGTGTGGCTAGAGTTCTGTTACTTATCACTGCTGACTTGTAGCACAGTGCAAGATGTACGACCCCTCTGTGGTGAGTTTTTCCTACCTCAGCTTCCTCAGCATCAACTTCTTCCTCCTGTTAAGCAACTTTCTGTTAGGTGGGGTATCTAGCTTTGAGGATGTTCTATCCTGTAACAGAGAGAACTCCTCTAATTCTTGAATTGGGAAATGTTTCCCCTGTTTATGGGAGAACTAGAAAGAACTAGAGTGTGTTTGCCCCTCATAATGGCATCCTGTATCTCTGCCATTAGAACTTCAGCTGACAAGTGTGTACTGTTCCCTTTATCCCACTTAAAAATCACCTATTTTACAGTCTGTCTGAGAAGTGATTTATTTTTCTTTTAGTGTTTATATTTCAGAGTCACAGAGCTGGCAGCTGAAAGTTGGGAGCAGGGCTGAGAGCCCAAATAAATCCTATGTGCACAGTATCTTTAGAGACACTTTTAGAGAGCCTATGTGAGTAAATTTAAGCATGTATAAATGTTTAGGGTTAATTCTAGTGGTAAAGGAATTGGCTGCGTGCTCTAGTGGTTGGGCAACAAGGTTTAGTTCTGGCAGTGCTGAATTTACTGTAATCCAGAAGAATGACTTTGAAAAGGATTGAACCATGAAGGGTAAATTTCAACTTCTGGTAATGTGCATCCTTCTATCTGGAACGTGTCCCTGTGGTAGATCATTAAGGAATCAGTAAATGAAGCATAAATAGCAGTGATGAAGGGGGTTCAACTTAGCATACAGGTGATGTGGAGCTTTGTAGAGTGCTCTACTGAGACATTAGTTTCACACATCTCCTGGTTTGTTGTGCTACAAGTAATAATTTATAGAAGATTATAAAAGCTAGCAGGAGAACAAACTAGATTTTTATAACCTGAAGAGATTTTTGACCATGTGGTCTTAGAGGTAGGAGCCAGATCATGTTTTGATCACAAGCATTTGTAAGAGCACCCGAAAAAGATGTGCCAGGTACCCCAGGTGACTGGGGGATGGTGGAGGACGGTTAACATTTCTGCAGGCTCCTGCTGTAATTTGGCTACAGTTTGACTTGCTAGAAAACAAGCAGCTTGGCTGCAGTTTGGTGTGCTAGTAAGACTGAAGCTTAGCTGCGAGTTTCTTGTTTTTGAGAAACTGCTGGTTGCGACAAAGTTCTCGCCGTGGTCAGACTTTGCTGTGCAGCTTTGCATTCATATGCTTTTAATATATGTTTGGAACGCTTTTTTGACACTCACAGTGTGGGTCCCTGTGAGTCGATACTGCTTTATGTTACCTTACGGAGGCAAGGCAAGCCTGAGTGAGTGAGTTTCTGGCTGGTTGCTGATAAGAATGTCAAATGTAGCACAGCTGATCTTGAACTGGGCTGTGCCTCCAAATGCGGGGCATTAACCCATATTGTTCTCTGTCAGGCCTGGGGGTATGTTGAGACAAGACTGCCATGGCATTCTGGAGGCTGGCTGGAGACAGTAGAAATGCACTAAATAGATAAGAAACACAAATTGCTTTTGGTGTTTTTCCTCATTAAGGGGAGCAAACAAAGTAGTTTTTTTTTTTTTCCCCTGCCCAGCAAAGCTAAGTGTAATTTCTGTTTCCCTCTTCGTGGCCAGCTTGGGTTCTGTTCATGTAAGCCTGGTAAGTGTTTCCATGGCTCTCAGGTTGTAAAAACAGGTCCTGTGACTGAGCAAACAAGTCATAATGCATGTAGGTATTTTTTATCTCTCCAGGAGTCCCATCCCGTCTTTGGAGGCTATCTGATACTGTCTTAGATAATCTGTGCTTTTCATTTATGCCTTTTCCTTCGCTCTCTCTCTTCCTTCTCTTTCTCTCTCTCTCTCTTCCTTCTCTGTCTCTCTTTTCCTTCTCTAATGATGCAGCGCTGTGACCCCCCCGGGCAGGCTGGCACGAGCAGGATCAGGCGGACCCTTCTGATCTCTTGCTATCGGGATGCCGCGCAGCTGTACAGCAGCCGCAGACACACGTATACAATAACGCAGGATGTCGTTCGGACCGGGAACTTCTCCAGCTGCAGATGGGTTACGATGTGTCCCCCCTGTGGGAAGGCGGGACCCTCGGGCCGAGGCTGGGTGCTCTGTCGGTGGGAGCCAACAGGTGGCAGCATTGCCTAAGGAGCGGGGCGGCTCCTGCCCCTCCCCCCCCCCCCCCGGGGGCGCCCCCTTCTGTCAGCCGGGGGGACGCGTAACCTTTTCATTGCCGTTGAGCTGCGTCACTGGTTTAGTGTAGGGATGCTGGCCTGCTATTCAAATTGGAGGCGCGGTCGTGTGCATTTAAATGGTTTTAATTTATATTAATTGCTATCGTTCTGATCTCACGTCCGTTTAGTTGGCAACTTTGCTATTGAATATTAAGAAGGTCTGTGTTTCGTACTTCTATTTTGTCTCAGAGTTACTGCTCTTAAGCTCAAGTTATGTTTTATGTTGGACTTGTTAGTTCCCCTGCCAAAGAGTCTGTATTATGAGTTCGAGATTCATAACATAAAATTTCTAAATTCACCTTTCTGAAGAGCTGTTCCGTTTGGAAGCCCCTTTTTGTTTCATGGTTGTTGGTCTAGGAAGGTTGGCTTGATATATATAAGGGCTTCCCTTTGAAACATTAATTGAGGGTTTTGCTTATAATGATCAACACAATCCCCCTCACATTTTCATTAAGGAGTGATTTTAAATTTTTGTTTTATTTTAATAATCTTACATAGGCTGCCTTACAGTGCCTGTAAGGACTGCTGAACAAACGCTATCTGTTGAAATGTATGACTACAGCATAAGCAAAACCAGGAGTTTAGCTAATAGTATAAAGGCAGATGGTATTCAGGTTGGAGATCAGTAATTAATTGTTACGGCTTATTAACACTAGCCTTTCAGGTAGATGATAATTATTGTCATTAATGCAATACTATCCCAAGTTTTCAAAACTACATTTTCCAATTGTTCAAGCATTTTCTAAACAATGTACAGGACGTGTGTTTTTAAGGGAAAATGACACTTGCTGTGAATTGGCATCCTAGGTTAATTATAGGTGAGGCCTTGCTACATGCTTAGCTTGTGAATTTTGTGTGGTTAAATTAGGGTTTGTGCAAATACTTTTTTTTCCCCATTGGTGAGCATATATGATTTTCTTGAGCTAATCTTCAGGAACTTCTGGATTGTATAAATTTTTCATCTTCTCAGCTAAGTATTTTTAAACTTAGGTTTTTTACAGTCTTTTATTGTGAATGATGTTTACCATAGTGGAGATAAGCAAGTTGTCCAAGGGCAATCTCTTCATCGTATGTGTTGGGAACAATAGAGCTGTGCGCTGGGGAGCACCTGGGTTTGCAGGGAAGGAGCTCTGTGCCACTGCCACCATCTGAAGCAAAGCTGGAGCAGGTGCTGTTTGCATCCTCCTCGTGGTGAATATGGAATTACCATTGGATCTTCAGTCCTTCTGCTCTTCTCTGTGGCATCACTACACTCAAAAGCCTATTTTGATATTAAGCAAGTTATGCACAGGCTCTTAATGTTTCACAGAAATGGAGTAATTGTTTGGTCTCAGCAGCACTACAGAGATACCCTTCACCTGAAGAGAAACGATAAGCTGCTCTGCATCTCTGAGATGTAGAGAAACAGCTTTATTGCATCATATTCCCTTCATATTGCATCCCTTCTCCCAGATAACCAGCAACAGGACAAGAGGAAGCAGCCTCAAGTTATGGCAGGGGAGGTTTAGGTTGGATAGTAGGAAAAATTTCTTCCCTTGGAAAGGGTGGTCAGGCATCGGCACAGGCTGCCCAGGGAGGTGGTGGAGTCACCATCCCTGGGGGTGTTTAAAAGCCATGTAGATGCGGCGCTTGGGGACAGGGTTTAGTGGTGGGCTGGGCAGTGCTGGGGTAATGGTTGGACATGATGATCTCAAAGTTGTCTTTTCCACCTGAAATGATTCTATAAAACTGCATTTCAGAATGTTTTATGTTGGCATAACCTGTTTCTGCAGTTCTTCAGAAATTTCAGCCTCGCCCTAGCCAGTTTCTGTGACGTCTGTCGTCTTTTCAAACCTTTGGGGAAGAATGGTCACAGCATCTCTCCCAAACAGCTGAGCACCCCTGGGAACCTGAAGCTGACTTTGCTGGTGCAGTCTTTACAACAGTCGTGCTTAGCCAGGGCACGATGTGTCTGCAGGAGTGCCCTCCCGTGAGTCACGCGTGCCCTCCTGTGCATCCTGCAGCGTTCGTGTGCTACCAGCTGGAGTTAGCACGTGAAGTGTTGGGGTGAGCAACAGGCTTCATCTATTTAAGCAGAAGACATTTGCATTTGTCTTGTGTGTCAAATCCCTGGCTTTGGAATTTGCTTAGAGAAAGAAACTAAGCAGGAACTTTGTCTTGGATAACTATAAATAGGCTTGGAGTTAATCATGCCAAAAATGAATTGTTGTTGATTGGTACAAGACATGAGTGTATAGAGAAGTGAGGTTTTTGGCTTGCAGTGTAACAGAAGACAGATCACTTGGCTGCTGATTTTATTAGGCATTTTGGACCATCAGCTTTTGTTGGCCGGAGTTTAAGGGTAGAAGTGTGCTGTTTGTAATTGATTCCCTAAGTGATAGCTGACTTTTGAAATTCTGTTGTTTGTTTATGGGTTGGTACTTTTCTGTTTGTTTTTATCATGCTTGGAAAAATTCACTTACCATTGGTAAATGTTAATCTTCCTTTGTAAATGTAAAGATGTAGGTTATCAGATAATGGTAAATTTGAGCATCCAGTATCTATTTAACAAGAAGTTGGAGTCTTACGATCGGTAGCGATGGAAGGAGAATATCAACTGAATGTGCTTTATAAGTCTTCTAACTAGAAAATTAAAAAGAAATTGTTTGAGATAGTCCTTGATATATTCTCAAAAGTTCCAAATATCCTTTGTAACATTACAGTGGAGCAGGAAAAAAACAGTAATAGAATTTTTTGTTAAACGAGAAAAATCTCATTGTTGAAGTAGTGTATTTTGTTTTGGTTTTTTTTGGTGTTGGTTGTTTTATGTGTGTGTTTTTTTTTTTTTTTTTAAACAGGAAAGTGACGAGAGGAAGGAGGAGTTTCTCAACAAACTATTTTGTTGTGACAATTGTGTCTTTTTTTCAAAAAAAGGGGGGGGTGGGGAAAGAGGCTTGTTGGAACACTAGTGTATTTTCTGGATTGTCTTTGGGTCTATCCATGATTTTCCAAATACAGACACCACAGAGCAGGCAAAACAGCATTTTCTTCTCTGGCTGATGGTTCATTTACAGCTGTGTCTTTCCAGTGCTGCCAGTGGCTCCTCACTTTATTGTGGCAGAAGTCCCTGACGTGGAGGGGACTGTGACCTTCACCTCTGCTGCTCAGCAAGTTGGGGGAGATTCTCATCGTTCAGCAGCACCCCAGCATGATGCTGCTCACCCGCTGCAGGCAGCCCGGGCACTGGGTACCGGGAGAGGAGGTTATTTCTGGGGTGTAAACTGATGCAGAGGAGGACTGGGAGAGGAATTTTCAGTAAGGTTCTTTTCCCTGACCACCTGTAGGGAGTAGGTTGTAAATTTACGTTCACAACTGGCGGAGCCTTCTCTTAGGCCACCGCAGCCTGTCCTAGATCAGTGGCCAAAAGGCACCTGCATGGTGGAGCTCTCCATCCCTGCGCTGGGCTGGGCTGGGCATCGACGTTTGTTTTAGCTGGGTGTTGAAAACCTTCAGCGACAGAGAATTCATAACCCTTTCTGGATAATTAACTACCTTGCTGGTTGAAAAGCATTTCTGAACGTGTAACCTAAATCTCTTAGCGCAGTTCAAGCCTATAGCTGCCGGTATTTTCGTTAGCGGGTATGGAGACATCCAATTCATTCCTTCATAGCAGCCTTTCACGTATTTGAATGCTTGTTATCACTTTTCCCTACAGGCATATTACGTGTAGGCTAAATAGACCTAATTCCTAAATGCTTCTCTCCTAGGTCATATTATGTAGATCGCTGACCTTTCTTGTTCCTCTCCTCTCGACATTACCCAGTTTATTTGCATCAATCTTCAAGTGCATTAGTCTGTTTATCTAGTGTGTAGGATTCTGATAAATGGGTAGCAGGTGAATTTTATGATGCCTTATCCAAAACAGGGATTACAAAACCTTCAAATTTAGGTCCCATTACAACTGAATCTGGATCAAAGTCTATTAGAGAATAATTTTGTCATAATTGACTTTATTTCAATGGCAGATGCTTTGTAGAAAAAAAAAACCTGTTTGAGGTGGGGAAGCAGAAGTCCTGGTGTTAGCTTGTGTTCTGTCCTGATCAGAATGCTTTGTTCCTCTGCATCTGTTTTTTAGTATTTCGCAACTGAATGCTACTAATTTGTAGAGCTTCATGTTTTTTTGAGGATTTTCTGGTGTGGCTCACTCAGAGACACTGCTGTTGTTCATAATGTTAGTATTCTATCTTTTTTTTGAGAATACAGACCCTGAATTGCTAAGCCAAAGGTTGTCATCACACTTCTGTTGTTTGCCTTTTTTTTTGAAATTACAGTGGAAAAAAAATACTCTGCTTGTAGTTTTATTTTTTTTGGCCATGTTAGTCTGAAACCAGATGAGTTCCTTGGTTTGATTTACTGCAAAGTTGGACAAATCTTTGGGAAGTATCTGTGCATATGGATTAAGACCTTGTGAAAGGCAGAGGGCAGAGCATTGACAGGATTGAGCGCGCAAGAAATGGCTCCTCTTTCATTTAGCACTGGGGCTTATGCTGAGTTAAAGCCTGTGCTGGTGAAACTAGACCTTTGTCTTGGAATACCTTATTTTAGTGTTTTGTGCAGTGATTGATTTCTGCAGGTATTTTGTGCGATTTCATCTGGTAAAGAATCCATCTTGATGCCAATCTTTTGGGCCTTAGTGTGTCCTTTTTTTTTTTTTTTTTTTTTTTTTTTCCCTCTACCCTCCTCCTCCCCTCGCTATGTTAGAGAACTTGTGCTTACTGTTGTATGTAACTTCAGATGCTTCAACAGTTTGAGGCATGACAAGGAGAGGATTCTTGGCCACTTAGATTTAGAGAAGAAAAAAACTTCAGGGAAACATTAGATCAAAATTTAATTTTGATATCAGACTTGTGATAAGACCTGTATAGGGCTCCATTATAATAAGAGTTATGCTAATGCTTACTTACCTTCTCCGGAATGTTTTTAGGGAGCTTTTTTTCAGAAGGAATAAGTTTTAGAAGGAAGGTGTATGAAACACCTTCTCCCCCTCTTTTAAGCGGCCAGAGTTTAGGTCAGTGGGAAGAGAATTGTACCAGTTGGTGTAGTTTCAATCTGTAAAATTTAAAATTTAGGTTTGCTTCTAGCACTGGTATGGGTCACTTCACTGGTTTCCTTGAATTCACTTAAATGAAAAAGACTTTAATTAACGTGTCAAACTTGGGGTCGTTGTAGCCGCTGTGCTGTGCGTCACTGCTAGATGGCGCTGTGTACCTGTGCTGTCGCCAGCAGGGCTCCTGCAGCCTCTTTCGGAGAGCCATTTAAATTAACATTTCGGTTAAAAATGGCATTTCATTGAATTTTATTTTCAATTTAGTCACTTAATTGATCCCACTACAAATGATCTCTTGGCTCAGGGACTTATCTTGCATTGTTTGAAAGGACTCAAAAGTTCAGAGTCAGCCCTAGTGAGTCGAGGTACAATTTTCCTTCGTTTCTCACACCAGTATTAATAATGCAGAAGCACTGCATACATTAGGCTTGGGTAAATATCCTAGAAGATTATTCAGAAAAAATGAGATCCATTGTCAGTTCAAATATGGTCACAAAGGAAATGAAGCAGTGATTAGTATAAAAGTCTTTGGAGATTAGAGGGATTTGTATGATTTTTCTTAATTGTTCATCATCTGTGTATCTTCATGCTAGTTACATCAACTTTTTATTTCCAGAATCTTAGCTGGGAAAGCTTAAAAACTGTTGTAACTTTGTTCCTCTCTGCAAAATTGGATTTTTGGCTTCAGAGTGACTGTGCCATGTTGTTGTAAGCACGATAGTTGTTCATTCATGGAAAAGATCATATCCAAAGAGAGCTGTATGGGTGTGGTACCCAGACGCTCGCGATGTGATGCTGCCAGGGTTTTCCGTGTCCAATCAGGGTGGCGTCGGGGTTTTCATAATGATCAGCGTTAGCAAGGGGTTTTCACTGTGCGGCAAGTACAATATACTAAGCAGTCCGTTTCCTTTACTGTAACGGTTAAAAACTGTTTAGAAATATTGGCAAGGCAGATTTTCATGGTTCTCAGGTACGTACATCAGGAAACTTTGCATCTCTTAAAGATGTGGATTCTTCCAACAAAAGAGAAAAGTTTGCTTCGGCTGCAGCTTGTGCTGTGTATCATTAAAAAAAACCCAAAAAACCAACAAACTCCAAAGGGTCTGTGAAGTGCAAAAATGGCATTTATGATACCAGACTGCATGTTTTCTGTGTGCATGTATGATTGTCTTTTGCATCATTAAGTGTATTTTACTTGTTTTTTGGGATGGGGGAACAGATGCAGTTGCTGAATGCTGTAGTTGTCTTACTGTAATGATTACATGGATTTGCTTAATTATTAGGGTATATTATTCTTTCACTTCCTGAGATCTTGTTGGTTACTGTTGTCGTTCACCCCTGTACTAGTGTATCGGTGATATTTGCATTGTGTGTATACAGCATTTCTAGTTTGACTCACCTTCCTGGCACTAATTGAAATCTCTTGAATTTGTACTTGGAGTTCCAGGTGTGCTGCCTAACACACACTAAACAGAATGGAAGATTTGGCGTAACACCTCATACTTTTAAAAAAACAAACAAATGAAAAATATTAGCAGATATTGGCACAGGGACTTTTCTCATAGGAAGAGTCTGAGGAAATGTTGAGCAGTTACTTTAGCCTTCTTTAGGTGCAAAACTTTTAGTAAAACCAATTTTTTGCACAGAGTTTTTTTGGGAAACCTCATTTGTATTGAAGAAGTGTTCTTACAAAGATAGTATACCAAAAGGAAATTGAAAATGGTTTCTAGTTATATGTAGGTTTCAAGGCTTTGAAATCATGGCGATCTAAAGTAGCTTGTTATGTGAGGCTGGATGGCAAAATTAAGGTGTTTGCGAACAGTGGAAAGGTTAAGAAGATCTGTTGTCTAAGGTGAATGTTTCCTCAGTTTAGACAAAAAAATACATGACTAGTACATATGCCTATAGTTGCTGATCCTTGATCACGATGCAGTGATTCTAAAGTAGTTAAGTTTCAGTTTAAAATATGAAAGAATTAGTTTAATATAACTCTCTTTCTTATTTTGCAGGTTTCACAGCCTTTGGTTTGAAGCAGTAAGGCAGCTTCTAGGATGAATTAGTAACATGTAGTTGGTTCAAGTTGAGATCTTTCCTTCTGTATCTCAATTAATTCGGTTCCACAAGAAAATGGTTTAATAATGAAAATAATGGTTTTGTATTAACTGATTTATACATTCCTATTCCTTCAGGAGAACAACCTGTTGAAGGACCATTTTTTTTTTTTCCTAGACACCTGTGCCCAAATTGTGATTCAAGAAGGTATTTCTAATTTAAGGGGTCTGCCTTTCTCCTGCGTACTGTTAATGGATGCTCAAAGAAAGAAAATTCATACAAACTGAAAGCATTTTTCTAAGCTTCAGTGGGGAAAAAACAAAGTTAAAGTCTATGAACTAGGGTTGGGTTTGTTGGTTTTTTTTTTTTTTTTTTCTTGTGAAATCCAAGACACTGAGAAATGGTTGCTTATCAGTAGCTTGCCCCTGTAAAACTTTATTTTAAGCTCTCATAGATGTATTTTTTCCTTTCCATTAATGCAGTCTAGCTTTTTGTAAAAGGAATTCTATTCCTGTTAACACCTACTTCAGGTACCAGGAACTAAATCAAGAATACACTTTGATGTATAGACGATGTGGAGCTAGTTAATGTCTTGCTAACATCAAGGAGCGTGTGACTTAAGAAACAAACTGTGTGGTATGTGATACCAAGTTGTACCCAATTACTTTAGACACGTTTCAGTATTGAAAACACATGTGCTATCTGTGTTGCAAACCATATTCTCAATAAACTGATTCCTAAAATGAAAGATTTAAAGCCTGATGAATGAGGTGGATTTAAGATGTGTTTCAAATGGAACGGCTCGTGTATCTTTCTATATGCTAAATCTTATTTTTTTGACCTGTGCAGAATCTGCTGATTTTTGGTATCACTTTGTCCAGTATTGTTTCACAAATGTTTTTATAGTTATCCCTTGAAAAAAGAACAGTGTGTTTTAAAGTGTCATTCTGGAATAAACAATGAAGAGACTTTGGCAACCCCCCCCCCCCCCCCCCAACCCCACAGCAAACAACTGTTAAAATGGGACTTTCTGTCCTTGTTTAAAGATATGTTTTAGCTGCTGCGTTGAAGTGATGATAAGCAAAGGACTACCTAGGGAATGCTGAAATATCTATCAAAATAGGTGTTCAAAAACTGCTTTTACCATACATCTTTAGATATCTAGTTTAGATTCTGAAGTTAAGTAATTAGCTAAGTGAAAAGGTAACTGGCTTTCCTGAAGCACCCTCTGGAGGTAAGCAGTTCAGTAGTGCTGGCTTTTTTCCTTAGGAGCATGATTCCCTGTATAATCAAACTCAGGCGCCTGAAAGAGATGTGCAGTCAGTGATATGAATACCTTCGTTCATTCCACCATAGTTATTAACACAGTAATACCAAGTCTCTTCCCTCTTCCCCCCACCTTATCTTCCCTCAAATGGCTTAAATCCCTTCAGTGCTTAGTCAGCCTTACAGTTCTGGGTGTTTGTGTGCATGGGTAAGCATCTCAAGTGCCTTAATAAGTTACAACGGGAAGTCACGTGGCCAGGCTAACAATATAATTTCAAGTTCAGCTAAACTTTCAAGTTTTGTATTTCTCATTGGTTGAGATAGCATTAGTTGGGAGAGCTCGGGATTTTGTTTCAAGTTTAGTGCTTCTACAGTGTACTTAGGTGACTGTGAATTAGTTGATAAAAATGGTCGTTGTTGCAGTTCTGTTGTTAATCGCTATGCCTTTCTGATATGTCTCGTGTGATAATTTTATCTTTGGATCCGTAGATCACCGTTAAAGCAGAGAAGCAGGTACACGGTTCTTTGACGCATCCTATAAACTTGGTCTGTGCTTCTGGCAATAGATAGCAACTGCTGACTGGGCTGCTTTGCCAGCTGCTGTTAAGATACTATCGTTTTGCCTGGAAAGACACAGATTCAGTCCAGTTCTGTAATAATATTTATACATCCAGTAGTATCCTATACGCTAAAAGAAACAACAAAGAAGTTGCATGAACCACTTGGTGGGACAGCACCGATCTCCTATCCTGTGATGCGATGTGGGGGCATTGTGGACGTGTTTGTGTGGCAAACCGCTGCTCTGTTTCGCTGCATTCAATCCAGGGTGTCAAAATTCACAAATGCTTGCTTTTTGTGTCTTATGGAAAGAATACTTCTTTTAAAAGTTTTCTTTAACACGACAAATTTCAAATGTTCTTAGTGATGTCCCTATATGTTAGGAGGTATTTTAACTAGGATGTTTTAGTATTTTAAGTAAACAAAGAGAAGTCTGCAGTTTTGTAAAAAAAAAAAATAATAAAAAAAATGCAATGCAGCATGAGTTAACAACCATTATGTGAATGTTTTCTTACTGTTTTGCAATGGGTGTTTCTCAGTAGGTATTAAAATGATTTAAAATAGAATTGCATGATAGGATTATATGTTACTAGGAGAAAGATTCAGGTCAAATATTCTTAGGTATGTTTTTAGCTTTGCAGTAGGCAAACTAACATTTTAAGTATCTGAGCTAGTTTGGTTAAAATGAAGTGTAACGGTCTAGTGCCACACACGAGGAAAACAAGGTATTTTACCCAAGGAAGCAAATTGCTCCTTTACTTCTGTTTACACTTAGGGAGACTCATTTCTCTGTGTGCTGGAAACTTTGCAGGCATCTAGAGATGAACAGCTGTTGTAGAAGTAGTTTAAACTCGTGTCACTTGTTGTTGTTTATGATATCTGAATTTATAATTCAAAACCAGCACCTGTTACCAAGGTGCCATCCAATATTGTTTGGCTAGCATGTGCAACTCAAACTTGTACCGCATACACGCAGGCGGCTCATGAAGTAACGTGCATTCTGTGTGGGATGTAACCTGCTTTATATTTGGCCTTGGCTAGAACATGCATCCGTCTGATCTGACCTCCCTGCCCTGTGAAGGGGTGGAAGATGTCTGAGGGTGTCTGTGGTGAGTGGCTTTCGAGAGAAGGGATCAGGCCGCACTTGAAATGTCCCTTCGTGGGGCATTGGTGTGAGCGCGGGGCAACAGGTGGCTTCTGAAACACGGAGAGAATGTTTTCGGAGGTGTCATCATCTTGATGCTCCCTGTGAGAAAGGTTAGTGCCTCTATGGGAGTAATAATTAATGCGCACGCGCACACACACACACACACACACAAAAGAGTCCATTCATTCTTGCTATCAGCGATAGACTAGTTCTTCACTTTGTCCCTCATCTCTTTCAAATCTGAAGAGGAAGAAGGAGCTATTTTATTCTGAATTAAGACCAGAATCACTGTTCTCTTGGAATGTATTTAATGCAGTTATCAGTTGCACTTGAGGAGCAAAAAGCAGTCACTGTTGGACACTGTTTTCAATGTTCCATTGCAGGCTGCTGAAGTATTTCCCTGTGCAGCATTTGCTGTGGTGGCCGTGAGGTTCCAGCGTTTGCTGGTGGCCAGCTTCGTGGGCTCATGGTCCTGCAGGAGTGAGGCGCTAGGCATAAAGCTACAGCGGGCTCAGCTTGTCGTGTGGCCTTGCAGACACCTGATGCTGCCTGGTGTTTTGTGAGAAATACTGTAACTGAAGCACTTTTTGCACTCTAAAAATGCCAGGTATAGTGCATGTTGGCTGCAAACAAAATAACGCCCCTCCAAAAGCGTAATATAAAAAATATGAAGTTAAAAAACCCACAAACAAACAACAAAAAACCAAACCACCCCACCAACCCCAAAGCACAGAGAAGTTGGTGTTTACCCTAAAACTGTGACTAAATTGGTGTCTTATCAGACCATGGGGGCTGGGGCTACCTTGACTTCGTTTACACTGTTCTCAGATGTATCATTTACAAAAGGCACTCAGTTTCTGAAGTAGCCAGAGGCAAATATGTAACAGGGCATGAGCTTAGCGTAACTTTTTTCATTAATATCTAAACGCGAGATTATTTTGAAGAAGTGTTTTGGTACCTTTCTTAGTATCTAACCCTAGGTCGTGCAGTCTTTGATGAGCTGCCTTAAAAAATCTGTTGGTAGGATGAAAAAGTACTTCTCAAAAAGTTTCTTTTTTTTTTTTCCCCCCTAAAGTTTTCAAAAAGTAGTTTTCGAAAGTAGAAAAGGACACAATCGGTGGTTTATATGAGGGGTGGTTCAGTTTCCTTCAGACTCATGTAAAAGTGGTCTCGGTACTTAGATTTTGGTGATGCTTCTGTCTGGGAGCTGTTCAGAATAGATAGCCTATTGTGAACTTTTTAATATAGGTTTTAATTAGCATGCTATTCCTACCACCTGCTGAAGTGGAGTTGGAACGTCTGCTGACCTGAAATGAATGCACGTGTTCAGTATTAATACTGCATGTCTGGATCCAGACAGCAATCTTTCATTTTGACATGCACATAGTCGGAGTAAATTAATGTTTAAAACTTGAATGCTTGAAGTTCAGCCAGAGTGTGCATTCATAATTATCTTCAGGCTAGTTTAAATGAAGTGCACAGTGCTTTTTTTTATTCTTTATTTATAGCATGCACAGGTAAAATTTGTGATATTAGTAGATAAGTTAATTATGTTGACCTGTTTTCCTCCAGCTCATGCACAGTATTTTTCAAAGCCTTTAAAATTTTGTAGTTACAGGGTTTGGGTTCTGCATGGTTCAGTGTGCACTGTGTGATTTTGTTCCCCCCCCCCCCCCGTATTGAACAATTGATTTAAACTTTGTTTTTTTTTCATTTGAGTATATACATGCAATTAATCATAGACCTTCCTGTAACAAAGTAATAATTTCTAAATCATAAATTTTGTGGTCAGACAGAAACTTGCTCTCTTAGAAGAAATGTTTTCCAACAAACAGCATTGTGACCCCCTCCCTTAAGTTAAGCTATGTATTCTTAAAGCTCCCTGAGGAAGATCCTTTCCACCCAACCCTGCTCACACCACAGCGAGATGCTTTTAACTTGGATATTTAAAACAGAGCCCAGTCCTGCTGACAGCTGCGGCTCTGGCAGCACGAACATTTTTATACTTGTTCTTGTTTGGTTGTAAGTCAGGTAGAGGTCAGGCACCCAAGTACTTCTCAGCCAGGACAAAGACTTGAACATGTTGTCGATACTTCAGGTTCATACATGCATCTGCAGTAATGACAATAATTGGCAAGAAAGCTAATTGATACACTGCTGTGTCGATTACTCGTTGCAATAACGTGGTAGTGGAAGATGTTCCCAGTGATTCTTTTATTTTTGTTAAAAATGAATAACCCCAATGATTAATGGAGGTCGTGATCGCTGATGATAACACTGAAAAGCCCATTGGTACGTCATCAAGCTTCTCATGTTGAGACTCCATAATGAGCCCAAAGCCGTTGCCTGTAGAGCCATGCTCAGCTCGGAGTAGTCCAGCTAAGCGGACAGTTCGTTAAATCTGTAATCTACCAAGGACATAAACTTGTAAAAAATCAAACAAACAACAAAAGACCCCCCCCAAATCACCCCAACTGATGTAGGATTATAAATGAGTTTAAAAACGTTTGTGTTGGTGTTACGGTGTGTGCCTGTGGGTTGTGTTTGAATCCGAAAGAGGCGGCATCTCGATGCTGGGGTTTGCTGCCAGGGGGGCCCGTCGCAGGAGCAACGTGAACCGTAACCGAGCTTGGGGGGGGGGCATTTTGCTGCTTACCAGGCAGGATTTTTTTCTTCCTTTTGAACTTGTGATTGCTGACTGCTGGCTAAACAAAGAGTGAGCAGAGATTTCATATACTACGTAATCTTTCTTTCCTTGGATAACTCTCTAGCATGAATTCAAACTTTACTGTCTAATTGAACAATTTCTACAGTATGGAGATTTATTATTAAATGATGTTCCAGTCTTCTACTGTGTCCTATTTATAGTGTTTGGGGGTTTGTCTGATACCTTTCTTCTGGAAAGATTAGCGTGTGGTGGATCTTCCAGCACTTTTTCTTGTATCATGGTTGACTGTGAGTCTGTTCTGTAAAACTATCTGCAGGGCGAAAAAAGGTGCCTTGCTTTTTCTCCCATCTTCCCTCCCCCTGGAAGGAAAGGACAGCGCTTTGTCTCCTGGATTTTGCAGCAGGAGCCACATATGTTGCGTGTTGCGGTTGCAGAGCCAAGTATTTTTGAGTAACATTCTTTCTGTTACGTTACGCTTTGAAATACTTTTTTTTTTTTAACTATGTAATTTTTAAGCCTTCAAGTGAAAAGCTAGCTGTGTTTCAAATCTGCTGACCATTTTCAGGAGTTTTTCTGAAATTCTCATTATCTTTTTTTTCCGCTGTTAGTTGTGCAAGGTAAAAATAAATAAATAAATACATAAATAACTAAACGACCGAAGCAAACCACACGACCAGGCAGGGACCAGGCTGGTGGTACAGGTACTCCATTGTGCTGTCTCATGTTCTTCAACATGTATCCACATCTGAAGGTATTAGTCTTTTTCTTGGGGATTTTTGTTCTAACAAAAAAATACCAATATTACAGACTGAAAACGTGAATTGAGGGAACACTGCAGTTATCTGGAGTAATAATACCCAAGGTTTTAACTGTTTCTCATCTCTGTAATTAGGTAATTAAAGTCTTCAGCTTAATATCCCATAAATCGCATAAATTACTGTTTCTAAATCACCTTTTGTGCCTTCTTCCCCCTTGCCCTCCCCCAACCCCCAGTGTCAACTAAACAGATTTAAACAGAATTTTTTCTTCTGTGTGACCATCATGAAGAGAAAAACACGTGAGGTGTGAAGTATTGTAAGGAATGTTTTATGACTCTTATTGTTCAATTTAATACAGCTATCTTCTGCGCAGCTTTTCCTCCCCGTTCCTCTGAAGCATCAGATACCGATGATCACAAACACGGAGCTATTGGCGTCTGCCTGCAGAGTAAATTTCTGACTGCCGTAATAACTCGGGGCAATCTTCAGCAAATGTTACTGTGCCTTTCGCTCTGGTCTGACAGGCGTGACCTACATTTAAGAAAGCCCTCTGGGTCTGTCTGGTTCGTTCCCGTCTGCTTGCAGATGCTTCCTCATAGATCGGTAGTTGAGATGTTTTTGCCAACCTCTAGGTTTTTTTGCAACGTTTTGGTATAGAGGTTTTGCAAATTCATGCTCTTTGGTAGTAAGACCCTGACTTGCTTAGTAGAATAGCTTGGTTTTGAGCATCTTTCTGGCTTTCTAACAGCAATATTGGGAGCATTTTGATTTTTATGTCACTGAGCTTCAGGTTGCTCTGGGTTGTTAGATGGAAGTAAATGTATATGTAAGTGTGAAATGTAGTCTCTATACTGGATTCTGCTTGAGATTCTTTTTTCAGTAGGCTGTTGGAAATGGTTTCAAATAGAATTTAAAGGCATTTCCCAAACAAGTGGGGGTGTATTTTTAATAGTAAAGGAGACCACCTCATATTTTCTCCTTTAGTGGTAGAATGCGGGTGGTTGTAACTGGCGTAACTTTTGAAGGTAGTAATGATCTTTAAATTAACCAATACTGCTTGTGTTTGAAATGCTAATCCAACAGAATCTGTGGTTTGTACAATTATTAATAATCTTTGTCTACGTTGCTTAGTAGTTAAGAGGTTAAGCAGTTTGCAGGCCCGGGACGGGGACAAAAGCAGTTTGCGTTTTGTCAATTTTCAACTTCAGATATCAGTAAATCATTGCAGCAGCCTTCCTTATCAGTTGTTTGCACAAAAAAAAAAGAAAAAAAAAGTGGAATGGGGGAGTGGAGAAAACCTGTTAGAGTTGTGTCTGAGGGGACCATCTGCTGTGGTTCCCAGTGTTGTCAGTGTGATAAGGGATAAGCTGTGTAAACAGAGGTACCACAAAAAAAGGCAGGCTCCGATCAGGGAGGCATATGTGTGATTTGGATTTGGGTTGATAACGGCCTTGGAGAAAGTCAGGGGACTTAGAGTAAAAGTCTGTTAAACAGAGCAGTGATGTATTTAATCTGAAACTCCAGATGTAGCTTATTAGCATGAGTTTGCCTTTGGACTAACTTCTGTAGCTTTCTTCTGATTTATTGGAACTTCTACAAACAGAAAATATACATGAATTGCAATGGATTTATGTAATACTGACACGTTTTTGTGTGTGTTCAGAAAGCTTCACTAGCCTTTGAATTGGTGCTTAATCAGCAAAAATAGGTAACGATTTGAAGAATGACTGGCATTGATATGAAATGTTTGGTAGCCAGGTGTTCACTTGGCAGAATAGGTGGGCCCATGTACACAGAAGCAGGCAGAGAAACTTGGAGACTTCATCTGGCTGCAGGTGTCCCTAGCAGATCCACATTTGATGTGTAGGTCTCAGAGCTTTGGGAAAAATTATGAAATAGAAACAGGCTGCACCTCGAGGTAGGGAGGGGGTTTCCGCAGCCTCTTATTAGTCACAGGCTGGATGCTCAAGGGTGCAGGATGGGGTGCTGGTCCACCCGCAGCGCAGAGCACGCTGCCTGCCTCAAAGGGCCTTCGGTCTGCTTGGACTCAGACGTCTGTTGCTGAAGCCTCTATAAGTAGCCAGGTCCGCTTTAAATTTCTGCATTACAGTCGCTGATTTGTCAGGTTTTATGGTGACTGATGTACTGGGAAATGGGGAGGTGGTTTGCATTAAAAATAAACTTTTCACCAGTCAGTTTCTGGCTACTTGTAATAGTGGTTTGGGGGAAATATAGCCACAACTAGGAATTTTTTCAGTTAATGTTGTGAGGCTTTTGCTGCTAAGATTCCTGCAGCCGTCTGCCTACTAGGGACGAACTTTTTGGGAAGACAGCAGGTGGAGTAATGTTCTGAGGAAAACAAATGACAGGCTGCCTACTGCTTGTCCAGATCTGTCTCCTTTTCCATCACACAAACTCTCCTCTTTAGTAGCTGTGTGGAGGGTAATGATTCTTTTCGGTTGGTGATGATGTGTGGAAAACGAAGAGGTGCCAACACCTTCGCCTTGCTGGCTGCTGGAATGTCATGTACCGCATCTGGGGAGACCTAGTGTGGGCAGGTGTTGCCCACGGGTACGGGGTGTTGCTCTGGGGAGGAATGGTTACTACGAGCTGCTGCCCTCGATAAGGGGCTCGGTGCCTGGAGGTTTGAGGTGCAGAGGTTTGGGACACGCTGGAAGCTGGGGTCTGTGTGTGGGAAGAGAAAGTGGAGATGGGGGCTCTCAAACCTCTGTGGAAAAGAAGGGAATTGTCCAATAAATAGAAAAAAGTTTGAGCATGGCTGACCTGTAGGTCCCGTTTACTTTCTGGTGACTATGGGTGGGTATTTATATTGCTTATTAGTGAGCCAGTAACGGTATAGATGGGATGTTTTCCTAACTTTGGGATCTGGCAGCAGGAATAGAATAACCCTATTTAAAATATACGTGCTGCTTCCTCTGATGGCTGCTTACAGACCTTTCGGTGCTGGGTTTGGTTGATGCCTGTACACACACGAGTACATATTGTCAGTATATGACACGATTATGTGTAACTCTTCTCTGTGGTGCCTGGTGGCAGGCAAGAGGCAATGGACACAAATTGAAATACAAGAAACTCCGTTTCAAGGTAAGACTTTTTTACAGCGAGGTTGATCAGATGCTGTAATGTGTCTCTTGAGGTGTGGAGTCTCCATCCTTGAAGCCATTCGAGACCCAGCTGCCCGCAGCCTAAGCAACTTGCTGTGGTTGCCCCTGCTTTGAGGATGGGGTTGGACTGGCCGATGTCCAGAGGTCCCTTCCCACCTCAGCTACTCTGTGATTCTACAAAAACCTTTAACCTTACAAAGCTGTTCTAGATAAGGAAGAGTCTGTTGGGAGAAAGGATTTTTTTTTTTCCTTTTTTTTTTTTTTTCTTTCCTTGTTACATGAAGTCACCTAAGTTGCTGCCTGTTGTTCTTCTGGCTAGCTGCTTCTTGTCAAAGTTTTCTTTGGTGTTTGTTTCTTGTCTGTGGGTCGGCACTCGGGTCACCAGGCTTGGCCAAGGTGTCCTTACCTTTCTTCTGGGGGGCGTGGGGGTTGCACTTGTGGGAAGTGAGGGAAGGCAGAGGAGAATCTTGCATCATTTTGTCCCGTGGAAAGGGTTTTCTAACTCATATTTGGGTAGTTCTTACAAAGGTGAATTCTGTACTAACCTTGTGCTACTGTCTTTAGCACTTTCTTTTTAAATGAAATTGCCCCCGTCCCAGTGACAGGGGAAACACAGTGCTCTTAGCTTTTCCTGTAATGGGAACGATGGTCGGGACTTTACAAATGCCACACCAGCTGGAGGAGTTGCTTCTTTGCTCTTTGAGTTCAGGCTTGGGTATTGGCCATGCGTGAAATACTATTGAGGAGTGAGAAAGAACTCCAAGCCAGCATGATGTGCTCCTGGATAATAAAGTGTCAAGGCTCTGAACGCAACACTTTCTCTTTATTAAACCAATTGAGATTTCTTTGATACTGTTTCAGTTTGTGAAAGTTTTTCTGACAGCCTTTTTCCTTCTTGATATAGAAACCTCTACTTTTTATTGTCAGGGCTTAGTTATTCTTTTATCAATTCTTATCCTGGTAGAATATTATACTTTGCAGAAAGAGTTTCATATGTAAGATTCTCCACACAGGAGAACTTTGATTGAAATTAATGGGACACTTGCTAAATGGTAGACGTTGCTGGCTTTTCTGGGGTGTTACAAGAAGAAGATATAAAGAGCTTGTCTTTACAGAGGATGTGTAGGAAATAGCTCACTGCTTGTCTTGTCCCTCTAAGAGGAGTAAGCTGAGATCAGGTGCAGAAAATGTAACCCAGAGAATTTAAGTGCGTACCTCTTCATCATCTGAAGAAGTTGAATTATGTGTATGTCTTTCTACATTTTGCTTAAAATGCTGATTTAGCGCATTTTCTTCCTCACTGGCAAACATCTGGTATGCTACAAATAACCCACTTTCCTTAGGATATAAAAAAATGTAAGTGCCTTAAATTATTGAGATTCTGCTACATGTAAATACTTAGTAATTAAATCCCTAATTAATTCATGACATTTTAATAATTCTTATATGATCATATTGAGTGATAGAAAGTGATTGTAAGCTGATTTAACTATGGAGTTAATCTACAGGTTGTGCCTGCATCATCTACTGCATATGTTTCCTAAAGCTCGCTTTTGCTATAATTTCATCTTCATTTAGTATTTCCATATTATTTCCATAAAATTCCATACATTGTGAAACAATGGATTCTGTTTCATATCTAAATGGAAACAGTATTTCAAATCTGCCCTTCTCTCTGATCTGCTGCATTAAAACATGGCAGAGGAAAATGTTGTGGGTCAGATGCAGATTTTTTCTTTTTCTTTTTGAAAATCTGATCTGATATGGACTCTTAAGCTTTGTAGTGGGTTTGAAAGTCTGTTTACCTGCAACAGCATATTTGAGATGCTTGTTTCTTCATAAACACATCTGTCCTAATTATGTTGTATTCTTTTAATGTTTTGAAACAAAGTATCGGGAGCTAATGTGTTAGCCAAAACTTGCACTCAAGCTTCTGTCTGCTTTTTCTTGCTCAGAGCAATAAATTTAACCTTTGCAGGCATTATTTAATGAGTTGGAGACCTTTAAATAGTTTCAACGTGGAGTTCAGCTTTCTGTTTGCTCTTTTCCACAGCTTCTGCAGTTGTGCTGAGATTTGCTGCTTCAACTAATAAAACTAATTAAAATTTGCAGAGTGTGGTTTTTCCTTTTGCAACTGATTAATTTAGTTTTCATTGAATGTAATTTCCAAATGAATGGTATCTGTCGGCCTGCTGTATATCTGGAATGTTCTGACGATGTAAATGGTATTAAAGATGAATCGTGTGGGGGAAGGGCCATGTGCCCTTGCCTGACTTGACTGGTGGAGAGGTGTACGAATATAGGGGAATGCGGACAGATGGATAAATGATCTTTAGGGTGGCTCCTTTTTTTAAATATTCTTTCCCCTTTTAAGTCATCATTTATTTGTGCTGACTTTAAAAATCTGTGTTTGGAAGATGTCACAAAATATTATTCATTGGCTGCTTTAAGACAGACTGAACAAGTTTTATAGATGAAAGACCAAGATGAAAGGAACAATGGTTACCGAACTGAAAAGTACGTTTACCCTGAATTTTGATCTGTTTCAAAATTGGTTTAATCACCATACACTGGCACAAGTGGCATATCGAGAGCTTCGGCAATAGAGGAAAAGGATGAAACAGTGGAAACGTGCGGTCATAGACTCCTTCCCGGCTGTTCCCGATCGCGGCCACCTGGCTTCTGCTGGTGGGCCGAGAGGTGGTGGCTGTCACATGGGTCCTTCCTTCGTAGTGCGCAGCTCCGGTGTTCCGTGCGGCGTGAAGAGCAGGGTGGGGCCGGGCGAGGCTGGGTGCTGCGGGGGGCAGCAGCAGTGCCGCGGGGAGGCAGCTCGCAGCCACAGTGCTGGCGCTGGGCATCCCCTGCGGGAAGGATGCTGAAGCGGGAGCTGGTGCTGCGCCTCAAAGCCCCCTGGCTTTATGGGCAACCTGCGTCTGCAGCAGCCTCCAAAAAGCTAGGGAAACATGCTGATTTTTAAATGTTGGTCCTGTACCTTTATCCTTCGTGTAGTACAAAGAGAATACCTTGGGACTATATTTTCCTTCTAGAATATAGGTTTCTCCTTTTGTGTTCTCCAAGGCAGGTAGATCAACAGGACTCCTAAGTTCCCATGACCTTGATTAAAATACATGGGAGCAGTTTTGTTATTCTTTTTCAGGCTCAAAGCAGCTTTTCCCATTTGCTTGTCTTTAACTTACAAATTATAGAAAAGCTTTGGAACACATTGCTGGGGAATCTGGAAAACCATTTATTGCTTGGGTTATTTTCTTGGGTTTTGGTTTTTTTTTTTGGTGTCTCTTAAATAGCAGTATACAGAACATGATTAATGCTTTATCCATGGTCTGCCACAGCGGGCAGTTTCCTAAAACAAAACTTAGCAATGTTTGAGTACAATTTATATATATATATATTTTTTTTTTTAATATGTGAAATAAAAGGCGAAGAGGGATTCCTAGTTTTAAATGTAACTTGCTTCTGCAGGAATGGCAGAGTGAGTTTGGTAGTGGCTGTTCACAGCTGAAAATAGAGGGCAGCTCTGTACTGGTTGCTGGCTTGTGAGTAGGGTATTTGCAGGGGGTGTCTGGGGGGGGGCAGCTACGTCCCGGTGGAGCAGAGGCAGGAGAGTGTGTATCTGCACTGGGGAATTGGGAGGAAGCAGCGGAGGGTGAAATTGTCTGCGATTGGGGAATGGATGAGCAGAATTTGGTGTCACGTAGCTTGGCACGTCCCGGCGCTGTCAGCCTCACCAGCTCTTGCACCAGCATGGTTCTGCCAGTGTGCGAGAGCTGCACCGCGAGCTGCCTGATGCCAGCAGCCGTGGCTTTAGATGCTACTGTTTCAGAATGTACCAATTTGTAAAAAGTGTGGCATAACTAATTTGTTCACGTTTTGGAACGGTAGAGGGTTTTAATAGTAATGACAGCGTTGTGGTCTGGATCCTTCATTTCGTGCCATATGTCGCACTGGTAATTTATTTCTGAAAAGCGCTTGCATAATGATTTAAAAGTGCGTTAAGTACTTGACAGCACATCATCAGCGTGGGAGAAGGCAGTTACTGTCTGTGTGAATTCCCTTCTAGCCCTTTTGACTAGATTATTCAGCACCTTGTTTGAAAGACAGATGACATGCAAGTGCCTTCTGAAAGTCAACTGTGTAACTTGAAATCAGAAAGGAGTAGGGAAGTATTCCCGATGGCACCGGACGGAGCGTTGCGGGTGCGTGACACAGCGGGATGGACTCGTGGCTCCTGCGTGCTTGCCTGGCCACGGGCCTCGTGGTGTCACAGCTCTGGGGTTCACAGCACCAGACAGCGCACCTATAGCCTCATCGGAGCTCCCAGGGCCAACGCACAAAACCCTGATGAGTTTTTGGACACTGACTTGGGCTCTTCCAAGCTTGCCAGCCACACTGGGAGGGCAGAGGTGGTGATGACTTGAAATGTCATCTTCCTTTCTTTTGTCTCCCTGAATGCTAAATCAAGGGCAGGAAAAAAAATAATCAGTGATCTAACGATGGGATTTCTTATTTCTTTCCATCATGAAGCCATAGGTTGCTTGCACAGAGCTAAGCTTGCAGGGACCTAATCAAGTGGTTTTGAGAGATAAGGTACACACATAGCTTGCACGCTGTTGTTTCTAACTCTTGGAGACATCTGCCTCAGGTTTTTCTTCTGTATAATGTGAGCTCAGGTTTAAAACAAACACAAACCCAAACAGAAAGCCCACCCAAGCAGTGGTAGGTTGGGATTTGAGATCTTCCTGGGACTGGGAGTTTTTTGGGAGCTGAGCACTGCTTAGGAGGGGAGACTTCAGTTTTAGAGCTGTTACTTGTGTATTTTTATATAATACATGAGAAGTGTCAGCTGAAATTGCACAATTTTTATCAATTATGCACCAAACCTTAGATTATGCCACAGGATTTGCTTCTTTCCAGTTAATGCCTTAGGCAGCTTAGTGGGGAGTCTGTTTTTAGCAATGCCATGCGAAGGATATGATGTATTTTTTATAAATGTATAATAAATTAACTTCCTTATTTGAAAAATGCCATTAGTTAAATAACACAAAGCAGAATGGGGGGTGAACCGACTGTTTTGGAGAGTTCATTTTTAGCGTGTCTTGTCTGAACTTTGTTTTTTGAATAGATAATCATGAATGGGCTCTAAAAGCAGATGATGATTGTTCCTATGAAAGTTTCATTCTTGTAGTTTGCAGTTCTGAAAGCATTTGCTGTTCACGTTGTGACGTTTGAACAGTTGCCAAGGTTTAATCAAATAAATCTTAATAGACTATTGGAAATCTGGTTTACTAATGCACTAACAATTTGGGGACAAAAATGTATTTCTAGTTTTTCAGTGTTGCCAAACTATCATCAAAGTTACTAATTGCTGAAGAAGTTCTGCCTGTCCTCTGAATTTTGAAGCAATTATTTATTGTTTTTTGGAGATGTGCACATCTTTGAGTTTTTCCGTGTCTAGATGGGTTTTTGTTGTTTATGTCAAGTAGAAGGACAGATATTCTCATTGCTAAATAGCTAGTATGATCAGAAATTGTGAATGCTAACTGTTTACATTATGAATTTTAATGTGAGATGCTGTCTGTCCAGAGGTTGGCACAGAATGATTTTCTATTGCTATGTTAAATCACTTGAGTTCTAAAATAGTTCATTTTGTGCACCTTTTTTTTTTAAAAATAGTATATCTATTGTTTATTCGATCATAAGTAGATGCTCTTTGTTTGCTCTTCGCTTTTTTTTTTTTTTTGCTATTTAACAGAACTGTTGTTTATCCGCAGGATTTCTCCTGCGAGGCGTTCCAAGCACAAGAAAGTTTTACTTGATTTATGTTCTTCTGGATTAACACGCCCGGAGGTAACAGGGTAAAAAGTCTTCCCTTCATAGCGAAGGCATCCAAATACTAAGTACTACCAAGAGAAGGGCTGCCCCCCTGCCTGCCATCTGCGACAGCAGCTGCAGGGCTGCAGTGCTCTGTCTTGGAGGAAATCTTGGAGCCTCTGACCTGTTCTGAGATGAAAGCTGGCGTGGGGGGCACCACTCCCCAGGAACACGCTGCCTGCCCGGTGTGCTTCTGCGGGGCAGGTATCTTATAATCTAACGTATGGCAAGATATGCAGTGTTTACACCAGCTTGCAGAGCGGGGGTGGGCTGCCCTGGGAGGGGATGCTGTAAGGAAACGGCGATTTCCATCTGTATCCCCTTGGCCCTCGCCCTGGGGAAGCAGGTAAGCGGCTGTCATGCATCGATGTGTAAAGGCTTTTCCATGTGTGTTTGTAGAACTTGTGGGTGGCACGTGCAGAGCAACACTCGAATTTTGGCTTTTTTGGGCAAGGTGGTCCAGTGGTGGCCTTGGGGAGCATCCACCCGTCCATGATGGCGAGAAAGGGCACGGACACAGCCGCCCGCTGGGGGTGGCTCAGGGGTGTCACCGTGTGGCTCCCACAGCTGGGGGGGGGGGGTAAGGGAAAGGGGTGGGGGGTAGAAAAATGAGAAATCACATGTGATCCGTTGGCTTTCTCTGAGGACTGGGATCTCCAGCTGAGGTAATGATGAATAGTTGGAGGCAGTAATATATTAATTTGTTCAATGGAGTGGGTTTGGTTGATTTGTTGGTTTGGTTTTTTTGGGGAGGTTTTGTTTTTTTTGGTTTTTTATTTAGTGGTGGGTGTTGTTTTTTTTTTTTTGTTTTTTTTTTAACCAACTGTTGTTGATGGATGGTTTCCTTAGGGCATTCAGACAGGAGTTGCATGGGCAGCATGTCAGGGCTTGCTTCAGAGGAGGCTGGGGGAGGCATGGAGGGAGGAGAGACAGGAGGAGCACGCGGAAGGGCAGTGATGGCTTTGCACTGATCAGGGGTCTCAGGATGCTTCTGTCTGCATGGACCGGGTCTGTTTGAAAGATGGTGAAAGAAAAAGAGCAAAGTTGCTTTGGGTTTTGTGTGTGTGGGTTTTTTTCTTTTTTTTCCTTTTTTCTTTTTTGCCTAATAGTATCACCAGGATTACCAAAGGGGGGAAAAAAAGCTACTTTTCCCTTTTCTTTAAACTAATAATGATACACACACATCCCTCCCCCGTTTATCAGTACAGCGATTTGTGTGTAGTCATTTGCATTTACAGTTTGGTTAAATTTTGTTATTTTCTGTTAGTGCACGTGACTCACTCTGGGTGAGAATCAACTTAAGTCTTTTGCGGCGCTTTTCTGGTCTTATGAATGCTCTCTTTTTTTTTTCTTTTTTTTTTTTTTTAATTTAAAGTGGTCCCTCTTGTTACAGTGGTGTATGAGCAGCGTTTTCTGAGTTACTGGACAGATGCAGCTAATTAAGGGAGCTGTGGAAAGGCAGCGGTTTGATGTAGGGAATGGTCAAGTGAGAAGACTCTGAAAAATGAGTGTTTCACCTCAGACTACGGCAGAAGCGTTGGAAGGAATATGACTTGTTATACAATTGTATTGCTACTGTTCTGGCAGGCAACCCAGATAAAACCACAAAAAGCTGATGTGTGAAATACAGTGCTTTGGTGTGCCCTGCAAACTTAGCTCCTGAAATTAATTGCTGGAAGTATCTGTGGGGCCAAAGATTGAGGAATGAATTCTTGTGTTCGTAAATAACAATTTTCCTACCGCATAAATCAGGTGAGGCATCGTTACCCGTGGGTCTGGAAGCAGCTTCTCTTGTAACTTGCTTGCTCTTACGTTCCTGACACCTTCTGGAAAAGTCTGGGTGCCCCTCTGCCAAACCGCCAGGCACGGGGGACCGGCTGTGACCAGCACGTCAGTGATAAAGACATTGCTCTGTAAAAAGAGCTTATCCTAGCACCACTTTTTTTTTCTACCCCCCCCAACTAACTGTCCAAAGAGTATGTAGAAGCAGTTGTAAGGACTATCTCTTATTCAGATAATATTCCTTTAATTTTTGCAGCTTTCAGTGTTGGAGAACAAAGAAATGCCTATTTTATCAAACCACTGGGTTTTAACAAACAGCAATAATACTAAGTAACAGAGTACCGTGTCTTCTTCTGTGCATATTCCTAAGAAAATATATTTTCTTCGTGGAGAGTAAATACTTCTTGGGTGGTTTCAGAATGATTTCTGTAACTTCCATGAACGTAACACATGGCTGTTGGGAACTTAAAGCTCTTCCTAATGTTTGATAGGCACAAGGTGTATGCAAACCTCTGTTGTAGATTGTTCTGCTTTGTCTTTCTTCATTCAAGAAAGAGGCGTTGGACTAAAACTTTTGGCTTTTGTATTCCTAAAAGATATAACTGTGCGTAAAATATGGTAGACTTACATTGCCATTGCTTGATCCCGAAGCCTGCTAAAGAAAGAGATGTGCAGGTCTCTGGCATCTTTTTATTTGTATACATATATATTTCTATATATATTTAAAGTGCATATAATGCACTTTATACAGGTGCATTACCTGTACCTCTGTGAATGAAAATACTATTAGGTAAAATTGAAGGTAGGGAATCCGCTGAGTGTAGTCTGTGCTCGGATGGACGGAATTTCGAAGTGACACGTGGTCTAGCGTAGAGGAATGGGGCTGAGCTGTCTGGCACGCGGACCCTGGTGTTGTGTACGGCTCCCAGACTTTAACAGAATTTGTTAACGCCAGACAAGACTGTTGGTAGTTTTTGGTGGGCTAAGAGCTTAAGGAATGAAAGATGGTGGCAACACCTGGGTAGGTTCTCTTCCTAGACCTGCTGGGGTGGAGGGACGAGGAGGAAGTTTTCCCATGGGTACTTCTGAGTGGCTTCCTTCGGTTTCCATCTGGAATAGATTTACATCAGTGACAAGTGAGAGGTTAACCACTGGTTACTTGGTAAATCAAAATAGTTAGCTATGATTCTTAACGCATGAAAATGAGACAATTAAGAATCTGCAAAAGTCTGTGTTAAATGACTGTTTAAGTGTATAAAGTGTATTTTGTGGTTAGCAAAGAGGGATTTTGGTAGAAGAGGTTATAACTTCTTTCGAGGCTGGTATTTAAAGCAGGCTAATTATTTTATTACACGTGGTGGGTGTTTGATTTTTAAGTTGTGCTTCTCCACTACAGTAAACCAGAAAGCAAGGAGCTTTACATAACTGCGCTTAACCTTGAAGCCTCGCTGTCTTGCTTTTCAAACCAAGCTGATATTCAAAGCTGCTTAATGCAGCAGAGTTATCCTAAAGATAACATGCGATGTTTGCAAGTGTTGAAGTGGTGACATGTTTTGTGGCTAGTGCTGTTGAAAGACTGTAATGGTTAAGATTTTGCTACTATTTCTGTGGTGGCATAAACTTCAGCATGTTACTTTATGCTATTTTGTCAGAAGCCACTGTTTGCAATTAAAATAGTTTAAAGAAAAACTGATGGAATTTTTAGCATTTTTGGGTTCTAACGGAAATATTCCGTTACGTCAAGTGTCGCAGACTGGTTGGAAGAGAAATGCAGGCTTTGGTCAAAGGAGGAAAATATCTGTTCTTCTTCAATGAAGTGGTAATTGAAGTTTTTAATGTGTTTTGGGCCATCTTTCAGCTTCATCAAGCTGTTGGTGCCAAATTAATAGAACATTAAGATTGGAATGGGAGATAGCGAGGTTCATAGTTCCAGTTAGGAAGCATGTAAAAAAATTAAATTTTTTCTTCAAAATACAGTAACTTGAAACACTTCCACTGACATTTACTGAGAATTAAAAAAAAATATTAAAAAAATCACATTGATTATAACATAAATGGTGGGGGAAAAAGTACAGTTCATAACACTGTAAGGATCTTTTTCACTTTTTGTTGAAGTGGTATTTAATGAAATTTTAAGTGTTTTCAGTTGCTGGATTTTTTTCAAATGGAAGATAGATTTTGTGTTGAGCTTCAGTATCGATGTGTTTGAAATCAGTTAGCACTGAATTTGAAAATGAAGCAATTTGAAACTTACGTAGATTTTTTTTTTTTAAGTAAAGGCAAACAATTTGCTAGCACAGACTTGATAAAGACTAATTTCAATGGCTTATCCTGCCAGCTGATTGACAAGGTTGTTCTTGTACTCAGTTCTGCTGGAGTTAGGGTGCTTTTAGTGACGGGAAGGTGAGCTGCAGCGATGTGCCTGGGCGTTTGCCGGCAGCAAACGTATTTCAAACACGGTCTTGAACCGTGATGGCACACTAGCTAGGGAACGCATCCGTGCAGTGAACATAATTTTTAAATTAATACCTATTTCAGCTGAGGAACTATCCTGCCAGATCTCTCTGACTTGCTAAAAAATTAGTATACATTTCTGCAGTCAATAAAAAGCATTACTTTTTCTTTTGGCAATGTAAATACGTTGCAAAGATGGAACATTTTTTTAACAGTTTCCACGCTATTTTATGCACTGCACAGCAGCAACCAAGGCAGAAAGCGAGTCAGGAAATCCTAAAGGTCAGGTACAGAAATACTTTTAGAATCACAGAACGCCTGAGTTCGATGGGTGTATGACAAGGGACCACAAGGATCAGAGCCCAAAGCCTGACTCCACACAGGGCAACCCAAAAGTTAAACCATATATCTAAGAGTCTTTTCTGGTATTGTATATTTATACCTTTCTAGAAGTAAGTTTACCTAATGAGACAGTTTCATGTAATTGCCAACCTTCACTGCAAGCTTCACTAATGTAATTAATTACTTTGATAAAAATATTCAGTGACTGTTACATGTTACCTGCTTTACAAATTACATTTTTTCAATCAGATTTTTATCAGGACATACATTCCTCTTAAGGACTTTACAGATATTACTTATAAGAACATGTACAAAATTTCAGCATCTACCTTCCCCTAAACAGCCTATGGAATTTAAAGGCCGGTGGCTGTGCAGCTTTATTACCAATAATCTCCTTTTGTTCGTCAGTGGTTCTTTGTAAACAGCGCTGAAGGTGGGGTGGCACCTTCGGTGAATGGGTTACGGTGCCAGAGGGTGTATAGTGAGTTTGCAAGGTTTGGAGTGCCGGTTTGAGATTGCCTTTTGACATTAAGTTGCAACAGATGTTGGGTTTGTTCCAAACTCTTAATAAGAGATGGGGGTTATAGTTTCCACTTGGCAAGTTACCAGCCTAAAGAAAAAGGCTTCTATTCATGCCGTTATAATGGAAACTATTCTCTTTACCTTAGTCTTCCACAAATGCAGCTCATTTAGCGGATAAAAATATCTCCCCATATTCATAAATCTCAGTCCCCTGGTTATTCATAGCTAGGCTGATTTGTTGCGGTTTCAGAGGTCTTGGGCAAACCAGGCAGATGTATACAATGGTGAGAAAGCCTCCTTTGAGGCTTGGCTGGTACCTTCTGGCGAAGTGGGAGGAGCTGGAGTGAAGAGAAACCTGTCAGTGGACGTAGCGGGTCATTTGCCCTTCAAGCAGGAGTATCAGCTTCATCTTGCAGCATCACCTGTTGCACTGAGCAGTGGATGGTACGACTTCAGGGCTGCTCGGTTTGTGCCCTCAGGTTACCGGAACGTTAAAGGGCAGAAAGATAGATACACTATTCTTTTCGGCAACTTCATTGACAACCATTGTTTTAAATTCTGTATGTTTGTTTCTGTTTTTCAGAGGAAAGCCCTCCGAGGGCTAAAGCAGGCTTGCTTGGTGCGCCAGGAGTTTTGTGAGGATGTTGTTGCTTCCTCAGTAGGTGATGTACCAGTAGCTGGTGGAGATGCAGGTCTCTTGGCATACAGTGGATAGCAGGCAGCGATGTAGATGTCCTTCAGGCATGTTTTCCTTCATATGTCTCATGCCTTTTCTCAAGTCAGGAGAGTATTCAGCTGCAGGTGAGGTGGAGGTGGCTTTAAGGTATATTGAGAATTTTCTTCGTGTTTAATGGCACTGTTTAGGCTTTGCTATTGAGACATGACCACGATTTATCTGACTGCTGTGAAGGTCGGTAGGGTATTGATCTCTAGGCCTATTGGGTATCAAAAATAAAGAATGAAAGAAATTCAAAACTTTGTTAGTAAACAGCTTGTATTTATCTTGAGTGGAAGTTGGAACTCAAAGCTGTCTAAGTTTTGTACTCCTCAGGGTAGCAGAAATTAAGAAAAAAGCCACGAAAACAAAACACAACAAAACCCCCCACCCACAACCAAACCAAAAAAAACCCCAAACAAAACACCAAACCCCCCCAAACCGAACGAACAAACAAACAGAAACCAAAAGAAAAAACCAAACAAAAAACCAACCCCCAAACCTAAAACATTTAGGCATACGTCAAGTGTGCTCATGATAAAGTAAGACAAACTTTGCTGGTGTTCCTAATTAGTTGATACTAACCAGTAGGTATGCAGGCAAACAAAAGTGCGGGCATACGGCATCCTGAAAACAAAGTTTAAATTAAAGTTAAAATTTCTGTTTTGGAACAGCATGTGTTAGCAGGACAGAGAACATTAAAAATGAGATACAGTTCAAATTACAGCCTTCTAACACTCGTAGTTAAGCAAAATTCCGTGGAGAATGATGTGGAGCGCAGGAGAGCCTCTGAGCCATCGCTTACAGGACAGTTAAATATCAAACTTTATTTCAAACCTTTCCACCCTGTGTGCTTTTACAGAGGCCAATGTTAACCTGAGCACTGCAACTTCACAGTAGCACCATCGATATGAGCTTCCCTGGTCTTTACACCAGCGACTAAAAGTAGGTCATTGTTTTAAAAACGACGATAGACTTGCAGCCTACATTATTTATCACCGCATGGCACTGCCTGCGTGGCGCATCTTGGCAAAACGCAAGTCGTAATGACAGATATCTCATGTCATGGGAGAAGACAAATGTGAAGGGAATTTGAAATGTGTAAGAAACCCTTAATAGAAAATGCATGACTTCAGTATTAATCTGTAAAAACTGGTCTAAATGATTCATATACAATTTTTTTTGCATTTTTTAAAAGTTTTCAGCACTTCATAGATAGATTTTCAGCTTTATTCAGTCTGCTTGGTTTGTTCTATTAGATGTTAAACATACATCATCTCACTTCCCGACTTTTTATTAACACTGGAAGGTAATTGCATTATTCCTCTGAAGTTGGAGATGAAAACGGAGCACAGCAAATGTAATGAAAAATTTAGTCAAATCCAAGTCTGTGATTCTAATTCTATTTCAGTTTTTCCCCTTTACTGTAAGTTAGTTACAAAAAAAAAAGTCCACCACTTTCTTGGTCACAGGCTGATTATTCCTCTTTTGGTGAGGATGTTTTATTTTATGTGGGGTTCCATTAAACGCTTCTGCTTCAGTATCGTTCCGTCTTTCTAATATTTACTGAAGAAGTCTCGGCTACAAATTTCTAATTGCTTAAAACAGAAACAGATTTTTCATATTTGTTAACATATTAAGACTTTGATGCTAAATGCCCAATAAAAATTATAAATAGATTAAATCTTTCTAAAAAATTGAGGCGTTTTGAGAAAATCATTAATTCTCTGGTATTTCAGTAACTCTGCAATGCTACCTGGTGCCACGATACACCTACTAATTTGAGGCTTGCATGGAATTTTAGGATTTTTTTTCTTTTCTTTTTAAATTTTTCAAATACATCTTTTACACTGATGTATTTCTTATTGCGCTGTGTGCTGAAGTTGCCTTGTTTACCAGGACTTCAGGAGGTGATGTTACACGTGCTTCATTTTAAGAGAAACTGCGTTCAGTGAAAACATTCTAGCAAAGCATTTAGTTCCAGCATTAGTGCATCCTCACAGAGGAAGCATCCTTTCGGAGTGTTTCAGTTTGACCCAGCCCATGCAAACTTATGTTCATATGCAGACAGACTCTGAGTTATATAAACACAACCTCCTTTATTGTTTGATGTTTCTCAAAGCTTTTTTTTTTTCTTTTAGAATTTGCCTAATCGCTTGGCTCACTCAATATTTTTGTATTGTCAGGAGTGCAGATGTTAACGGATATGAAAAATATTACAATGTGCGCAGAACACAGCAAGGCAGTGTGACAGGCAGCGTTCCCAGGTTAAAATCCTTCACAGATATTTGCATGGATTTTGAATATTGAATATTCCCAGGTTAAAATCTTTCACAGGTATTTGCATGGATTTTGCATAGTGAAGCATTCATGTGCTTATTAGCCCCACACTATACTTGCAGTTAAGAAATTTGCATATGATTTGCTTGCTGTTCAGTGAAATAAGCTTTACACAGAATTCAGTGTATTAACTCTTTTTATACATGACCTATTACTGGGTGGAAGGCACTTGAGGGGAAAAAAAATGATCTGGCAGTACTTAGCATTTTGTAACAAACAAGATTTACAAGGGACTCAGGATATGAAGTGTTTCCATCAATAGGACCTTTCAGTAACATGAGCATGTGCTGGGTGGCATGTTTCCAGATTTAATGTCATTTGTACCCTACAAAGGGCTTAAATTTGAAGCTTATTCTTCATAGCAGGTGCAGAAAAAGAGGTATAGGGGATAGATTGTTTTGCTGTGGTTTTTTTTGTTTTGTTTTGTTTTGTTCCCCCCCCTCCCCTCGGTTCTTCTGTTCATTTGTTGCAGAAGCACTGATTTTTTTTGCCACTGTCAAGATTGATAGCATGAGCTATCGATTCATTGTGTTCCTGACAGTAAATTGCCATTTGTGTCCAGAATATTTCATAGTATATTAATTTTGGCTTCCTTCTGAAGCATGATCAATATTAATTGTTCTTTCAGATCTATAGGCTTGAACTGAGATTACTCAAATCCTTGAAAAAGTGTAGGGTTTTATTAACTTTTCAAAGACTGGAGGAAAATAATTGTGCTCAAAGCCAGACTGGCAGTAGCCACTAACAAATGTTACTGTCAGGTGCTCTGCGGTTGTTTTTACACAGCAGGTGTAACAATCCCACCTCCTTGTGTCAAGGTGATCCAGCTCCATGCGTGTGACTAGTTATCTTTTTGGACTGGAATTGGTTTCAGTAAATTATAAGCTGTGGTTGCTTTATTACCTTGGTAATTCCAAATACCCTTGCTTAAGCAGTAACTAATTTACCTATTAGCATATTCATGTATGACGATCAACTTGCTTTTAACATTTTCATAGGTCCTGATGCCCTTACCTTCATCTTTATGGCATTGCAAAGCGATTTCCACTGCTTTGGCTGCTTGTCTTTTACCACGAGCGGAGCGGGTCAATGCCAGGGTGCTACGCAAAGATAAAACCGACCCCAAAATTACAACACTGCCCCCTTGTCCCGCTGATTATTTATGAAATACAATTGGCACCCTGCAAGTTTTTGCCACCGCTAAGTATCAAACATCTCTTCAGCGCTGCCGGATAGTTTTCTTCATTTGTTAAATGGAAGAGTAAAAACTCCCAACTTATCTGAGGTGGAAGCATTTAGTGGCCTGAGCAATCCAGAACGTCTGGTTTGCACTGCAGGGTGTGTTTGAACGTGGGTGGTGGCAGACCAGTGCTAAGGAAGAAGAACCAGCAGGTCTTCCTCCATCCTGGAAACCTGGAGATGGTCCCAGCTGTGTCACCTGTTGTTGGCGTTACGTTTTGGTCACTACACGGGGTACAGCGCGGCTGTGTGCCTGGTGGCCAGGCTGGTGCAGATGTGCTGCCTGTAGCATCCAGCCAGCTCCAGTCTTTGCTGCTGCATTTCTTTTTATCCCTGGTCAGTTTTCTGGCTACGAAAGTAGCCACAACCAGTTGTAATACTCCAGGGAGAAGACTATGAGAAAGGAAAGTGGCTGAAGCTCGGGCTGCCGCTAAAAGGGAGGCTTTTTAAAGCCTGTGCCCGGTGTTAATTAGCTCTGATGAGCGTCCCTGTGCCACTGGGGCACAGGGCTGGAGAGGAGCTTCTGTAATGAATGAAACTGCTGGTTTTCCACAGTGATCTACTACTGTTGGTGATGGCTTCGTGTATCTTGAGCTTCACGTGCAGCACCAGGTAGAACAGCAAACAGTGTTTGCAAGCCTGAGTCTTGCCTGCAGTTTGTGTGTTTTGTCTTTGAAAGCATCCTTGGAGTTCGTACGGCTGAGTTCAAAGAAGGTGTCTTCTGCTTGTGTTTTTTTTCCCCACAGGCTGATCTTGAAATTTTATGAATTTGTTTTCCCTGTTTAGGTGATTAACAGGAAAAAATAATTACTTTTTCATTACATTGGTTGATGTCAACACTGTATGAACATCAGAAATTCAAAGTACATCTGATTATGCAGGAAAAAGTATATTATGTAGTCTGTTGGTGTACCTTGAAGGGAAAATGTGTTCTGAAACTTATTACAAAACAGATAAATATGCATTTTCTCCAAGAAATATTATTTTAACATTTGTATCTTGAAGTCATTGTTAATGATTTCAGAATAAGGTTTCATGTCGGTAGCAAAAATGCTTTGGGATTAAGTCTGAAACTTAACTACTGTGATTTAAGAATTACTGGTGT
The DNA here is from genome assembly GCF_023638135.1 of Falco biarmicus. Classification (NCBI taxonomy): domain Eukaryota; kingdom Metazoa; phylum Chordata; class Aves; order Falconiformes; family Falconidae; genus Falco; species Falco biarmicus. The sequence continues at coordinate 99,904,899 of NC_079290.1, forward strand.
ACAGATCGATAGCTTGTTTTAGTGGCTGGGTAGCAGTGTTTCTGATCACGTGAAGATGCTGTGTAGAAAGGATGCTATTTGAAAGGGGTGTTTAAAACAGTTTCATTGTCTTGATTGTACCCAAAATAATGGCAACAGTGAATGAGAAAGCTGACCCCAAATCAGCAAAGCCTTCTGTTGTTCCACTTCTACTGATTTTCTTCAGCTGGCTGCTGTTAGTAACTGTGGCTTTGCTTTCTGTGAAAGTAACAACTGCTTTGCTTTGCTTTCCGTTCTGTGAGCACGGGGGAAGTGCTATACCCAAAAGAGCTGGATTCTACGCCTTTGGTGGAATTATTTGTTTAGTTTTGGACAGTTCCATTTAGATGGTACCTTTAAATAGAGGCAGATTGAACGGTGTCATAGAAGGCAACATTTGACAACAGTAGGATTAGCATAAACACAAAACTGTGGGTTTTTTTCAGTGAGGGTATTCTTTGGGATAGACCTTGGTTTAAATTTCTTCTCCTGAGATGCCTGTACACTTTGTGTAAAGCCTCTGGACATCACACCTGGACTCAGGTAGTGTTTTGGGGGCTGGTTCGTGCCTCTTTACATGTGCTGTTGGCTTGGTGTTCTTGAGCTCGTTCTACAGTGGTGCATAGTGTCAACAGAAGGTGATGGATAAGGACCCTGTTCCAGTCTTCCCCATATACTTTCTCATCTGAATACTGTCCTAGGAATTAAAAATTGTTATCTCACCTTTTAAAAAATGTGGAAGGCTCTCTTTTACCCTCTTGCACTACATAGAATTTTTAATCTGCTGGAAGAGAACCTGAGCGGGGTTTTTAAATCATGTACATGACTTCATGTTCACCGCATAGATCAAACATGTTTTGTGTATTTTAGCATTACAGCTCATCTCTCTTGTAGAGTGAAAAAGATACGAATAATCATCTCTGGTTCCCTGCTGCCGCTGAGCGTGGCTCTGTGTGCATTACAAACCCCGCTGCCTACCGGAGAGTATTGGGGTTTTGGCTGATGGCGCTGGTGCAAGAGCAGGGACAACTGAAGTTGCCTTTGTAGCTCATTTTGTTTTAAAATATTGGGCTGTCTGGGATATGTTTTGCAAACAACTTGGACATGCAGGCTGGCCAGAGGGTAACGGTACCCTTGAAGGCTGTCTCAGTACAAGTTACCTGTATGAGCCGGAGCCCTGTGACTGACGTTACTTTGTTCTGTGGCATTTAGCATCTGCTCCTTGAGACCAAGTTGCTTTTCTGGTTTTCATCATAGGTATATGATTGCCACTATCTTTTAATTAGTGCTATAGCTTTTAAGGCTTTTTTTACATTGTAGAGATGTAATTGAAAGCATTATTTAAGTATTGCTTTAACCAGTCATGCTTATAACCCTCTAATGTATAGGTAATTCACTGAATTTCAAAATGGATAGCTTAAGTGGCTTTAAGGTATGCCTTAAGTTAGCACAACTTTATCTATGGTCAATTGAGTTTCTGTAGCTTAAGCTTTTCACTGTTGGCTGCTGCTGTAGTTGCACATGGACGTTCTGAAGGCAGCAGGCTATGTGCTTGCGTCTCCTCATCCTTTTCTGCTTGGGTTTATCATCTCATTGGCTGGGCCACCTCACCTCTTTCTACATCTGCTTTCTAACGTGGATCTGTGACATGGTGTTTACAGAAAATTGGATGTTTCTAACAACCTAAGCCAGTCTGAGTTTGGCAAACAGTTGTCCTGTGTTCCCCCAGCTGCAAGCTATCTGCCTGCACTGATCACAGAGCCTGCTCAGTTAACTGAGCGGGATTAAGATCACCTGGAGCAGGAATGGTAGCTGGTGCTAGGAGGGAGGACTTGTTTCTCCTGTGAAAGGGTAAGGTCAGGGGATACTGAGGCAGAGTGAAAATACGTAAGTCTCTGGGCCCCGATGTCATGTGCTGAGGGAGCTAGCAGATGTCATTGCAAGGCCACTGTCAATGTCTTTGAAAGACTGTGGTGACTGGGAGAGGTGCTTGACGGCTGGAAGAAAGCGAATGTTACTCTGGATTTAAAGACTGACCCAGGGAGCTACCAGCCTGTTGGCATCGCCTTGATCTGCAGAAAGGTAATGGGGTGCTAGGCAGGGAAACCCATGTTCAGGCACATGAAGGACAGAAAGGTGACTGGGAGTAGTCAGCCTGGCTTCACCCAGGGAGAAATGGTGCTTCAGCAACCTGATAACCTTCTACGATTAAATGACTGGCTTGGTAGACGAGGGGAGAGCAGTTGATACCATCTGCCTGGACTACAGTAAGGCTTTCAACACTTCCCATTTTCCCTTTTCCTTTCAACTCTTAGTTAGATCAGTATTTTTTTTTTTAATTCCCTCATTACTGCAAACTTATTTTTTGATTCTTTTCTATAGTGATGTTTTAAGTATGCTTAAAAAACCTACATGTTTTCACCGACTGATTTGAAGCGTGTATTTTGCAGCCCTTGTGCTGTTTAGGAGCGGTTTGCACTACGGCACCGCTTACCAGGCAGGGATGGTCTGTTTTGGTTCCCCATACTGACCAGTTTTCCTCTGCCTTGGCTCCTTAACCCCTTAGATGCTCCCACTGCGGCAGAGCGGTGTCACGTCTAGGTAAAACTAGTGATGTTTCTAATGGAGGGCATGTAAAAGCATTTGTGTATTTTTCCCTACAAATAATTATCTCGCAAAAGGCAACTTGAATTTCAGTATACAATGTAGTTTTGGTCTGCATCTAAGGGTTTACCTTTTTGCAGTTTGCTGCAGCGTTGGGATGTGCTTACCTGACACAAGCTCGGTATATGTGGCTGAGAAATCCTTGTTTAAAACCAAGGCTGCGTTTCTTGTCTTGCATCCGTTAGCTCTCCTGTTTGGTGGGGGTAGAAAGGCAAATACTTCTTTTGGCAGTAAAGAACCAATTTGTTGTCAGAGGCAATATCCAGCTGAATTGTAACCTGTTACACAGCTTGTGTGTTCTTGGCTTTCATGACATAATATTCCACGATGTATTGTATAACCTGATGTAATGCCAGATATCTGGGGGTAGGAGACAGATTATCCGGAGCACATACCAATGTGTTCTTGACATTTGTGAGCTGGTGCATTAATCAGCCAAACTGCGTTCTCATAGCTCAACAACCCTCTAGCATCTTAAGTATTGATTTCAAATGACAGAAAAGCAATGAGAATAGGAGGAAGGTTTTAACATCATGTGTGAGACAATTCATTGTTTTCAGGTAATAGTAGCTAGACACCGGTTTTAATCTATTCATATTTTGTATGTTTTTAAAGGCTACTCTATCTTTTTAGGATGCTTGCTGACTTGTTGAATTTTTCACCCCCATCAGACTAAACTATGTTTGTGAGGAGTCTTGGTGGCTGTTCGTATTTTCCTCTTGCTTCCAAGGCAGTTAATCACCTTTGAAGCGCTAACAGTAGATTTGGAAAATAAATCCCATAAAAGTCTTTGTAATCTGTACCACATTTATGGGTAAGGCTGATACTGTTTTATTAGTTAATCAAGTGTAGTTGAAGTAGATGTGCTTTTGGATACACAGACATAAGCTGTGAAATAGAAACAGCTGACGACCCAGGTAATTGGGGACTGCTGCTCAGTCACATATCCCCCGAAGCAAAAGGACAGCTGGTACGTAGGGTGTGGATGGTGATAAGGATCATAAAATGGTTGTGTTTCGGGGCAGGAGAGAAACTTGAGCTTGTTTCTGATAGATGATGATTTGAAGTTCTCCTATGGAGTGGAAGGTGCGGTGGCATGGAGGCTGGCTTTTCTGTGCCGTGGGTGGTAGCTCGTCTGGCTTCTGAGCTGCCGAGTGGTCTCACCTGGGTGATTACAAGGTGTGGTGGGGTGGCTAATTTGGCTTCTCTGGTGTGTGCAAGGATACTCTGTTAAGTAGCCATTGTTGGCCAATGCCTCTGTTTGAGATGTCTGGAAGTGTTCCTGCACTCTAGGTAGCTCAGGGTGCTGATGAAATAAAGTTTTAGGGCTTTTTTTGCAAGTCTGCTAGTCCTTTGGGTTGCTAGGAGTCCTTAGGTCTTAAAGATTTCTCAGAAACTTTCTTGCCGAGGGGATTCCTGCAAATTCTGTGCTACTTTGAGTATATTTTTAGTAATCTGTATCTTACTATTCTGCCATGTAATATTCCCCCTAGTAAGGTGGTACTTAGATTTGTGCAACCCATATGCTTTATATTAGCTTGTGTTTATTCAATTTCTTAAGAGGTCTGGTGTGCAAAGAGTTACTTTTCTGTTTGCTTGCAGACCTTTCTGCGCCTCACACTGTACCCTCGATGGCAGGACTATTTTTTGCAAAGACATTTATTTATTCCTTAGGTCAAACTCACTGCCAGTCTTTTATAATTTAAATGCTACCACTTTGAATTTTTCATCATTCGTTCTTAACCGCAGCAAGAAGACATTTCTTGCAAGACTGCTCTAGTTGCCCAGGTATTTGTGGTGTAGCGCTGCAAGACGTGTATGGTAGTGCTTTGTGTTGCGAGGCTGGGAACGCTGAACTTGATGCTGCATGTGTGGATATACTTTCAGCAAAAGCAGTGTACCAAAAAATAGAAGATGCATGTATTCTCAATCTTTTTACATTATTTAATGCATTGGAAAATAATACAAAACAAACTGAAGGCAGTACTTTGGCTAATGACTGGCTCTGTTGTGGCAACACGTGCATAAAAATTGGGAAGGATTTAAGGGCTTCCTCAGGAACTTTTCTTTTAAATGTTTCTTTCAGGGGATTAAAAAAAGCAAACACAAACCAAAACAACCTTACAGCTCCTATTGGAGGCTTACCTTTAGACAGACATATGTTGAGTATTTGTACTTATATTAGCATTATTTTTTTTTCCATATTGGGGAAAACATATCAAATCATTGCTGGCTAGTTTTACTTCTACTAGTAAAATTCCATTAATATTTTCCTGCGCGGTAAAGAGACATTGGATGCACAAGCAACTGGAAGACTTCGGTAGCATAATGTTTGCCATGTAGTATTAAAATGAAGTAGTAAACATTCATGAATAGTGACTTTTTAAAGGAACAATTCACTGGTTTTTCAAAGGCATTGGTGTTCAATATGTATCTGCTTGGAAGAGGCGTAATAATTTTTCTGTCTGAGGTGGTCATCGTAGTAGTGCAGAACAAATCAGCTTCTGTGCTACAGTAGTGACCACTTAAATGTGTATGTTGAGACTGAACATGGGTGGAGGGTGTTACGTACGGAATATCTGCATTTGACGGAGATTTTAGGGGTTTCACTTCCCTAGGAAATACTCAGCTTTGGCAAAGACTTGTGTGGTGGTGGGAGGGAGACGCTACGCTCAGCTTTTACTTGCTGTAGTAAATGGATGTAAGGGATAAAATTCTATGACTTGCCTCTCTTGCACTGATCATCCATTGCCAATGGCTCAGTCAGTAAGGATGCCTCTTCGTGTATTCCAGTCATGCTTTTTGTATCGCAGATAACAGTACGTTGGAGGAAGCGTACCCTCCTGTGGTTTATTGTGTGCTTCCTAACCACTGCTGTCAGCCGAGTCGTCTTCCTTCCGAATCTCGGAGGCCCTGTGAAAATTCAGAAGCTGTTGGTGTCACCTTTGATGTATTTTTGACACACAGTGACTGCCCACGCTTAATTATATCTTCATTCTGAGCATAATGATGAAAGACCTGCACCGTTTTAGTGCACGCCTTAACTTTTTGAGAAGTTTGAGCCTTGCGAGAGTTTCTTGAAGTTACGGTCTGCCTGAGAGAACAGAGGCCTGCCATAAACTTCCTCAAACAGCGAAATCTTTTGATTAGCCATTAAGTGTCTAGAAATAATGTTTAAAAATGCAGAAGCAGCGCATCTGTAGTAATTACTGATAAGACTTCAAAAAACGCTGTGTGTCAGAAAGCGAAGAAAAGCCAGTCAGCTGTTTATTTCATGACACCTAGCAAGGCTCTGTGTTTAATATTAATTTGTATTTTTAAGGCAAAAAAAAGTGAAGTATATATTATGCTGTAAGAAGGAAGTGGGGAACAGGAGGAGAGGAAGCCACTCAAGGTTTTGAACAGGGTTTAATATTTTATTTGTATTAAGTGCTGAATATTGCTTTTGAAAGTAAGTGTAATGCTGGACCTCAGGTTCCTCAGCGAAAATTGAGAATGGTGTCAGAATCTTGACTTTATTAGGACCTGGAAACATTTGATTTTTAAGTTGCTTTTTTCAGCGCTCAAAAAAACTTATTTCTTCAATCTGTCTGCTGTGGAATGATCTTGTTTCTGCTTTGTAACATGGGTTAACCTGCGAGTAATGTGCTTTTGTGCGGGACATTTTGCAGGAAATTATGCCTGTTATCTTGAGTGTTTACTTTGGTCCGAGGATTTAATTGTGCTTGATGTGTGTAAGTAATCACATTTGTTGGGGAGTTTGGACTGTGTGTGCAGTTAAAAATCAAACACAGCAACTGTAGTAATTATTTTGGTGATCCTGTACCGGTCGAGAATTTAGGGACGATGCAGAATGTGACAAAGGAACATGGCTCACCATGAGGAATACAAATAAAATTCTGTTCCTTTTAAACCAAAACATAGCAATTCACTAAAGAGAGCACTTGTGGTGCTGTGAAAATGGACCTGCTGTAGATCATTCCCTGCTTGTAAGAAAGGTAAAAGAAAAATCCTAATTGGTTTGGATATACTTGGGTCCAGTTTTCAGTGTGTGTGTGTTTTGTGTGTTTTGTTTTGGGTTTGTTTTTTTTTTTTTTCCCCGCCCTGCAAGTAAAGCAGAATTTAAGACAGCGTTGTTCAGAAAATGGCGCTATGGGGTGAGTCTGAAATAAGGGGTTCCCGGCAGCTTTGGTGTAACACTGGGAATTGCTCTCACCATCCCGATGGGGTTCCCCAGCCCCCAGCTCGGCAGCACGGGTGGTCCCAGGCTATGCAGGACTGTGGGCTCGTGGGCAGGCGGTGGCTCTACCGGCTTGGCCGGGATGCAGGCAGGGCAGGGAGCCAGCCAGCTGCAGAGCCTGGGAGAACTGAAGTCACCGGGGCATCTCAGCGAAGTCACCGGGGCTTCTCAGCGCTGCAGATGGCCGGGGCTTAGCCCCGGGCTCCCAAGGTCTGCTTTGCGGGCATGGAGCTTGGGTTAGAAGTTCTCAGTCTGCTGATGCTGCCAGAGCTGGAAGTGGGATTTTCTCTCTGGGAGACGCGGGGACCCTGGCAGGGTGGGGGGGCGGGGGGGACTGGACCCTGCAGACACCTGGGTTCCCGGTGGGGGACCTGATAAAGGAGCTTTGGGGTGGGGAGCGCAGGAGCCTCTGCGGTGAAGGGGATGCTCCCTGTTTTATAGCCAGGGAGCTCTGGCAAAATACATCTGTTCAAAGCCACTTCCAGCGCTGTGTGTGAAGTGCCAGATGATTAATGGAAAATACATCGCATGTGTTTGCAAAGCCCAGTGATGATTAATGGCTACTAAAAGCCTGTAACAAACAAAGTGCTGTGGTGTCTATTTTGTGGATATACTAATAACATGAATTTGAATATATATTTTTTTTTTTTATAATTTTTAATCCATGCTTGGTGGAAACTAGGGTATTCCAAATGAATTTTACTTTTTTTTTTTTTTGTGTGTGTGCGCTAAAAGGCCTGTTATCTTTAACAAGAAACACTGACAGATTAAATCCAGGATGTAACAAATACTGCTCTTCTCAAACAGGAAGAAGTACAGTTGGAAATTGTCCTGGGGTGGTAGTGCTTTTAGTGAATTTTATTTCCTGAATTTTCTGTTAGCCTGTACACTGCTTTTGTTTCCTTTCCATTACAGTTGCTTCTTCCCCAGTACTGCTACACATATATACCCTCTCCCTCCCTTATAGCATAGATTTTAACCGTGGAGGTCAGTGCTTTACAGTGGTTGGTTGGTTTGTGAGATAAATTACCAAAATTACTCTAAACATCTCTTGATGCCAAACTGTGGTTAACATTTTAAACTACCATTGGACACTTTTTTTCCGTGTCAGTTGTCCATACACTGCATGTAGCTCACTCTGGCCCCTGCAAATTCTCAGCTGGGAGAGGAGCAGTGTTCTCTCACCTACGTCTATCTGAAAGCGTCGCCGTGTTTCCCGGAGTACGTGCTGTCAGATGCAGTGCTATGGTAATTGTAAAGGTTTTTCACGTAGCAGTATTCTTATGCCTCTGAGTTAAATCAAAATCGAGGGTGTTGTGAGGTTTCTTATCGCAGGCATTTAGAAGACATTTAATTTTTTTCACATCAAGTATGTAATTTTATTCTCTGCACTTAAGTTTAAAAGAAAGTAACGCCACAGACATTTCACCCCCCCACAGTCAGAAGATGCTTTATATTTGAAGTACTTGTAACTTCATAGTAATAATTTATTTTCAGTAAGAGAAGACTTTCTTACCCATTTGAGTGGTAGGCAGGGTGCCATATATATTCCCATATATACTAAACGTTATAAAGGAGCTTAGCTGTATAGAACTTATGCATATAGAGCTTAACTTAAATCTAAATTGCAGCCTTGGTGGCTAAGTACCTGTGTTGGCAGAGCTTTAAAGAGCTGCTGGCAGAGGGCTGATGTGCCTGAGGAAGAGGACGAGGTGGAGATGTGGACTTAATGCTGTTGTCTCATGGCAGCTTTGTTTTCATGGTTTTCCAAGTACAACAGTAGTAAACACTTTCATCTGAGTTTAATTTTAGTTGGAAGAGCTTAGAGCAGGACCTTGAGTTAAATGCAAGGGGCTGAGCACTTTGTGGCGGGTAACTTCTGTGCTTTAAAGGGGTTGAATGCGAGGATGAGTCCGGGATGGTGGATGAGGCACTTGCAGAGCTGGGGAGCTGACTGCTCTGCCTGTGCCCACGGGTCTGTGGGGTCCGCAGCTGGGGCTGGGCTGCGCGACCCGTGCTGTGCTGATGGGTGGAATTACCAGCCCTGCTGCAATTTAGGCAGATCCTGACTGAAGCTGTGCTGATGGCCCCAAAGCGGAGCCAATATCTGTATTTCTCTCCCTTGCCGGACACATCCTGACAAGGTGCCACCCACAGATGATTTTTTGTGGGTTCCCCCCACCCCTTACCTGGAGAGTTGATGCACTTGTATGCTGTACTGTTTTGTTAGGGCTATTGTTTCAAGGCCAGTTGGAATAAATAAAGACGAGTTTCAAACCAATACCATGTAGCTTTATGAATTGAAGGTAGGTTGTCTAGGCTTTCCATGTGCCGTTGACCTCCTGGAGTCCTCTGTTGCCACTGTACCGCTTCCCTTTATATCTAGCCATGTTTTATCATTTCTGTTAGGCTTTGCTCTTCTGAAACATTGAAAAGACCGAAGGTGTGGTAACAGGAACAGCTTATGTCTTCTACTGCAAGTACTAGTTACCCTTTAGCAAAATGCTTATGCCTGTAATAATTTTTACTTTCATATATTAAAATTATTTTTTAAAAAATAAATTTGTCTGCTTTTGGGTTTTGGTGCTTTTTTGGTTTAAGGCTTACCACTAGGGTTCACCAAAAGCTTTCTAAAAAAATGTCAGTATCAAGCAGTTGAGTGGATAATGTGCCAGACTGGGGTGGGTTGTGCGACTGGTAGGAACTTGATATGCTATTTTAAAAATTCATCTTTGAAAGCAAAGAAAAGGTAAATTAGAGATCATGTGCTAAATGAAAACAGCTGTAAAGACATTGAAGTCATAAGATACAAATATACAAAGGAAGATAGTAATAGTGGGAGATACCAGATTAAACTTCAGCCATCAACATGGAAAAAGTGGAATTTGCATAAAGATTCCTCTCACAACATAAAATGTAAAATAAATTCTTGATAACTGCAGGTCCTAAAGTCTTGAAAGAGAGAAGGTGAACTATCTCCAATCTGTTGAAAACAGAAAGGTGAAAATGGCTTCTGAAATATCTTGGCTACTTTGAGCTGTGCAGTGAAATGTGGGTTCTCTGTTGTTCCCCCTTACCTCACCCTCAAGGTTAGGAAAGATGAAGGAAAACCCAGCCAAGAGAAGGGCACTCCCAGTGCGGAGCCTGGGGCGTGGGAGGAGAAGACAATCCAAAAACCACTGACTCCTTGTGCCATTGGCGAGCGGAGCTCTTCCAGCAGATCTCCTGCTTTGTCCTTGAAGGAAATGGGGAACCGCTAGACAGCACTGTGTGCTCTGACGGTGCGGCTCGCTCCGCTGCAGTACAGTGACATTGCTTCTTGTGACAGGGCTTGAGATCTTGAGGTGTTGCTTCCAAATAAGACGAGAAAATGGATCCTCACACCCACCCACCTTCTCTCTCTTTCTCTCTGTTGTTGAAATGATCTCCTCTTTGGGAGCTGCTGCTCCATCAAATAATACATTCACGGTGCCTCAAACTAGTGTGCGACTGGTTTGTGCTTGATGGACTTGGACCACTCTGGGGCTGTAAAGTCACAATTCCCGATTCACAGCTGATATGCTTGAGCTTTTGGCACTTGTAAATGCCGTTGAAAGTTTCAGAATAGGCTTGCCTTATTGTATGCAGCCTTATTAGTGCTGTAAGAATATCTCCTGTTTGTTTTTTGTGTGCAAGTGACAGGAACATAACAAAACTGGCTCTCTAACAAGAACATTAATTAAACCTGCAATCAAGATTTTGATTTTTGAGGGAAGAGACAGGATAGAGAGATCATGTGTGAGGCTGTAATAGGTATCTCTGTATTGGTACAGAAATATTCAACCCCTTTAAGGGACTGCTTTGGGTGACCCGTGTCTCGTTTTACTTCTGTCCTCACCTGCTCATTTAGTCAGATGTTGTGTGATAGTTGCATGGGCAAGTGAAGTGCTGGAGAAATGGTCTGGATGGGTAGGGAGCCTGCGGGGGGGGCATGTAACTGCTGTGTAGCAGCTGCATGGGCTGGTGTGTCTGTGCAGAATGAGTCAGGGCAGGTGGGGCTGGGATGTGTGTTTGCACATCTGCCTGTGCTCCATCTTTGTTTTTCTTTCCCAGTGAAGCTTTGCTCTTCTCTTCTCCCATGAGTAGACTTCCTTACCGTTCTGAATGAACAGACGGAGGAGCAGAGCTGCCACTTTGCCCTGGAGGTTTGTAGGTGAAGCACAATCAGAACCTGTTGGTGGGATGTTGTGAAGGAGCTGGCACTGCCCATCGCTGCGTCTGGTGGTTGTGCGTGTAGAGTGAACTTCAATTTCTGCTGTGCTCACTCGGGAGCTTTCACGAGCATTAAATTCTGCTGATAATCTGAACTGGGGATGATGGCTGAGGATTAACCACAGCAAAGGCTTATCTGGCTGCTGGGGGATGGTACCTTAAGCCCATATCTCCTGCTTTTCAGAAAAACTGATAAAGTAGCAAATAGATGAGGTGTGAAGGTAGTTCTGAGAGAGTCAATAAATAGCCGGAAGCTACAATTTAATAAGTGTTTGGACATATCTGGCTCAAATAGCTTATATATTTTAAATTCTTTTAAAAATGATAGATGGAACCTAAATCCATATTCCCTGTGGCGTTAGGTATCAGGAGAAATAAGTGGAAGCAAGGCATTTGAAATCAATAAATTGCTTCTGGGTACAACTTAATGCAGACAGAATTTAGAGAAAAAAGATTGTGAAACAGATACAGGAATAAAATTTAGCTTTAATTTGCAGACTATAGCAAAACCCTAATCCTGGCTCTTGTGAAAATGAATGGACATTAGGAGGTTAGGGAAGTGAGGACGTTCAGTGCCATGGGCCAACTTGTACAGCATAGGCAGAAAAGTAAGAAATTGGTGGAGTAAAGCTGCTGTCCGGGTTAACATTATGCATTTATGGTCTCATTTAAGGTATTTAATTACCTAAGATCTATTTTATATTATGCTTGAAATGAAGCAAAAGTCCTTCTTTATTTGTCTGGGAATTTTGCTGTACTTGAGGATCTTCTACTTCACTGCTTTGAGCTTCCTTTTTTCGGATGTCCTCGCGCCTTGCAGCAGGGGCCAGAAGCGCGAGGGTGATGCCGTTGCATTTTATAAAGGCATTTGGTTTCTTGGTGCTGTGCCTGGCCCAGCAGGTGGTTACCTGGGTGCATGATAGGACTGAATAAACCCTCAGTTTATGTTTTCTTCTTTCTCCCCTCAAGACCTAGTGGGGGAGAGCCGTTAACATTTCATTAGCTTTGCAAATAGAAGCATTTAAGTGAGGCTTGTCTGAACGTTACACCTAAGGGAGATTAAAATGATCTTCCTGGGGCAGATTCCAGTCAATCTTTATTGATTCTGAAATATTTATTACTGTTTACAGCAAATTCATATGGCATCATATGACATATACAGAAAACCCATAAAATTTTCATTTTTTGTTCACTTTTGGCTTTGCGGTCAGCATTTGAAACTAGCTGCTTATGCTTGACTACAGCGTTTTTGCATACCTTAAAAAAGTCACAGTATGTGATATTTCCAGATCAATAGTTTAAATAATATTTCTGACTTGCATTTTGTGTCTTGCAGGTCTCAACATCATCAGTTTCACTTAAATTTTACCAGTTGTTTAGAAACTGATCTGTAAAACACAATCAAATCCTCTTAATCACTTTTACCAAGTAAGCTTTCTTCTGAGACTACAGGTCAAGGGGAGAATTCTATAGTGTTGGACCAAAAATGGGAATGCAGATGTTTTTCAGTGAGCCCTGTGAAAGCTAGAGGTTCTTCTGGAGCTCACACATCAGCTGTCATCCTCCCAAGGTGGTAGTTCGATGTCAGTAAATGCTCTTAAGACGGTTGGTAACACATCTGCAAGAGCTGTGTTTGAGCACTCATGGGGAGTTAGAATTGTAATCTGGTTTTGGTTTGGATTTTTGGGTTTGGGGTGTTTTTTAACCTTATCCCATAGAAAAGCCTCAATTTGATCTGCTGTTCAGTGTTTTCTGTTGACTTGCTACGCTACCCAAGTTACAGAAGGGCTGGGTTTTGGGGATGCCTTAGAAATTGTTTTAAAAAAATTATTGGATATCACTGTTCCATCCTGTAAATGATGTAGGCTGAAATAGCTTGTGGATGAGAATCTAGGCCATGGCTTTGTGTTTAGGAGCAGGCCTGAAGTCAGGGGCAGCTTGGCTAAGATTTGGCTGATTTGCGTTGATATTCCCTGTGGCTTGATCAAGTTATAAAAACTCGGAAACGACTTGTCTACATCTATAAGATGAAAAGGAGCTGGTGTGGGACTGCGTGCATATTTAATATGTGGGTGTTGAAGGTAAACCAGTTAATGTTTGTAATGTGTTTTGCAACTGTAGTTGCACCGTATTGTGCAAAGCTTCTTTTGTTGATGGTTGACTTTGGACTGTGAGTGACTAAGATAGAAGCAATCAGTCTGTATTTGCTCATTTGAATAACTCCTGTGTTTTGCGTATGAGGCTGTATGTAGGGAGTACAAAGACGAAAAAGCACTGAATCATACTGTGTGTGCTATTTCTGGAAGGTCAAGCAGGCTTAAGACTTAGGAGGAGAAGTTTCTGGGATTTTTCCAAATTCTGTCAACAAAACAAATTCTATCCATGTTAATCATCAGAATGAGTCGTTGGAGTTATTTGTATGTCGTCGTAGTGCAGCCTGGCTAAAACAGGCTGCTTGACCTTGTTTCTACTGTAGTGGGACTTTCCCTGTGAGACTGATAAATCACTCATTACTGCTCTTCATATTGAAATTTTTTACACTGAACGTTAAGTCTTAGAGTGAAGTGAAAGGAGCTGTTGACTCTGGGAAGTCATCGAGGCTACACTTGCGCTCAAGAGCAAGACAAAGTGCCCACCATAGAGCACCATGCTATGGCACCTGCGTCTGCTGCTGCCCAGTTTAGTCTGGGTGCCTGCACTGGGTGGTACTGTGCGGAATGGACCCTGGCTACCCTTAGGTTTTCTGCCAGCACTCCTCTTCGCTAGCAAAGAGATTTCTCCTGTCTTGTTTTAAGGTCTTGTTTTGTTCAAGGAATGGTTGTGAGATCTACTTAAAGTAGCAAAGTCTTTATTTTGAAGGAATGAGATGAAATTCAGGCTGTCTTTTCCACTTTTGGCATATAACACCACGGGCAGAGAGATCTTTGACTATTTGATATCAAAGAGCCATGAAAAAAGGTAGCCTGTAAGCCCATGTCATGTTGGAAGAAGCTTTGCTTAGAACGTAGTGATGGATTTGTGCTCATAAACGGGATATCTTTCCTTTCGGATGTCTCTGGGAGCTGTTGGACAAGACAAGTGGAACTGTTGAATGCAGAATAAAATGCAAATGTTAATGCCACGCAGCGCTATACCCAGAGTTGAAAATGGATTAGCTGCACTCTCTATTTGGTTCTGATCAACAAAGATACTAAGCAGATGAAGTGTGGAAATGATCTGTCCCTTGACTGGAAGAAGTAAGAGATGCTCGATGGCTGCAGATGTGGTGGTGGCTGTGGGCTTGGGAAAATTAATGTTCAGATGGGGAAGGAACTGAAAGGCAGTTCCTGAAACGCCCCATGGGTAATGCAATTTTAAAATGTAATTACCTGCTACTCTTCAAAAAGAAACATTTCTAGGCTTGGCCTTTTTTAAACCTAAATCTTTTTACAACCTCAAGTATCCTCAGGTGCCTTAACACATGGAAATTTTAGTGAGTTAGAGAAGATGAACAAAATGGCAAGGTAGCTGTCAATGCCTGTTGCCTGTGCTGGGTAGAGAGGCAGAAAAATCAGCTGGATGTTGCAGAAGGAGTTGAAATGAACACTACAATCTAACTGGGCTCTTCACATGTTACAAGATAAATGTTCGAAATATACTTAATTTTCCTGTTTGTGACTTTGTGCAGTTTAGGCATGGCTAAGGGTGGAAAGGCTGAAGCCTCTTCATCCACCTCTGTGCATCTGGGTGCTACAGCGCAGAGCCTGGGCTGCTTCAAGCAGTAGTACAGCTGGAGTAGCCTGGAAGTCTGACACAAGTGTTTAGAAAGCAGGAGAGAAAGGTGGCTTACTCCAAGGATCATCCAGTACCCAGGCTGCAGCCTGTGCTGTGTCTGGAGCAGCGATACTATTTAGAGAATGGATTGCTCACTTGAAAATCCTGATGGAAATATGACGATGTGCTACTGATGGTCACACAGCAGAAGGTAAATTTACCATTCGATGTTTTGAAGCAAAACTTGTCCTTTCATGTGTCTTTTCTGCACTGTGTCCTGTTCAGTACACCTGTGCTGAAGGGTTATGTTAATGTGCATGTTCTGTAATACAGAATAAGGTATTTATAATTAGTATAGACAAAATAATTTTAGTTTACATGTTCAGCTATTGTATTTTTTTTTTCAAGTTCTAGGTTCTAGTTAAAAGGTTTCTTCTGAGAAACCTCAAAGTTTCCCTTAATTTTAGTGACAGCATCAGAACCCATAAGCTGTTCTGCTGGCCTTGGCTAACTCCAGCCACAAACTCTGTATACGCTGAAGGAGGTTGGAGGGAGCGGTAAGGCAAGGTTCTCGGCCATGGGTAGAAGGCATGGGACACCAGCTGGTAGTTCAGTAGTTTGTCCCAGTAGCTGCACGCTACCATCTAAGCAGCTGAAAGGAGAGAGGTGTGTTGCAGTACACTTCTTATTTGGGGATGGTCTTTCAGAGGTGACTGGGAATAGAACAGTTTTTTTTAGAAGCAGCACAGACAGACCTGAAAGCGTGCATGAATTTTGTCTGTCATACTGAGATGGAGAGAGGTAAGAATTTAACAGGTAGTATTTTACATCCAGTAAACAGTGTATAATGGGGTTTTGTTTTTTTTCTGTTTCTCCCCTCCCCCCCCCCCCCCCCCCCCCCCCTTCCCCTTAGCTGAGCTAGCTGGATCTTGCGTGTTCAAGCATGCTCGGTTCCTACACATTTGCTGTCTTCAGTGGACAGTTCCTGTGCACCTGTGTTTTGGTGCTGAATAAAGAGAAATGTTCTTTGACAGTGGACACGGCATCCTGCCCCGGAAGGCTTTGTAAACCCTGTCTGTAGTCCAGCAGTAGCTGCTGTTGAGATGTCTATGACTCGGGAATGAATTTACAAAAAAAATACTCAATTTCTTGAAAACGGGAGAGAGCAGAAGAAAATGGGAAAGCTTACTTGCATAATTAGCTCAGTCAAGGAAATGTTAATGAAGAATAAAAATAGCAACTTTGCATTTTAGCAGTTTAAATTAGGGCAAGGGGCATGATGGGAGAATTATTTTTTTAACGAAGACCTGCCTGTATTACCTGCAGCCTGTATTACCTGCAGCCTGTCTTTCCTGGTGGAGCTTGAAATAACAAGGTACACAGGGTGAACCAAGTTGTAATTTCATTAATTGTGGATAAAATAATTTTTTTATGACCGGAGTATCTCAGAAATTCAATGACAAAACAGAAGGCATGTTGCAATCAAGTTGACCCTTTTATGTTTTGCATCCAAATACTGCTGATAAGAGACTGTTCTGAAGGACATTTACAGTCTGCGAAGTTAGTACTTCAGCATGCATTTGTGTGGTTTGTATCGTCGGTAAATATATGGTACGGCTTCGGCTGTGGGAGCTGATAATGTGGCTCTGAGATTTCAAAGAAATGCCATCTGGAAGTTCATGATAACTTGTGGTCTTGATTTGTAGTTGTTGTGGAGGGAGCAGACAAAGGGAAAGTGCTTATTTGTTTGGAATCTTTTCTGTAAGACTTGTTCTATGAGAAGTTAACTACATATGAAATGAAATATTGAGAACTAGCAAATGGGAACGTAAATGCGCCAAGGAAAGGTCTAGAAAGGAAAAAAAATGCCTTCTCCTGTTCTTCTTGACCTTGTTGTATGTTTTTCCTCTGCCAAGTGAAGTCTGTTGTCTAGAAACAGCCAAACTGGATGTCCCTGTAGGAAGATGTACCTTCCTTCTGCACTAGTGACTCACAGTGTTTCTGAACTAATATTTACGGAGGAGATTCTTTCCCAATACTTGCTGAGGTCCCTCGATGCTCAGTGGCTCGAGAAACCATTAACCAGCACCTAATACCAGTAACCCAGGGCATCTGAGTGGTTCCTGTGACACGGGGATATTGAAGGAAAATTAGAAGTTTGGTGATTTCGTTCCAGTCAGGATGCTGCATGACTTTTTAATTGGCTGGGAGATGTCCTTGTGCTCGCATTTGTGTGTCTCTTGGGCAGAGATGGCTGACATGGAGTGCAGTTGTGAGCATGTGCTCCAGGTACATGGCTTGGGTGGTCCTGGCTCTGGCTCCAGAGCATAAAATGCCAAGCAGGGGGTCGAGAGGAGGGGGCAGGGCTGTTTTGGAAGTGAAAATGCACAGGACTAAGTGTTAATGGGGAGGCCCATAGCTGGTAGCGGAGGATAGAATACAGCACGTGAAGACAGAAACGGGAGGTGTATCTGCTGTGCGAGAGTTGGGAGTAAAGGGGGATGGGAAGGGGTGAGAAGGAAGACTTGCAGGGAGCTTCGGAGCAGGATAAGGAGGGCTGGAACCAAAGACCATGAGAGAACCCTCTATGATCAGACAGAAGTGACATGGATGGACGCACAGGAATTAAAAGGACACCATGGAACTTCTGAGTCATGTTTTCGAGCATGTGGTGGCTGAGCATATTGGTGGCGGTTTTGGTGCAGAGGGAGTGATGTGCTGAAGGACAGAATGAAAGGGCTGTTCTTTTGGGACTCCACAATCTGTGTTTCTTCTACTTCAGTGCTCTATGTGTTTTTTGAGTTTTCAAGGAGATGTGGTTGGGGGGGGTGGGTGGGAAACAAAGTTTTGGAAAAAGAATTGAAAGAAAAGGAAGACTTAAGTTGAAACATCAGGGTAAACCCAAGTCAATTGTTTAATTTTCAGACAACTACTACAGTTGTCTGAAGTTCTGCTATTTAAGATTTCTAAAATGATAACAAACCCAGAACTGCTAGTTAGAAAAGAATTGTAAATAGTTTTCCTCTGTAGGTATACTGATGTTTCAGACTTTTGCCATTTTATCCTCTTAGTGTTGCATAATGCAGCCAATTCATGTTTTCCAGAGCTTCCCAATTAAGTTAAGTGTTCAGAAGTTTCCATGACCTTTAGGTTTCTTTGTACTCTATGTTGTTTTGCAGAGTATGATAGACTTTGTGGTTTACTTCCAGTGTAGCCTTTCTTTTATGGAAAAGATGTCACAATGCAAAAAGGCCATGGTTTTGAGTTGTGTTTTTGAATGTTTAATACAATGCTGATTTGACATAACTTTTCTTTTTTTTTTTTTTTTTCCCTAAAAGTGTCTTAACGTACAGGAAGCTGTTTAAGCAGCTCACCAAAAAATGGTCAGCAGCAAAATACAGTCATTTAAAAAGTATCAATAGGCTGAATTTATGGGAAAAAACCCACCAAGTTGGAGAGAAGATCCCCTTAGAGAAGTTTGTTTTCAGGGTATAGAAAAGGGCATCTATATCTCATATTCACTACTGTAATTGACGTTCACTGTGTGCTTATGGCTCTTGCTTCCGCTTTGCCGGTCACAGCATGTGTGACTTGCTGGAAAACCTTCTGTAAAAGTTTCTTCAGTCAGATCTGTGAGAGTTCCCAAACACAAGCTTCTGTTCTTCGCTGAATTTTTGGCGGTTTCTTCAAAACCTCACAGTCTAATGGAGGTGTCTGAGGATGACGGGCATCAGCCTGCTGAATGAGTGAATCCCAGCTTCACAGTGACCTTCAGGGTGGAGGCTGGGGTTGGAAAAGGTGGCAGGTGGAGATCTTCCAAGGAAGGGTACACGGGCTGCTGCAGTAGGTACAGCGCTACGTTTGTATGCTGTTTTCCATCCAGACCTAAATACTTCACGTCAGCCTTCCTGGAGTATAAACAGAGAAACCTCAGGTCTCTCTGCCCCTGCCAGTGCAGGCATGTATTTAGCAGCCTCAACTTACTTGTCAGGGCTATTTTACTCTTTCTTTGGGCATGCATTGAATGCTAGCGACTACTCATGTCAGAACACTGATTTTTTTTTTTTTAAATATATGTAGATACATATATATGAGTAAATATAGGTCTATACACATAGATAAATATAGGCGTGTATATATATATATACATATATCTAGTCTCTCCAATCCCCCTGCCCCGAATGAAGAACCCTTACACCCGGTGTTGCTTAATATTCAGTAATTATGAAGCCTGCAGATCTTGTTTGTACATGCCAACTCGGATCTGGTGTTCTGGTCTGTGTTTGCTTCAGCACGTCCGTCGAGACGTCGTGTTCCGTGTAACGGCATCAAAAGCTCTGAAAGCAAAACGTTACCACTGGCAAGTTGCCCCCTGCAGTGTTGTAAATGTGCATATTTTCCTGCAATCTGATACAAAAATGCCCCGTTGGTTAATAAATTTTTTAAATTAAATTAACTAAAATTTTTAAACTGAAATTTGCTTGAGAAAATAGAGTAGATCATGGTGAATCCACACCACTGCATGCAATTTTTTTACATATGAACAGTGCAGTAAAAAACTAGGAAAACTCAGATAGGGTTTTGAAGAGTTGTGGTATGAAATTAGTAAATACATAGAACTCATAAATGTGTGTTTATTTATATGCACACATAATCAAAAATTGTGTGTAGATGTATACCTATGAGAGAGTGAGTTAATCAGAAAAAAGATTAAAAAATACAGAAATAGAACAACTAAATATGATAAAATAATACTATTATAGCAGGTGGTGCTATGCTGTTGGGTGAAGGGACTGGCTGTACCATCAGCACGTTTGCTGATGATACGGAGCAAGGCTGGGGGGTCGGCAGAGGAGCCCCATGGAGTCCAACCATGGCCAGTGTCGGGTCCTGCCCCTGGGCAGGGACAGCCCCACGCACCAGCATGGGCTGGGCTGGCCTGCTGGGGGGCAGCTCTGCGGGGAAGGGCCTGGGAGGGCTGGGGGGCAGCACGTTGCCCCTGGGCCAGCAGCGTGACCTGGTGGCCAAAGGGCCAGTGGGACCCTGGGGGGCATGAGGAGGAGCTTGGCCAGCAGGTCGAGGGAGGGGATGCTGCCCCTCTGCTCTGCCCTGGTAAGGCACATCTGGAGTGCTGGGTCCAGTGCTGGGCGCCCCAGTTCAGGAGACAGGGAGCTACTGGGGAGGGTCCAGCGGAGGTTGTGAAGGTGATGAGGGGCTGGAGCATCTCCCTGAGGAGGAAAGGCTGAGGGAGCTGGGGCTGTTCAGCCTGGAGAAGAGGAGGCTGAGAGGGGACCCTGTCAGTGCCTACAAATATCTTCAGGGCGAGTGCCAGGAGGACGGGGCCAGGCTCTTTCCAGTGGTGCCCAGTGACAGGACAAGGGGCAATGGGCACAAACAAGAAGTTCTAACTGAAGATGAGGAAGAACTGCCAGAGCACTGGGACAGGCTGCCCAGAGAGGCTGTGGAGGCTCCTTCTCTGGAGATATTCAAACCCGCCTGGACGTGACTGTGCAACCTGTTCCAGTGACCCTGCTTGAGCAGGGGGTTGGACTGGATGATCTCCAGAGGTCCCTTCCCACCCCAACCAGTCTGTGATTCTGTGATTCTGTGATTGCTGTAAGCAGAGGACAAGCCTCTGCTACATCTCTATTTTTCTGAAGTGATTTTTAGATGTATACATTAATAAGACTCCTTTTCCCAAAACTGCTCAGAAGATCCTGTTCTGCAGAAGCCTTTATTCTGCACCCTCTGTTCTGCAGGGGGTGAAACCTGTGAAGGAACCCATTTAAATGTGTTTGGGAGATTTTTTTCCTACAGGTTGAATATGTGCAAGTGCTGCAGTTGTTGTCCCTCAGACTCCTGATCAAGGAGCTAGAATATATTAATCGCCTGGAATCCAAACTGCTGTAGGAAAAGATTCCTATTGAGTTAGTCTGTAAGGTCTTTCTAAACAGAAACGTGTTAGTTTTTCCAGTGATGTTTTGAAGAAAGGGGCTTTATTTTGGCTTTAGGGGAGAAGTACTGTTACGGTGAGGTTCTCTTTTCTTTCCCGCATGGAGACCGCAGTGCAAGGAGGGACTGAAGCCAAGCCCAGAGCTGGTGCTCTCTGCAGTGAGGCATTGCTCCTCTGAATAAAGACATCTCTTGAAAATTGTTACGCTCTGCAGCGATGTGTGATGCTACTGACACTCCTGGCTGTTAAATGTATTTCCAGCTCCCGTCTGGCTTACAGTGCCGGTCTCTTGTTATTTAGTCCCTCTGTGATTCTAGGTGGGTGTGTTATGGGAGCGGAGCTGAATTCATAAACGTTTTATGGTGCTGAAAAGAGTAAGAAATACAGTTTTTGGTAGTGCTACTGGAAAACCGTTTAAAAAATCTGGTTGTTTTCATACTTGGTGAATTTGGCTGGGCCAAGAGTTCACCCTTTTTCTGGTTTTGACACTACCTTTCTTCGCTTTTCTGCATGTAATTCCTATTAATTTTTTCATCTATAATTATCTAACAGTAATAGGATGTTCATTAGTCTGAAAAGGTTGTTTTCATGCAGCCTGGGTTGGAGGAGAGGTTCTTTGGCTCGTTCTGTTTTTGTTTGGAGTTCTGCATGGGGTAAAACTGGACTCGGTCCTCTTTCCTAGCCTGTCAAGGCAGGGTCAGGTCTTGGTACCTTTGCTTTATGTTTAAAACAGCTAAAGGTCTGAACGTTATTTTTGATCAACACTTTGTAGCCTTTCCCTGTCATAAAGAGGCCAGTGTTTGATCCAAGGTAACGGTGTGATCTCTTATCAACAGAAATTAGAAACCTTCTGCATGCTTTCTCTTATTTAATGTATGTCCTTTGGTTGCTCTTTTATGTGCTGTTTTGTTTCTACCTGCTTCCTAGGTTAAATGACTGATAGTTAATTGTAAAAGATTGTTTCTTTGGAGAGAACAGCAGTGAGACAGAAGGACAGATTTTTCACTTTAGCCTTTAGAGCCATAAGTATGTGTATGGGGAAAAGGATATTTTCACCTGTGTGGATACGTTCATGCAGAGTGCATATGTAAACATGCTTACATCTTTGCAAGCTTTCTTCTGCTTTAGCAGGGTGTCAGTTCAAATCAGGCATCCTAAAAAGGATGGTTTAGCTCTATTCATTGCTCATTGGCTTATGTTATTTAACAATACCTCAGTCAGTGCTTAGATACTCGGGATATACTGCATAGTGGCAAGCGACACACATTTTCTTACCCAAAGTGATACAGAGCTATTCCGATGAATGCTAGAGCACTTGAATATTTGAGGTGTATTATCACCATCCTTTTCTTTAAAAAATGAAGTTGTTACTCCGCTACAAAAATAACTATGCCAGTAATTCTGTACAATGGGTCATGTTTTACAGGATTAGAGTTTGTTAGCTGTGCTTCCGCAGGTAATTCTGGGATTCAGTTCTGTTAATGCATTTAGATATCAATAGGTTGTGGACATACAGAAGGGTTTGGTTTTCGAAGAAAACTATTGCTTATCTGAATGGGGGCAGATACTGGCTGCATGGATATCTTTTGTCTGAAAATTGCTGAATTATACCATAACTAAGATATAATCTAAACCAGAAATACATGTGTTTCTTTCCAAATTGGCTATTCTGACTTTTCTCCTCAGTAGAGATTAGTGTTCGAAAAAGTCTGATTTGTCTCTTTTGTTGTACTAATTCACAGTAGAGCTGACATAGGGATTTTTTCTTAATGAAACCTGCTTTTGTTGACCGCTTATTTAAAAAGCACCTTTGTGCATTTTTGGTGATCTTTTGCCTTTGTGTAGTCCAGATCTTTCCATGGACTTGGTGTTTTTGGGAGTAGTGACCACTTTTCTTAACTTTGTGTTCTGTGACGTGTAACCTAGTTGCATCTCAGCTGGTAGATGAGATACATGTTCATTCTTCCTTGGGGGGTGGGGGTGGGGGGGAGTGAAATAATGGAAATGCTGGTGTGTGGTTTTGTTCTTTTTTTTTTCTAAAACACAAACCAGCAACTATGAGCAAACAAAAAATCCCTTCCAAGAATGTAATTGTTTTAAATGTTGAATAGAAAATCATTTTGCAAATAGTAAACTTATTGATAATGCGGAATTTTTTTATATGATACAAAGTAGGAGTTGACAGGTTGGGTAATTTTTAACACAGTTTTGTATCTTTCTGTCTTCTAGACAATTCTGCTGAAGCAGACTTATGGTTGCTGAACAGTTGTACCGTAAAAAATCCTGCTGAGGACCACTTCAGAAACTCAATCAAGTAAGTTGTTTCCCTAAAAAGATACTTAATTATAAATGAATATTGCATGATTTATTTTTAAAAACTTCATCTTTCCAGTCTAGAGGTAATTTTGTGTTCTAGAGCAAGAAGCATGCTGAGTTTGAGTGATACAATGTTGTATTTTCTAGAATGGATTTGTAAGGTGCAGTGTATTTCTTTTAATTAGCTGTAACTTTCAAGTGATATCAAGACTTTTTTTTAGCAGAACTGCTGCTATTCAGGGGCTTCCATATTACTTTTCAAGGCAGATGTTGTCATTGTCAGCTGGGGAGTTGGATATTTGTTTTTCTAAAAATGTGAATTGTTAGGCTGTTCCCCCCTCCCCCATCTTAAATTTTATGTAATCAGGCCCTTTCAGTTATAAGGCTATCAGGTACATACTTAAAACTAGCTATTTCACTGTACATTTTCATAAAAGGTGAACTGATTAACCTGGGACAGAAGTCTTGTGAAGAATGTGTTCCTATGACATGGTAGCAACTTCTGCCCCTGACTTCTGCAGAAGTATAGTTGTGTTGAGAGTAACTGGAAAACCTGTACTGGAAAACTGGAAAAGCTGTCATTGCCCAGTATAAATAAATATTGTGGCATGTTTCTTGTAGGTTTTGCCTTCAGTAAACAAGTGTGGCTATTTATGCAGTTGATTGTTTAGTGTGGCGCACTGTGGATGGGCTGTTTGAAATCCATTTTGGTTAGAAGCACATAGTTCTTAGGAAGCATGCTCAGGAAAGTCGAGGGGAGGGAGAGGCTGGGTATAAAGTCTCTGCTTGTGGTGCTGGAGTTGCTGACAGTGTCCCGGGGCTGTAACCTGGAACAGAAACCGTGTGCCTGTGGTGGTGGGCACAGCAAAGCTTCCCCCACCCCTCCGAGGTCTTCGCTTCCTGACTGCTGGTGTTGCACTTGGTGATGAGACTGGCTTTTTGGCTTTTTTTTTTCACTGTTGCCAAAAAAAAAAAAAAAAAAAAGCTGTTCCCAGAATACTTCCAGTTAGTGTGTGTTGGCCAACAGAACTGACGACAAGATCTTTTCCAGTTCAGTTGTGGCCATCTTTCTATTTTACTAATCCTATGCCAGAATTGATGTGGTATGGTGTGTGTCCTTTAACCAGTAGAATAGAGCTGGTTAAGAAAGAGGGTCTGTCTAAAAGCAAATGACCAAAACTATTTCTTTGAACTTCATGTTTCTGTTGCTGCTCTATTAGTGAGCCTGATGTTATTTGTAGCCTGGCTTTATTCCTCTTTTTCCTTACTTCACCCTCTACTCTCTCTGTTCTGACACACGGCTGCTCGGGTGGTTCTCAGTTTCTTCTCCTGGCTGAGGGTCACTCCTTTCCCATAGGATGCATTCCTTCTCCACACTCAGCTCCTGGCAGTTCCTCCTTATGGAGAAGGACAACTTTTGTTGTTTCTGACCATTTTTTTATTTTTTTTTATAATGCTCAGTAAATGTAGGGGAGAGAACCATATGTGGGTGCCCTTTCATGGGACTTGGAACTGAAGGATTTAGACATCCTTCATCTCCAAAAAGAGCAGCTACCACTGCATCTGGGTTTTACAGGAGTGAGGAAAGCTGGTATCTCTAAAGAACACAACTGTTCCCAAATACATTTTAATTTGCTACAGCAACAAACCCAGTGCATGAAAGTTTTGTGTTGCCCAAACAACTGCCATCATATCCTATCATAACAGCTTGTTGGTAGCTATGGAGATCTTTGTTTTTCTTGGTTCAGTAACAGATTAAACAGTATGTGGATTGTCAAAGCAAACATACTTGGAGTGGAAAAATTAATATTCAGTACAGTAAAATTCTTTTTTTCAAATAAAAAAAAAGTCAGCCTGAAAGTGTTATGAGTGTCACCTGGGAGAAGTATTTTCGGTTTTGTTTATTCTCTGCCCTTTGCATCAAGTTTCTGCTATGTAACTTCTTTTGCAAATCTGATTTTGAAATGCACTGATTCGAACCAGTGGTAGTGTGTTCACGCTGCGGGTTGAAGAACAACTGTCTGAGAAGCTGATCCCTCACTAATGCTGTCTGCCAAAGGATGTGTCAGAACCCAGCAAGTCCTGTAGGTTCAACCTTTTATGATCTGACATTCTTTTAAAAAGAAAACAAAAGCACTCGCAAACTCTCTAAACCTTTGCGTCAGATGTGCGGATGTGTATGTAGCTGATAAGAACCCAGCTGACAGTGTCATCTCTGCCTTTTTGTGTAGCTCTGGTGGGTTGACCCTGGCTGGACACCAGGTGCCCACCGAAGCTGTCCGATCACCCCCTCCTCAGCCCTCAGGGGAGGGGGAATGTAACGTGCGGCTGGTGGGTCGAGGTGAGGGCAGGGAGATCGCCCAGCAGTTACCGGCGGGGGCTAAACAGGCCCGACTGGGGAAATCAGTTTGATTTGTTACCATTTGCATCAGAAAAACACCTTCCCCCACCCCTCCCTTCTTCCTGGGCTTTAATTCCCAATTTCTTCACCTCCTCCCCCTTGAGCAGCGCAGGGGGCTGGGCCTGGGGGCTGCGGTCAGTCCCCCACAGGTTGTTGCTGCTGCTCCTTCCTCCTCACGCTGCCCCTGCCCCAGCGTGGGGTCCCTCCATGGGAGACAGTTCTCCATGGCCTTCTCCAAGATGAGTCCTTCCCAGGGCTGCAGCCCTTCCCCCCCTGCCCCAGCGTGGGTCCCCCACAGGGCACAGCCCCGCAGGCCCAGCCGGCCCCAGGGGGTCCCTGCGGCGTCCCCAGCCCTGCCCCAGCCTGGGCTCCTCTGCCCACTGGGCCACCGTCCCTGCCAGGAGCTGGCCCAGTGTGGGCTGCCTGTGGGTCACGGCTCCTTCGGGCACCCCCTGCCCCGGTGTGGGATCCTCCATGGGCTGCAGGTGGGGATCTGCTCCACCATGGGCTCCATGGGCTGCAGGTGGGGATCTGCTGCTCCATGGGCTGCAGGTGAGGAGCTGCTCCACCGTGGACCTCAGTGGGCTGCAGGTGAGGAGCTGCTCCACCGTGGACCTCTGTGGGCCGTAGGTGGGGATCTGCTCCACCATGGACCTCTGTGGGCTGAGGGGGACAGCCTGCCTCACCATGGTCTTCACCATGAGCTGCCAGGGAATCTCTGCTGTGGTGCCTGGAGCACGTCCTGCCCTCCTCCTGCACTGACTTGGGTGCTGCAGCTGCTTTCTCACAGTGTCACTCCTGTATTCTATTGGGGCAGATTTTTTTTCTCTTCCCCGCCCCAGCTTAATACACTATTCCAGAGGCACTACCACCATCAGCAATGGGCTTGGCTTTGGCCTGTGGTGGGTCTGTCTTGGAGCTGCTGGCGTGGGCTCCATCGGGCATGGGGGGCAGCTTCTGGCAGCTTCTCACAGAAGCCACCCCTGTAGCCCCCACGCTATGAAAACCTTGCCACGCAAACCCAATACAATGGCTCTTAGAAGTAGTCTGCTCATCTTCAGTATCAATGAAGTTGAAGGTGCTGAGCCAGGGTGATGATACAGGGGGGAAAGAGTTGCTTAAAGACCATTAACTTATGGATGGGAGTTGAGGGTTTTTTCTATGCAGACTTTATTCTCAGGTGTTTAATCATAAAGTAAGATTAAAGGCAGAGGTAGGCAATAGTAATAAAGAATTCCTTGTATAAGTAGGTAGAGTTTGAAAAATAATAATTAGTATCCTTCAAAAAAATGAAAGTTACTTCAAGGAAAAGTAGGAAATAAAGAGAATAAACTAAAGCAGGTAACTACCTCCATCAAGCAAGTTTCTGAAGACTGAGATGAGTGTCTAAAGCCTATAGCTCGGCAAAGAAAAAGAATCCTTTCAGCAAGTAAAAAGAAGCAAAAGAAGGAAGAAACTAACATTAAGAAGAATTGAGGCAAAGAACACACAGAGAGACAGCCCCCATTTGGTACAGGGGGGCTCAGTTATGTTGCAGTAACTCTGTCCTTACGTTTTAATGCTCTGCTAAATATCCCAGGATAAGCGTTGTCCCCAGCCTTCGCTTCCCAGAGCTACATCCCACAAGCACATGTAACCCAGTGGCTGAAAATACTTGCAATGAACGGTTTAATATAGGTGGTTTGAGCAGGATCCTACCTTGGGGGAGGAGGAGCAGGAGGTGGTCTCTTCTTTTCAGTGGCTCCAATTTGCAGCTGTTGCAGAATGAGAACATGTGCTCCTTGGAAGGGGGAGGCGTGAGCACGGGGCATGGGGGGAGACCAGGGCATGGGAGCTGGTGTGGGTGTATGGTGTTGGTTGTGCAGTTGATGAGCAGCTCCGGTGCTGTCACGTTATCTGGTGGTATATGCAGAGATGGGTCGAATTGTGTCCCTGCGTCTATCCCTAGGATGTGACGGTGTGGTGTGAGTGGTGATACAGATGGGAAATTGCGGAATGGCTGAGGATGTCGGGGACCCCTGCAGGGTGTTGCCTTCAACCCTGATCAGCTTGTGTCCACCAGGACCTCCAGGGCCTTTCTTGCCAAGCTGCTTTCCAGTTGTCACCCACAGCCTGTCCTTGTGACTGGGGCAGGACTTGGCACTATCCATTTGTTGAACTTAGGCTAACACATTAATTTAAGAAAATCTCATTTTCATTAAAGCTGATATTAAAATAAAATCTATAAAGGAAATAATGCATTTGGGTTAACACGGTGTTTATTAGGAGTGATCTACTTGTCCTCATAAAGATGTGTCTCTTCTTGGGTATGTTGTGTAGGCTTTTAGAAATACATCCCTGCAACAAATTTCTTTTCTTGGGAGAAACAATGTGCTTTTGTTCTGTCAAGGGCTGCTATCTTGCTTGGTGATGGATACATCTATTGTGCTTTAGTAAAGCAGTTGCTGGGCATTCTGGGGAATTAACAGCTTTTGGAAAGATCCAGGAATGTTGATTCCCTCTGATCAAGTTGGTGGGTTTTTTTTTTTCTAGGGATATTGAACTCTTGCTGAGGTGGTGAGCTTTCCTGGCAGGGAAGCATGCTACAGAAAATAATTCTCTACCCTGGCCTGTTCTTAAGAGTCTTTAAGTATCAGTGAATGGCTGCAACCCCAGGTAGGGCATTAGGTTATTGGTCCTTGATCTTGTGCTTTTTGCTTGGCCTGTGTACGCCGATTTAAACAGAAGGTTTTTTTAGTTTTAAATTACGGTTCAGAAACCCCTGACAAACCTAAACCACAGTCATTAGTCTTATTTGCTATACCATTTATACAGAAAGTTGCCCCTGCAAACACATTGTTCAGGGTGTCACGTTGAGCAGAATGACTGATGCTTTTAAAGCCTGTAATGCCGTAGTACCTCGAGCCCAGTTTTGTGGAATCAACTGCATTGAGGTCGGTTGGATTTAAGGACCTTTACTTTACTTGGAGGTAGTTTTTTGTCTGCTACCGCAATTGGTTCTCTCAGTGCTGTAGCTCATTTAATCAGAAGTTAAAGGTATTTTGCAGAATAGACTGTGTTTTCCCTTCCACATTATTTCTTTAAATCATGGCAGACGTTTTCTTTGTCCAGTTACTACTCAAGTACAATAGAGCAAGATTCCTTTGGAGGATGCATTCCTGCGCAGAAGGCAGCAGAGTGCGCGGGGTACTGTGTTGAGGGAGTTCGCCCTTGCAGGACGGCTTTGCCGTGACAGCTCCTCACCCTGTCCTGTGATCTGAGTGGGCTTTACACGTGAGATGGCCAGAGCTAGGAGAGCATGCTCTAGGGTAGGACATAATAACATCAAATTGACTTTAAAGACTTCAGAAAATGTTATGAGCAAATATTTAAGTCGACTTTATTTTACCTTAGAATTTAGCATGACATTTTTTAAAAGTAGCCTGCAATCTATATTTAAAAGTCAGTCACATCCTTTTTCTGCAGATCATGTTTAGGTGTGACGTCTTTGCTCTGAGCCTGACCATCTGGCGGTGTGACCAACTTAACTGACTTTAGTGTATGTGTGTATAGGTGGTTTATAAATAGTATAAACAATAAAGAATAAGTAAAACATCATTAATATCCTTCCAGAGAGATGTCATTATATTAATTCATTTTTGGGGATGTTGGGTAGTTCAGTGATGGTTTGTTTCAGTGTCTCTCTGTAGCCTGGTTTGGTTTAGTTTTTTTCAGTGGCAGAAAGTTGTCAGCTAACATTTTCTGCTAAATTTTTTTTTTATTTAGTCAAAGGTATCTTTCTTAAAATTTAGCTGTTAGCAGCAGCAAGAATAAGCATTCAATAATTTGCCAACCTTAACTTCTGTAAACCACAATAAATCTGTTAAAGCTGTTTGAAGAGAATTAAACATAAGAAACATAGAGAAATTTCCTTTAAAATAAAGTTACTTTGCTCTTTGGTCTCATGCTTCATTGATTTCTACATGCTCTGATACTCTTTCTTGACTGTTCCATCTCAGTTATGTAACCCACTTTTCCTAATACCTCCAAAAATTCCGAGACAGCTGTGTGTTTCCAGCTAGCCATCTTCCCACTTGCTTGATCCTTTCCCGAGTGCTGTTGTAAGTTACTGGTGCGTACAGGGATTTTGACTTTTCCTAAGGAGTTCTCTTGCTGCTTCAGGTGTGATGGATGGGGTTCTGGAGGCTTTCATCAGAACAGCTAAAGTGATGTCATTTGGGAAGTATGATGTGGTCATGCTGTTGAGGTGTTCATGGCTTGTCTCATGGTATGGAATAAATTTGACTACTATAATCATCTTTGTTACTATGTGTAATTGGAATATGACATTAAGATGTTCTCTTATGTATATGTTGCTGCA
Organism: Falco biarmicus; assembly: GCF_023638135.1. Classification (NCBI taxonomy): domain Eukaryota; kingdom Metazoa; phylum Chordata; class Aves; order Falconiformes; family Falconidae; genus Falco; species Falco biarmicus. The sequence continues at coordinate 99,934,855 of NC_079290.1, forward strand.
TGCACTTGAAGGCATGCTCTAGGTATTCAACCCTTTTCTTCCTGATAGCTCTGAGTTGTGACAGAAATCCAAGGGCTTTTAGCACTGAAGCAACACCGTGTGGCTTCCCGTTCTGCCCTCGCTTGAGTTTTCACCAATTCATGACTAAACACTCTGAGTGGGATCTCACTTTTATGCTAGAAGGAGCATCAGAATCTGCAGAATTTGTTGAAAGGGTAGTTTAACAGGACTTTGAGCTTCGACCAGGCAAATTGTTGAAGGCTTTCTGGCCCCGGTTAAGAGTAGAAGGCATGGCTCTGGGTGCTGCAGAGCTGCCGTTCACCAGGCACGATTGTGCTGATGTGAAGTGCAGGAGTGTTATTCTGTAAGAAACACACAAGCTTTTTCAGAGATACGAGGCAAGAAAACTTTCGACTGCTCGTCGTCTCTGCAAGTGAAGATAACCCTGGAAGAAGGTTTTTTGTTTCTTTGTTAACATTTCTGAATGCTGTTGATATGTGTTTTGCAAATGGAGCAAAACCAAAAATTGCACACTGAATTAAACCAGCATTACCACTTTCTTTACAGCAGCAGTAAAGCCTTTTGCTTTTACTGATGCGTTTCCAGTGTAAAAGTAGACTGTGATTTACACGTGTTTATACTGCTTATACGGTAAAGTTTAAGCTGGGAAGTACCTCTGGAAGAGGAGACATAAGGATTTCAAAGCTCTCTGTTCTCTAGATCCTGTTAGCGTAAGATCATAATTTCCACTGCATTTGTGATGAGTGTCATAGCCTTGGAGTTTGTTGCATTTTACAGAAATAGTATGTTGCTGTGACTTCCAGTGTTTATGTTGGAGTACTTAAGGTAATAGGACAGCACCAAGAACTGTAGCTAGGAAGGACTACAGCTAATTTTTGGCTTTTGTTTTGAAGAAATCCACGGAAGAGCTGGATTCTCGAAGTAAAAATGCCTGTGGAAAAAGCTTCATTGGGTGGGAGGAAGCTTGGCACATGGGTTTTGTAAGAGGAGTTGCTGATAATATTCCTTCTTACTCAGGCTCTCTAAATTAGTGCCGATAATATTGATGAAAATTTATTGTTTTGCCATGATGAAAGGCTCACATGCTCACAGACTGAGGACGTGCTTGTGTTAAGGATATATGCTATATTTGCTGTGCGAGAGAAACATCTTCCCCAGATAACAGGAGTTACTTAGTTGTGAGTGGAGGCTGTAGTTCCATTAAACAGGAATTTTAAATCACAGTTCTTTTCTAAGAAAAACTGGAAGCTTATGTGACTGCTGCAATCTCTTTACCAAAGCCTTGACTGGGATAGATTTTTGCACAAAGCTTGCATTTTTACAGTCAGGGGAGTTCTGTAGATATCTCAGCAATCACACACTTTTAACCAAAATTAACTTTAAGATTAGTTTTTTAGCATAACGTAGCTCATTCTGGTTAATAAAGAACTTATTTTTTTTTAGAAAGCACTTTATATCAGAGGTTAAAGTGTACAAATGAACTAGTTGAAAACACTGAATACATGTTCGACATGATGGGGTTTTTTTTGAGGTTCAGCATTTTTCTGGCAAAAGTTGTTAAAAGCTGCTTGACATGACGTTATAAAATGCAGAGAAAAAACAGACTGTATAGAACTGAGTGTTGTCCATTGTAGAGTTTTTAAGAAGATAAAAGGATTATGGACTGCTTGCAATTATGTGTGTGACATGGCCACATTTTGCAGAGATTTGCAAAAGCCTGGGTTATAAACTTGTGTGCACTTCAGTTTAATGTTTAACAAGGTAAAAAAAAAAGTAAAAAAAAAAAGTACAAGAACAGGGCCGGTTAAAATCAACTTTTAAACACTGCTCTGGAAATCTTTTTGACTTTGATATGGATGCATTTGGGACTGTTTTAAGTACTCCATGTTGTTGATGCTTTGAGAGGTTAGATAGTGCAGTGGCTTTAGCTCCACAGTGCTTATTAAGGCTGGGATGCTTTAAGGGGCTAATTAGCTTTTAGATACTCTTTAAGCCTTGAGCCAGATCATGGGGGACTGATGTCTATTTGATTACCATTTTAAAGAAGAAAATCTTACCAGGACATGAGAGAACAACTCTGTTTCATGACTTTGTGTATCTGTATTTGAACTTTTTGACTGGGGTGTACACACAGGTCCCCAGCTGCATGGGCTCCTGGAGCACTGGTGCATTACAAGCAGTGTTTACAGACATTGAAAACCGGTCAAACTTACTGTTAAACATGCAAGATAACATGTTTCTTTGTAAACAAATGCAAATCTATTACACTTCAGTGATACCGGTAAAGAAGGAAGGCTTCTGATTCAGGAACTCCCCTGGTAGTTTATGGAGTAACTTTTCCACCTTCCTCCTCATCTACCCAAACGGGGGCACGACTATACTTTGTCTTTTTTTTCAGTGTTCTAGAACAGGAACTTGCATGCACGTATAACCATCTGAAACCTGTTTTTAAAAAAACAAACAACACTAAAAAGGGGATTTAATTCTCTTTAGACTGCGTTGCCGGTGTTATCTTTAGTTGAAGGACAAAGCAGTTCTTCCCCCCTGCCCTGACTTGGTCAAATTGCATAGTTTTAGGAAAGTTTCTTCCACCAAGCAGATCGAATAAAATTAGCAAAAGGAAGTAATGGGCTGCCTTAGTGTTTCCCATGCTGTTCTGCCATATGCTTCCTTCGGCCATGTGATGCTCCTGTTGAGCCTTTTTGAGGGATGGGAGAAATTTGGACAAAACTGTGCTTGGTCTCACGTTATGGGTGTTTGCCTGAACAAGGATGTTTAAACCGATTTCACATCTCTCCTGTTTTACCAGGATGAGGGCAAAGATTTCTCTTCACCAAAGGAGGCCTCATTCTGAATTCACTAGTGCTAAATTTCTAATTCATTGGTTAAAGTTTTTCACTTGATTAAACTCACACATCCGATTAGCAGGTTAACCTCTAGTTTGTCCTTACTACTCAGATGTGTTTTCTGTTTGTTTGTGCTTCAAAAAATAGGCTACTAAATAAAGATTTTTAAAAACCTACCTTGGGATATGGTGTGGAAAAGACTGAAATCCACCTCTGCATGTATGGATTCAAGGAATGTGAATGCTGGAGTGAACTAAGAATATTAACAGCTTGTAATTCAGTGTGGCTGCAGGTGGAAAATGCTCCTGCCGAATTAGCTGGAGCAAAGAGCCGGGGGTGATTCCTTAAGAGCTTGTGGCTCACAGGGTGGAGAGGTAGCAGATGGCCACGGGAAAGGGAAGCAGTCGGACACATCATAGCGTGATTTTTATGACTTCAAACGGTGTGCCAGGTGTGCTTCCTTTTCCTTGGAAAAACACCTGTGACTTACCCAAGCAGACCGTGGCGAGTAGTGGGCAACTTCAGCTGAACTTTCTGGATTGTAGTTAATTTGGGGGTGTGCGGTTGGGGTTCTTGCTGCCTCTGCCACCTGGCATTCATCTCCCTTCTGCTGGGGAATTTCTGTTTGGGTTTTTTTTTTTTTTTTTTCCTCATGGGAGGTGGCAGAATGGCTCCAGGACTGAAAGGTGCATGAGACACTAAGGCATTTTAGATATGCCTTATGTATGTAGTATGCCTCAAATATGTACTGAGAGAGGACACAATATTAATTGAGGTCCGTGGGAATGATGTGGGACAGGATCAGGACAGAGGTCTGATGGGTTTGGTTTGCTTTGCCTGCATGCAGAAAGTACAGTCCTAAGGGGTTAAAAAGGCTTTGGCATGTATTGGGTTTCCTTTCTTTTTTTTTCTTGCTTTTCTGAGCACTTATCTGGTAGATCAGCTTTTCAACAAGCTGCTGAAGAAGAGAACAGCAAACTGATGCTGCTTCCCATTTTTCAGAAAGATTTTTGGTTCCAGCAGGGCTGACTTTTTACTTTTCAATGGGACAGCTGTTGGGCTAAGTTGAAAATAAAAGTTTCCGCGCCAAGTGATCTCTGCTGTTTTAAAAATTTCATTATGAAAGTCTTTGTAAGAAGTGGAGATTGAGAGGCCTCTTTAAGATGGAGAAAAACAGAGATATTTTGCCCACTTGTACTTAAAAAAAATAAAGTATATGATGAATATTAGAGTGATAAATGGTATGGTTCTGTAACATGAAGAGGAGCTCTTGTTAGCTGGCTTTAAGATGGGTTATATGAGCTTTACAGAATCAGTGCTTTGCATATTATATGACCCCCTTGTTAACAGGTGTTTTTGTTTTACCATTTCAGGGCAGATGAATTGAGCAAAAAAGGTTAATGCCTTGAGTGCTGGAGGCAGGTGATTGATAGCTTTGAATATTTAGCTAGTTAACTGCATGTTGGCTGCTGTCCTAGCAGGCCTGACTTTTCCTAGGGAGGGAGCATGGGGAAGCACGCAGAAACTTGCTGTAGCAGGATTAATGCAGAAGTCAACATGATCTAAACTTGTCCCTACTGACATTTTGTGTTTTGTTTTTGTTTTAGAAGGCTGTCTACTAATGCTTAACGTGTGTTTGTCCTAAAACAGAGAATGCTTGCTTGTCTGGGTGAGCTTGAGTGTAAAAAGCATCCTTTCTTGTACTTGTGCAAGGCTGTCGTCTCGTGGTTATGTTAGATGCTAACTCAGGAAGGGCAACAATAATGTTGGGGAATTTTCTGTTTTCTCTGAGCTCAACAACAGACATTGCTTTTTACAGCGAGTTTTGTTGTAATTTGTGTCTCTGGCTAATGCACATCTGTAAAGACTGTGACGATACACTGAGATTTTATTTGGGTGTATTTGGTCAAGGCAAGCTGGGATATTGCCAGTGCACTGCAGCAGTTCACATCTGGCATTGAATACCTGATCTTGACCCTTGGTGCACTGCTCTTGAGAGACATGAATGTGGACAACTATTTATTTTGAATTAAATTTTTTTAGCCAACATTTCCTCATACTTCTAAACTTTAACTTCTGTGAAGAAACAGCAGAAGCAGAGGCCAACAGCAAGGAACAGTTAACTACAGAAGCGTTCCGCTCAGAGTACGTGTTTGAATTTGAAACTTTCCTAAAAGATACTGGCTGATAACTGCTTTTAACAGGCTAAATAATCAACTCTTTTCATATATTGGTTTTACAGCTCACAGCACAATGGAAACTGACCCTCATTAGTGCCTCGAGTTACCAACAGAACACAAATATGAACCAACAAACTGTATACATGTTTGCCCCAAATAGGAAAAAGCCTATTGTTTTTCTTGGGTGTATTGTAGTTTATTAGCATGATCTCAAGGGAAATTTAGTAGTGAAGACGCAGACAATTATTTTTTACAAAAGGACAAAGTTAAATAAAATTGTCTAAAATACAACAGATCTCATTGTAGAAGCAATTTGTGATTACCTCTTTTCATAGAGGGTATTTTTCTCATTAAAATTCAATATGCCCCTAGTTCTTATTTTATGCTTTTTTTAATGAAAACAGTGCCCTTAAAGTAGCCCAGTCCTGTAATAGACTTCTAGTTTGTATGCATTTACCTTGTATCAGTTGTCAAACAAGAAAATTTTCTCTGTGGAGCTCTTGATTTTGATACCTGTAGCTCCAAAAAATGAAGGACAGTCAAAAATGTTGCTTAGAGTTAGACAAAATGCAACTGTGGCTGTCTCCTAGGTACAGTGAAAAATTTTCTTTCGCAGCATTTCAGAAAATAAATGCCATGCTTGAATCCTGAATCCAGGTTGTGTTAACTTCTTATACAAGGAAAGCTGCAGAAAATGGACTTTTTACTTCAGATTCTGCCTCTTTGAGATTTAATACCTGAACTTGAAAGTGTTCTTTCAGAGATTTACTCTTTTCATGTTTTATTTCTTGCTATTAGTAGGTGGTCTTTACTTTAGTCTGTATTGGACACGTTTGCTAGCTTGGTTTGTATGAACAGTGTTTGACTGAACCAGCAAAGACTTTTGATAGAGGATGCTCTTTCAAGATAAAGACGATAAAACTTAAGGATTTGTGAAATGCAAATTGAAATTGCTGAACTTTAGAAGCTATAGTTGTTTCGTTTCTATACATATGATAGTTATATGGCCTCTTTTGGTCCTGTTGCATCTAACTGCATTGGTGGCCAGTGGATTTAACATGGAATAAATTCAATGTATGGTAAACCTGGGGCTTCAGAGTGTGATAACTTTGTAGGAGTCACTGTGTACTGAGATGATGAAACTTATTGAAACATGGATAAATGCGGTCTCAGTTGGGATGGTGCAAAATCATGGGGGCGGAGGTGTTCGATGTGAATGCACCAGTACAGGTGGCTGTACAGGACTGGAGTGGTGGTGTGGAAGGCTTGGTTCTGTTGTGGTGTTTGGTAGTTCATGACCATCCCTTGCAGTGGAGCTTGGCTGAGTGGAAAAATCAACATCATTTCTAAATGGTTTTGCAATGGGAAAGGAATTTCTAGTTTCACTGTGGCAATACTGTGTGCTCATGAAGGTAGCAGCTCCCCAACATAGATACAGATCCCTAAGGATCCAGAGGAGTAGAAGATGACACTGCCAGTGGTCCTGGCATATTGTAAACATTAAGACAGAAACCCTCAAATGTCGGTCTTTTCTCTAATGGTGTTAACATGGTTTTTTTTTTTTTTAATAATGTAGAAATTGAAATGGCAGCTCAGTTCTTATTGGATTCATTCCTTTGTTCCACTGATGTGCTCATGAGGAAGGGGATCATTTGCTTTATATTTCAAATACGTTGGTTTTCAGTGTTAATGGCATAATATGAATTAAATACAGTGTTAAAGTATCTGTTGAGCAACTTGTTTTTAAGTCAACAGTTCATAGTTTTACAGCAAGCAGTGCATGCTCTTCAGTTTGTGGTTTCCATTTCTGTTTCACAAAAGATACCAGTTAAACATGTTTGTTGCAAAATTTTTAAGTTAAGCTGTTGTGAAATGGTACTCAATGTTTTATGATCACTGGGGGAAGGACACTTAATTAGAATAAGCCAGGTATTGCGCACCCTGTTGACATTCTTTACTGATGCTGTGGTTGGGATGCAGAGTGTCTTGCTTGAATTTCTTGTGGCTATTGCTCAGAAACCACATGCGAAGATGACATTGTCATATTCTGAGAAAATTGTCAGGGAGTATGTTTTTGGTGGGGAGGTGGGCTGTAACTGACTACTAACATCCCGGATTATATTGCTTACATGATGAGGTTTCCAGCTGGAGTCCATTGCTTAGTGCAGCGTTTCCATGTGAAAGAGGAAAACAGATCGAGTTGCCCCATTTCCCTTCTCTGCCCCCTGCTCCCCGCCGGGAATGTCCTGGTGGCACAGCTGCTGCCAGAGATGGCTTCGCCCCCGCCAGAGATGGGGCATTGTGTGGTGGCTTCGGGAAGGAATGGCAGGTGGCAGGGTAGAGGGTGCAGCTTCGTTTTGTCATCTCAAAACCTGCTTTAAGGAGCTTCCGTTGTGGCTGATGCTACGTGTGCCTTTCCTGCCTTTATCCTACCCGACAGGGACAAGCTGCTGAAGTGACACAGCTTTGGTGCTCTTTCGTTAACCTTTGCTGGCTGTCCTGAGGGTTTGGGGGATCCAGATGTTTGAAACAGAATTAGGAAATCATTACAGCTCTGTGTGAGGGTTTTGTTTATTTCTCCAGTGCTGATTTGTAATGCTTTTCTCTGTATTTTTCCCCCCTTGGTTTTTAATTGAATACGTTTACAATAGAGACAAACCTTGTAAATATGACAATTGTTTTCCCTACTTTGCCTGACTTGAATGACAATGAGAAGCTTGTCGTATGTTTTAACGAGGTTACCTTTTCCTCAGCATTGAGATCTGAAGTTGCATAATAGGATGCTTTGTTACTGACCCACAGTGAATGTGGATTTTTCTTGTTTGTTTGTTGTTTCTCCTTGGCTTTATTTGTTTATAAGGAAACTTATCTATAGCAATGATGTGGGCGCACTGAGCTATTGACCCAGCCGTCCTTATCCGACTGCTCAGGGATTCTGTTCCCATTTCCCTGCGAGAATAGGCAGTCCTTGTTTGTTTTCCCTTTTGAAAACTGTGTTCATTCACTTTGCACCGTGGTTAGTACACGTGCTGCCTTTGGGTGTTAAAAATACCCAACTTACCCATGGACTGGAGCCTGTATGTGTAAGAATTGTAGACTTACACGTATAGAGGGAAAAATATATACTGGTATGTGGTTGCATACAGAAGAGGGGCACGGCTAGTCAGTATTACAAGCTGATCTGTTAGAGTTGTAGCATGTTTCTCTTGATGTTTGCTTTTGAGAGACAGGAGAGAGTGCTTCTGAATTGGAAATCCAAGTGGAGGGTATTTGCAGAACCTCTCATTAGATGAGTAATTCCAAAGTAATTTATCTTTGACTGATACACTGGACCCTCTGCAGCAATTAATGGTGTGGCATTGTAGCAATAGTGCAGCAAAACTTAGTGGAAGACCTTATGGGGAAAGGGTTTATATTTTAGAGAAATTCATGCAGTTTCATAGCTGCATACTCACAAGCAATAAGACACATCCACGTTTTGGGTCCAGCAGTGACGTGCTGCGATGTACGTGTTGCAGTGGTAGTATTCCTGGGATGACAAGAGGAACGTGTCCTTCATTCCTAGGTTGGCTTTTGATGTGCTGTGGGAAAATCACCTTGAGGGGGGGCATTAGAGAATTCTTTTGTACCCTGTAGAATACCTAACAGGTTAGGATCTTCTGGCTTTTTCTTTCCTGTGCCATGCCTGCAAGTCTAAGGGTTTGCTCAGTCTCCTTTTGTCTGCCTATCTGGGGCACCTTAAAGCTTCAGCGAGTCTCCTCATCCTCCCCCCATCCTCTGTTAGTGGCTCGAGTTTTTCTTTTACTGGGGGCGTAGACTGTACCTTATTCTCAGCTGCCACTTGTTTTCCTGCCATAGTGTCCTGAGAAGCTGCGTGCAGAGGTGCTGTGAGCTGGATCACCTGCTAATCCCTGTGCTGTCAACGTGTGGGTTTTTGTGTTGCTCCTCCTGCTGTCCTTTGTGATGCTTCCACACCTGTGCAGCCCCATGTATTCAGTAATTGTACTGGTCATAACGTTCTTACAGTCTGTTGTTGAGATTTGTAGTAGTAAAAAGATACTTGATGTAGAATGGGTGTGTTTTAATATTGTTTTCCATTATCACATCTGAATCATGCGTGTTTAATTCTTTTAAATATGCATTTTGCAAATTAAACAGATTTTTTTTCTTTTTTTTTTTTCGTAACATAGGCTGCTGCTGAGGTAGAAAAAAAATCACCAAGTAGAAATCAATTAATTCACTGCAGTTGCCAAGTCAGGATCCCTGCTGTTGTTTGTGTAATATCTCAATTTTTGAAATCTACTGTGATTGATGCGCCAGGTTCTTGGAACTGAGGCGAGATAAGAGAGTTTTCTGTCACTGGAGCTGGTATGAGCTGCAGACATGTCTCTTGCAAATCACACGGCCCAGACCAGCGCTCTGTACATCACTGAAAACTTCTTGAAGAGTCAGAGGAAGGTTACATTCTGTCTCCCCTGTCATCATGCTTACCTTTAATGACAGGCGGCTGCTGCTGCCATGAGATGAATTTCAGAATAACAATCTGGTGGTTTTTCATTCTTTTCAAAAATGTCAACAAGCAAAACTTATTATTTTTGTTTGGGAGTAATGAGTAATGCCTTCAATCAAATCCCTTTGGGGTTGCCTCTGAGGCATGTGTTGTTAAACTTTGCTTTCCGTCTTCTCTGTGTAACGCTTAGAAACCCAGGGAAAAGAAGTAAATTTCAGCTTTATTTTTGTTGGAATGATGAAGCTTAGTTGCCTGTTTTTACTTGAAATATTGTGTCTGCTGAAAACGGTTGTAGCGCCGACATTAAAGGTACCTCTGGGACTTGGGCTGGTCTGGGGTCACTAGGTGGTACCTCCTCTCCTGCTTCGGCATGGTTCTGAGCATCTGTCCTGTTTCTCCTCAGCTCTGGTTCAAACCAGCATCAGCATGGCTGCTTTCCTGCAGGTGGGGGTGGTGGGGTGGTATTATTGACTGGGCTTGGCAAACTTGAGTTACAGCAGTGAAGGCGAGTGTGCTTGTGCTTTTACGTCCCAGTAACTGTTTGAGAACTGTGTGGCAGCCATCTGAGTAAAGCAGCTATCTTCAGTTACAACAGGTCTCCGTGCCCACGGGTGGACGGCTCCGTTTCTGCTTCTGGACCTCTTACTGCGGCGTTTTACAAGGCGATGCTCTTTGTCATCCTCTATAGCCTTTCCTTACGATCAAAAGGACATCTCAGAACATACGAAGTTCAAAGACAGCCGTACTTAGATTATACGCATTATTAAATACCCTGTCATTGCTTCTAGTACTCTGTTCCCTGGGATTCTTAAACTTCACAAGATGAGTACCTGGGTATTAGGAAGGCTTAGGTTAAATCTGGCTTGTAGGGAATTTGTATCATAGATGGAAAACAAGATGCTCAAAAGTACCATTAGGACTATTGTTTTCTCTACCGTGCTTAAACAAAAGTGCTTTAATTAAATTCCTGAAACTGTTTAAATGTTTCTTTAACTTAAAACAAGCATGTTTGTTTATAGTTTTTGGTAGTTGATATAATTACGTTAAATTATTCTGTTTACAGATAGTAGCATCCCTGCAGGTTGAGAAGTAAGAACAACTGGAACATACAAGTGGGGATCTTTATCAGTCATCGTTCCTACGGTCTCTTGGCTGATTTTGTTATCTGAGTTTGTTATGTTCTGAGCGGTCCCCGTAGCCAGGCAATGGCTAACACATGTCGTCTCTCTTCGTCCTTGTGCTCTTTATCCTTGCGGATTATCCAAATTCCCTGTTGCTATTGCGTGTGTAGAAAGTGATAGTTCTTCGTGTAGTTTAACTAGCCTCATTTATTCATTGCTTTATGCTGCTCATAAGCATGGGCTGGTTCCGGTGATCTGTGAGTTTATCATGTCCCTCATTGTGCGCAGAGACATATGGCGCTTAGCAGCCAGAAAAAAGAAAATCCACAAACTAAACTCAAATGACAAACAAACCATCCCTTCTTCTGGACCTGTAATATGGCAATCAAAATAAGTACTGCTACATCAAGTGCTGGAGCTTTGTACATTACTTAAAATATGTTCTTATATATGAATAAATATATATTATCTTTTATATATATATATTATTTTTCTATCTCTCTCTGTCTCGAGGTTCCTGATTATGTGCTAGCTTTACACTACATGAGGATGTTATTAGATATCTCTTTGAGAAGAAAATTTTGTTTTGTTTTTTTTATCAAAACTGGTATAATTGGGAAGGATTAAGGAATTAAATTCTTAAGCAAAGCAGCTGTGTCTGTCCCCTGCTCCTGCTTCCTTATGGATCTGAGTGAGATATGGATATGGCGTGAGCTTTAATCGGTGGGAGTTACTCTAAGTGTAGCCAGTATGACACACAATGTGTTACCTTGAACGTGCTTTTCCCCTGCCATGATAAGTCATTAGCGAAGAGACAATTAAAGTAACTTCCCATTGTACCTTTCAGACTTAGCTGGTAGCTTTATAAAGCAAGGCATTGGGGTGATAAGAGCCACAGCGGTGAAGAAACATGGGTAGCTTTGTCAGTGGTTACAATTATCACTTCATTATGGCAATTTCCAGAGGAAGTCATGCATGTGTCATAAATTACAGGTTAGTTTAATACTCAAAATATTTCCCCATAAACGTATGCACAGTTTCTGTTGTTAAAGGTTGCCGCATCAGGCAGCGTTAAAAAATTTGCATCCTTGCTTAACTCTCAGTTGAAAAAATATTCAAAGTACGGAGGAGAGGGAATACTGATAAGGTGTGTACAAACCTAATTCCACTGGGAAGCACTACAGCCATGCCCCAATGCTGAATCGAAGCTGATACTCTGTGTTGATCTAATCTTTGATATTATTAATGTTTGAAAACCACTAATGAAACTTCTTGGCATTGAACTGCCTCCATCCTGTTTGCTCGCTTATGAGAAGGAATCCCAGATGGCTTACAGATGTTTCTTAGTAAAGACTGGAAGAAAGGCCTTGAAAAATCCCCATTCAGTCGTTTCTAGCAAGGCCTGCAAAGCTTGCTGCGCGCTTGCTTCCCGATGTAGAGTGATCTTGGCGTATAAATCACAGGGGGCTTGCGTGACTTCATTTATGGAGTTTGGAACTTGACTCTGATCTCAAGGTAAAATTTCCTCAAACGGTGCAACCTGGACAGCCTGCCCCTCACCTCTAACTTCCCGTGGCCATTAGGGATTCAGAAGCACCGGCAAACCTGGGCTTAAACTGGCTTGTCACATCAAAAGCAGAAATTACTTCTGGTTTGTGGAAGGAGAAGCGAGCGCCCTGCTTTGTCAGTGCTCAGCTCCTGCCAAGGTGACAGACGTCGGGAGATCCCAGGGAACAGATCGATGCAGGAAATGTTGGGTCTCTTGTCTGCAATGTTCTTTACTGTAAATAACTGTATTTTCTGTAAAAAGCAACTATGCAACATGTATTTTAAAAGAAATACAAAGGAGATTGCCATAGAATCTTCTGTGACAGTAATTATTTAGGAAAGTATTAGGTTCTCTTTCAAAGCTCACATCATGTGCTCGTTTTTGTTTGAAACTGCATGATTTTTTTTAGCAAAATTTTCATGTGTGGTAGGCTTACAGGAGGACAGACTTCTGTTTCACAGGCAATATGGTAAATCTGTAAACCTATGTGCAGTTCTTTGAGGATCAGTTTCTTCATTCAGACATGAAGGATGTCAGAATAAGAATGGGTTCCTACTCTTGATGTATTGGTAAAAGATATTTTTTATTCAAATGTGTGATCACAAATACTTCTAATTGGGAGCAGGTGATTTTTCTTGTAACTGCTTCCATAAAATGTTTTTTCAGAGGCAAGGTTTTACCAGTAAATGATCTCTAGCTAAATATTTAACAGATTTTTTTTTTTTTAAATAAATCAAGTGTGGACAAACATTTTAATAAAAAACATTTCTTTTCTGTTTGTATTTCATGCCTTCTGTTACGTCATAGGAGAGCTATTTAAGCAATATAAAACCCAGTATGTAAAAATACAGAAAAATAAGAGAGCAAATTTGAAATAGGAATGTTTATGGCTGTTTTGTTATACAGAATGACTGAGGGGGAGAGAAAAAACCCAAACCAAAGTAACTGTGTTTTATTCTTGAAGGGTTTTACTGTAACACCACCATTTTCCCTGGAGTCTGTTGAACTGATGACTCCAGTCAAATGACGTTAGTCCCCAGCACATCAAAAACATCTCTGATGGTTTAAGATGTCACTGCTTCTGTGCAGCACATTATTGCACCTACAGCAGAATTAGCAGAAAAAAAATCCATTTGAAATTCCCTTAAAGTTCTCTTCAGTTCTTTCATGCGTTTCTTTAGGCTTGCATAAAACTCAAGAAACGTAAAGGGGATAAAAATTTGTTTGGTGAAGGACCAGGGGCACTTTGCAGGTTTCCTAACTTGAGTCCTGCCTGTCTCACGGTGTCGGAGCTAAAGCTGTGGTGGGTGACCGTCCATGCACAGCCTTCGCTGCCATCGGTGATGGTTCCTTTCTCTCCCGGCTGCAGGTGCACAGCTGTAAAGGATACTTCTGAATTTGCAGAATGGAGCACTGAGGTGAAGATCAAAAAGAGGAACAGCTATGCAGCCACCTCTTTTTTTAACCTTATTTCTCACTACTTAAGTGCTGGTATTTGCAGAAGGTTACTGCCATATTCAGTGCTGCAGTACAATTTCCATTGCGCGTTCTGAGGTGCTATTTACGGGTATCTACTACTTTTTAAACCTTTCAAACTCTTGTTGGAGGGCAGGATCTCTAATTTCCTCATGGCTTTTCTGTGCTTCCCATCACTGTAACGTGCAAGTCCTTGACACAAGTGGTTTAATTTAATTTCACAGTATTCCTTGGTCAGAGCTTCATGGTATTTCTTATTGCTTAGAGTATGAAGGCTTAGTGAGTGGGAGGAGGATCAAATGTGTCCCTGGGTTTGATCATCTGACATGGGGCTCCCAAGGGTTTGATGCTTCTGAACTGTTAACTGTGGATGTGACCTTCCATGCCCAGTATTGGTGATAGCTGCTTTTGCAGGTCAGACAGCACCCAGGGCAGGATGTTCCAGAAGAGGTATAGGTACAATCTAGAAGTATGAATGAATTCTGGAGCAGCAGCATCCTTCAGAAGTGGCTTGTGGGTCAGTTTGTGGTATTATTCTTGGGTGCTTTTTTTTGGTTTTGTTTTGTTTGGGTGTGTTTTGGGTATTGTGTTTGGTTTTGTTTTGGGGTTTTTTTGTTGTTGTTTTGGGGGAGTTTTTTGAGGGCAATGGGGTATCTTCTCTAGAAGACCATGTTTTCTCTTTCCAGAGTCCACTAAATTATGTAATATCCAGCTTTTGCCATGACTGTTAGTTTGTAGAAATTGCAGTTACCCCCATTACACAAACAGAGGAAACCCATCCCATCCAACACTGGATGAGGTGGTAATCCTGAGGGAATGTATAAGCCTGTATAAATAATTGTGTTGTCATAGAATGGTTTGGGTCGGAAGGGACCTTAAAGATCATCCACTCCCACCCCCCTGCCCTGGGCAGGGAGACCCCCCGCCAGCCCAGGTTGTTCCCAGCTCCATCCAGCCTGGTCCTGAGCCCCGCCAGGGATGGGGCACCCACAGCTGCTCTGGGCAGCCTGGGCCAGCTCCTTGCCACCTTCATTGTGAAAAATATTTCCTTATATCTCGTTTAAATGTAATGCTCTTTTAGTTTAAAACCATTACCCCTTGTCCTCTTGCAACAAGCCCTACTAACAAGTCTGTTCCCATCTTTCTTATAAGCCCCCTTTAAGTATTGAAAAGCTGCTAGAGGGTCTCCCCGGAGCCCTCTCTTCTCCAGGCTGAAGAACCGCAACTCTCTCAGCCTTTCCTGAAAGGAGAGGTGCGCCAGCCTTCTGAGCATCTTCGTGGCTTCCTCTGGACCCACTCCAACAGGTCTGTGTCCTCCTTCTGTCGGGCCCCCCGTGTCGGAAGCGGACTGTAAGGAGCAAGGATTGATGTGTAGGAGCCACCTCACCTCTGGCATTTCTACGTTTTCAGCGTTTGACTTTGCAACCTAAAGAATGTGTTTTGACCACAGTTTTGCTTGCACCGTTTTCTAGGTTGGAAAACAAACCCACAGCAATTCATGACGTGACGGTGCTCTGTGCATCACTGTAATGTCTTTCCCAGGCTGCGAAGCCAGTTGCTGTTTCCCCCAGCACCCTTGTCTGGTTCACCTCTGTCCTGTCGTGCAGTTCATCTGTGGCTTGCTTGGACAGCCGTGGCTCGCTGAAGGCAGAGGAGGCAGAGGCTCCCTGCTCTCCGGGTAGCTGGGCTGCAGCCTGCTGCATCCTGGCGTTGGGTTTGGAGGGAAGGTTGTCCTCTCTGGAGGCGCTTGGTGCCGTCAGAGTCTCTGAAGGATGCGGTTACAGTCGGTGCCTGCTGCTGAGCTGAGCTAATGCACCTGCAGTTTTTCCAAGGCCTGTAAGTTGGCCAAATCCGAGCCTTTTTTCATTGTCCTGGCAGAAAGCACGTCTGACACGAAAAGCTGTTCTGTTGCCCATCTTGAAATTTGGCTCTTAAAAAGTCTTCCTAACTTTTTAAAGAGTCTTTGCCAAAACACTGTATATCATTGTATTGGGTCTTCAGTCTTATTCTTGGAAGAGAGTTAGGGTTTGTGGAGAGTTAGGATTTTGTGCTGGAGTTTCCAGATCTAAATTAGATACCCTGGAAATTTGAGCCTGCTGGAGAGGGGGGGATTCTGAGCTGAAAAATAAGGTATTGACCAACACTTAGAATAGACTTTTTGCAAGCAGTTAAGAAACACGGCAGCAGAGCAGTACCCGACTTCAGTTTGCGAATCCTAAATTTCTTTTGAAGTGACAACTAATATACCGATTGCTGCTACAAGGAGAAAGGTTGAAGTACATAGCACTGCATGTTCAGTGAGTTTGATAAAGGAAAATGGAACAAAACTAGTTTGAAATGTTTCAAGGCTCAAAAAAAAAAAGACCTGAAGGGTAAATTACAGAAATTGGTAAATCTGCTTTGACTTGGTTGGTGTACACTTAGTGATGTGGCGAGCTCTGAGCTTTTTTACGTGGATTGCAGGGGTGCCCAGGAGCAAGCAGCAGGTTGGTATATGGAGCTGGTGTCACTCTGCCCAGTACCAGCTCCCAGTAAGGTAAGGAGATGCAAAGATGTCAGGGTTCCTCCTGCCCCCTGTCCCTCTGCCCCAGCGAGCTGTGAGCCCAGCTGCTTGACAGGTGGTGAAGGGAGATAACCAGGTTGTGTTTTCCTGCAGATGGAGGTGTAGTTACCGGATACGCTTTGTTTACCAAATGTTAATGGTTTCTTAAGGAAATAACTCTGTGCTTTCTGGAGCAGAGTTGCATAAATGAGTGGAATAGCTGAAGCTCAACAAATTGCATTTTTAAATGTTGTCTCATTATAACTAATGAATAGGCTGGCTAAGTCACGTTGCTCAGGAACAACTATAGCCACAGTGGTTCGAAGCGTGCCTGTGGAGCTAGTTTTTGTGCTCCTTGTAGCTCATAAAACGGTTAAAGCAAGCATGAGGGTTTCTGGTTTTTCCCCTGAACTTTTAAAACTGTCACGTTATTTTAAGGATGAAATTGAGAAGCACTCCCAATGTCATCGCTGCCACTTTGCAAATGGAACTGATGGGTATGGCTGGGTTTTAATCAGAAAAATTAACTACCGCGTGATACATTTATCTCAGTAGTTGTAAGGACAACACTTAATATGTTTTGGTCTTTTTTTGCTTCAGTAGCACTGTGTGGAAGGCTCACTGAGCCTGAACAATGAAAGAAAAATCTGTCTCACCTTTCACGAGTTAAAGTTTAAACAGCGAGGGTTAACTATCTACAGACTGGGAGAAACAAAGGAGGTTTCTTAGCTTTGCACCTGTCAAAGGCTGGAAATAATCACTGTTCTAAAGCAAAAAAAACCCCAACTCCAAGCTGTACAGCAGCTGCCGAGCCCAGCGTATACCATATACCAGGTATACGGGTACCTGGGCCAAGCGGGTCGAGGAGGACGGAGCGTTTGGTGTGCAAAGCAGAGACGTGCCTGGTGGCGTGGAACGTGGCCCCGTGGGTTCCAGGTGCGGCGGTCGCACTGGAGGGAAGAGCCTGAGCAGTGGCGAGGGGGGGTTGCGCCCAGCGGGGGGGCAGTGCAAGCCTTGCTGTAACTGGAGTTGAAAATGGCTCAGAGCGTTTTTCCAACCGTCTTGGCTGGTCTCATAAGAGGCAGCCTCTCCCCCCGACAGACCCTCCCTCGGTTATGTCTTCAGGTCAGAGGTGTAGCCCCCCCTCCACAGTAATGAGCCACGGTAGGAAAATTATACGTGTTTTCTCCACTCCTGTGTCACAGGAATGAGCGAACGGCACAACAAGGTTTTTTTGTAGACATGAATCGGTCCCCTTGTTTGGCTGAAATCAGTTAGCCACGTGGTGCTTCGTATTACTACAGATCCATTACTGAGCACTTCAAAATTGAGGAGGGGAAAAAACAACCAGCAACAAGCAGACATTGGAATTTGAATACTGCTTATGGTTTAGTTCAGCCCTAATTGAGAAGTTTTTTAAAGATAGGAAGTTCATCGTGATTTCCAGAAGTTTCTGTGTCAGTTGGAGGACCAAACGTTGCAGTAAACCCATCGGTATTGAAAGAAAATCTAGACCCTAAAAGGACAGGATTGGTAGTAATTTCCACGGGGCAGGACTGAAAGCTCAATTACCCCCAGGAGTCTGGGGTTAAGGCATGCGTTTGCAGGAGCTTGAGTGTTAGCCTGATAATTCATTTTGATATTAATCTTCTTGTGTAACTCATTTTGTATTTCCTTGGGCAATATAGGTAAATTTAGGGTGCTTGTACTTTTAATTATTTAAAGGCACACAAAAAAGTGAAATTGTTTAGTATAAGCAAGTACAGATCTGTCAGACAAGGCAGCAGTAAACTGCATCGAGGTTTAGCGTGGAAATAAGCTGTTGGTCCCCCTGCTTCCACTAGGGATTGCTTCTTTTCTATGGAAAATTACAGTGATTTAGTAAGCAATGAAATGTGATCTGTTTTGGTCGCCTGAGAACACCTGGACCCCTAAAGTGAGGTGGCCCAATAAATATTGGGTCTCCATGTGGTTTCTTACTGTGTCTTGGTAAACTTGGCTTCTCGGGTGGACAAAAAGAAAGGAAACTGGGTTTCAGCTGTTGTGACAGGACACGAGGAAGGGGGCAGCTGTGCTCTCTGAAGGGTTTTTAGCTGTGAATGACCCAGCTGTAGGTGATTTGGGAACAAGGCAAATGTGAAGACTGAAATCACTAATATTCTACGTAGGTGCCTGGCTGTGGCTTTGGGATGCTTTCTGGGGCATCGATCCTTGAAGCTAGCTTAAGCTTTAAAAATGAGGCTACTGATACAATTATGTGAAAGCTTGAGAAATACAACTGTACTTATGTACTTAACTGCATTTTGTATCATCGGTGTCTAACAAATGCTATTGAAATTACTCTGCTTTGTCAGGAAGGGAAGTATCATCAATTTTGTTTTAAGAGAGTCAAAGAATTAGAACTGAGATAGGTCCTGCAGGAAGTTGGTGGCAGAGCTAGAAAATCCACCCAGCTTAGTAAAGTCCCATTGCAATGCTAAATCCAGCACCATCAAGGTTTTTTATTCTTCTACATGCCAGAGCTTGCAGCTGAATCCAGTCATGCTTTTAAGACTGAATTTTATTGTTTATTCTGTTTCAAAACAAGCAAAAAAAACCATGGGGAAAAACCCCTTTCTTTGCTAACCTGTATTGAAGGATCTTTTATTTGCTTCACGCTAAGAAAAAAACACTGTCTTTTTACTGCAGGTTGCTTGGCTAGTATTCCTTATCATGTTAATCTTGTGCATCTTGTTAAACTGGTAGTTAAACGAATACAAAAGACATATCTAGAAGGGCAAAGAAACTCATGCTGTTGCTGGTCTGTGCAATCATGTGCCCCTATGGCTGCTGGTTCTTATATCCTCTGTTCTTTCTTGCTGTTTTCAGTCAGTTTGCTGTCTTTTCTTCACATGGTAATCCCTGTAAGATGGGGATGCTGCGTTTCAATCCATTCATGCAGTTCAAGGCCAGTAGAGTCCTGCTTTGCACTGCTGCTGTTGCTCAGTGTCTTAATGCCGTAAAGGAGGTGCGAAGCCACATAACCCCATGTCCTCATCAGTCTTGGTTGACATTTATTATTTTTATGTTAAAAATTGTATCCCTTCTCCATAGATTTAGCATTTCACCGTTCAGCAGTTTATCTAGTCTATGACCATACTTTCAGTTAGGTATGAATGAAGCTTTTTTTCTCCCGGGTCCTTGTTCTAGGACCCCATGGTCCATGTGTGCCATTCCTGTGTTATGGTAACGACAGGGCAGCCTTGCCTGTATTAACAACACTCTCAGTGTACCAGCCCATGAAATTTATTAGAAATATATTAAATATTGATTCAAGGTTATTAATTTTGAATTTATGGTAATGGCGTACTTCTTGTCTGGCTGTTTCCTGCTTGTTTTTTACACAGAGAATTTAACATCATAGTCAGCTAGTCTTAATCTTTCATGCTCGTAACAGTGTAGGACCTTCCATCTCTGTGCACTTAGGCAAAAATATACTACATACTGTAAATCTTAATCCTTTTGCTAGTTTTTTAATTAATGGTGACAGCACAGTCACTCTAAATCGTTCTTTGAAGGTGCATGGTCATATTGCATGTATCAGTGGAGCTTCTGGGGTGTTGATACTACTTGACCTTTTTTTTGTTGATGTGGATGATGGGATGGGGAGCATTCTTCCCAGGTTTGCAGGTGACACCGAAGGGAGAAGAGTGATGGCACAGCAGCCTGTGATGAGGTGGGACCTCAGCAAGCTGGGGGCTTGGCCCAGCAGAACTTTATGAGGTTCAGTGAAGACACATGTACCTTGAACAGAACAGCCCCATGGAACGGTGTGGGCTGGGAACTGGTTGTCTAGGGAGCAGCTTTGTGTGTGGGTTTTGGTTGAGTTTGTTTTTGTGTGTGTGTGTGTTTGTTTGTTTGTTTGTTTGTTTTTAAACAAAATAAACCTGGTGAGCACCAGGCTGAGTCAGCAGTGTACCCTTGCGACAATAAATGCCAACAGCTCGGCTGCATTAGCAAGAGTGTAGGCAGCAAACTGATGGAAGCGGTTATCCTTGTTTGCCGTTTGGGAGAATGGAGCTGGGAGACTGGCCAGTTTTGGACTCCTGAAGACATGGATGTCAGCAAGCCTGAGGGAATCTATCAAATGGCTGCTGAGATGACCTGAAGGCTGGAGATGAGATCTCATTGCTGTCTTCAACTGCCTGATTTGGGGCTGCAGAGCAAATGGAACCCAAATTTTCTCAGAGGAAGCCCAGTGATGGGACAGGAGGCAATGATCTGGTGGCAAGGCCTTGGTGTATCAATGGGAGTAATTATTTTATTGTGGCGCTGACTGGTTATAAAGAAAAAAATGTTCATGGTGAGAGGGGATAAGCAGCAGGAACAGGTTGCCTGGAGAGGCTGGTATCTGTCTGTGGGGAGTCTCCATCCTTGGATGTTCTCAAAAGTCAGCTAGACAACTTTGGGTATCATTAGTGAGCTTTGGAATGAGCCCAGCCTTAAGCAGGTGTAGGAACGAGATGGGAAGTTAAGGGGGCTCTGGAGATCCTGTCTGACTGGAGTTTTTCTATGGTTCTGTACAGCTACCGTGTTGGTGAAGGGCTTTTGAAGACATTTTTATACAACTGTGTTAAGCTGTCTTATGCCAAGGCATACATCATTACATAAATGTGGTTTTTTGAGGCCACAGGCTGTGCCAGTCTAGCTCGGGGATGTGTGTGTGTGTGTGTGTGTGTGTGTGTCATTTCAAGCAATTTTTTGGAGGAAGAGCTTGTTTGACTGGACAGGAGAGGGGCTTTTGTTTTCTTCTGGCTTCTCGAATGTCAAAGAGCAGAGCCAACAAGAGCTGGTTTGGAAAACAGTTCTCTTACAAATAGAAACGCTCTCAGTGACAAACTACTTGTTTGCTCACACAGCTAGGCTGGGGCACTGCTTTTCCTTATTTGTTTTTGTTCAAAAATGCACATATTTGTAAATAGCGTCTTTGTCCTTTTCTTAAGGAAAGAGCGTGGCAGGATAGGAGCACACACGCTTCCAAGTGTCGAGTAAGGCCAGAGTGCCGCGTGTGTAATGCTGGCGGGGAGGCACGATGGTAAAATTAGAAAAAGTTAAGGGGGGGGGGGGGGGGGGGGGGGGGGAATAAGAGAGCAAGATCAGTAAACAGGACAACTCTTAACTGTTTACAGGCGTTTTCTTCCCAAAAGTACAATTTCTAAAATGAACTTAAAGCAGGAATTTCAGACGATAATTTGTCATTTTACTGTTTTGAGATTTTTGCACCTTGAACGTTTCAAGCGCTTTCCATCCCGATTTCAGGAGGCGGCGGTGGTGGCTCTGAAGGAAGGCAGTTGGACTGCAGATGATCATTGTAGGTCCCTTCCAACTGAACTATTCTAAAATATTTAATACAACTGTAACCCTTTATAAGCTTGTTTTGCCTTCATGGCTGGAGAACTTGTTTCCCTAAGTGTTAACAGGTATGAAAACCTTCAGGCTGTGAGGTTGGTGGGTTTTATGGTACCCGTTGGCTTCTCTTTTCTGAGTCAAGGGTTGTGCTATCCTGTCTTTCAGCATTGTCTCAAGGTAAGCTCCTGTGTCTGGAATATAATCACTAATTGGTATTGAATCCAGTGTTACGGACCGATGTCAAAATAGGGGCTTACTCAAGAAGAACGTAGATTTTTATGTCTGTTCCCTCTCCCTTTTTTGGTACTTAAAAACAAGGCTTAAGAGGGGAGAAGTAGGTGTGTATTTGTGTTATCCAGCCCTCAAGGACAGCCAGCCGATCTGATCTGACATGGACTGAATGATTTAAATGCAGTGAGTGACTGACAAGCTTGACCTGAGGCTGAAAGCAGAGAGCTGGGCTCCCACCGCCGGTCCCTTCCCAGCACCGTCCGCCGCAGCTGTGCCTGAGCCCGCGCTTTGCAGTGAGCACGTATGCCGTTAGCTACACACACACGTGCCTCAGAGGTGCAGGGACACCAGTCACAAGGGTAGAAAATATGTGAGACAGTCCCTTGCTTTTTTTCCTGTCTGGACTAAATATTGCTAAAGGTGCTAGTGTATTTCTCCCTTTCCCCTCTGTACCTTTGTGCATGAAAATGCTTTGCCGTAACATCTCTGGGCATTTGTAACATGAAGCATATCCATAGAACGCACTTAAGATGGCTCTTCAGAGGCAAATAAAGGTATTTGTGTGCACCTCAAGCTACAATCTAGTCGAGTACTTATAAGCCCTATGTCTTGTAAGCAAAGTGTCCTCCCATTTTTTGCTGGAGCATGCCTAGCATTACAGCTGCAAGTGATAACAGGCGATGTGGGGCTGAATCCACACAGGTGTGCAAACACAGTGTTTGCTTACTTTGTTTGCTGCAATCTGAATCCTTCACTCCTCAAAGTATTTGTTTTCCCTGGAAAACTACACAGTACTGTAATGAGTATAACACCATGTTAAATAACATATAATAGGTAGGCTGGCTGATCAGTGTGAGAAGAAGGGGTGATTATATATATATATATATATGTATACATATCTATCTATCTATCTATCTATCTTATTTTTTGGTTTTGTTTTTGGCCAGGAAGACTAACTAGCTAACAAACTGCAAGACCACCCCACATTTGATACAGGACTGACAGAGCCTACGTTGAAGGAACACTAGGGCATATGCTGTTCCCACTGGAATTTTGTCTTGCTGCCGTTACCTTGATGAGTGGCCTTGGGGAAAAATGGCTCTTGCTATGGCTTACAGAAATGAAGGAGTTTCCTCGTTGATCCCTGCAGTTAAGGTTTGGTAACTGCTACAGCCTGGCCCTGGCCAATGTGTAAATACATTGCAATTAAGTGTTACTATTAGCTTCACAGAGGTGGTACCATCCTGTTTTTCATCAGTAAAATTTGGATGAAGTAGTTACTACGGGTAGGCATGAGCGTGTCTGTCTTTTCCCTCCTGCTACCTCAGTGTTACAAGGGTGGTCCCTAGAAGTTCACGAAGGTGATGTGTCCTCAGAGCATCTTCGTGCCTTGCTCTTGGGTCTTCCTTGCCTGACTCCCAGGCTGAGCGTTGTGGAGGACAGCCCAGGTCTTCTGCAGCGTTCATACTCAGGACTGCAGGAACAGGGCCTTTTTGTTCCCAAATTCCTCTTGCAACCCCTGTGTTATAGAATCTCATACAATTTCTCCCAGTTGCCAGGAGATTACTGTATAAGTAACAATCCGAGACGTGCCCATGCAATGTGGAGGCAAGAAAAAACAACCGACCATTCACTGGGGTGTTTTTTTAAGCATTACTTTTCTTCAAGAAAGACAGGTGGTATTTGAGTTGAAATAAATACAGTCCTTTTTTGACTCTGCTTGTGTATCTGAGCAGAGGAGTGTGGTAGTGTCGTAATGTAACAAATGGTTTGTAATGTTCAGTGGTATTATACTGCACTGTTAAAAATGTTGTCGCATGGGTCTGGGTACCAAAACTGGGATACAAATTAAGTATGAATTGAAATGTTCCAGATAAAATATTTATATACAAGTGAGGAATTGAAGTATATAATCTGGTTTAGTACAGTGATTCATTATTTCATCAGTACTTATGTATTATAAATTTCTGTTTATTAAATATCAAGTCGATTACGCAACTGTTTTTAATTATCCTTCTGAGCTGATGCCTATTCTGTTGAGATAGGTAGCTACTACAGTCAGAGGAATGGAAATTAGTGGTATTGCAAGAGGAAAGCAGCAAACTGAAGACATCAAGACCAGTACAAAATGCTGGTAACAATGTTCTATTTCTGATGCCACGTAATTTCACGTATTTTTAGTGCCTCTGCATGTGAAATAAGTTTTATTTGGCCTCAGATTACTGAATTTACTTTAGCAAAAACACCCAATGAACCCTTAATGTATTTTTAGGGGTGTAAAAAAGACTTAAAGCTTCTGCCTCTGGTTTTCCATCCTTCAGCCCTTTCTTCTAGGTAGTAAGTTTTTTAGTTCACAGCCTCACTTCTGCAAGTGGTGATGCCCTTTATTTAAAAATAAATGAGTAAGACAAAAATAACTCCAAGAAAACAGACCCCCAGACCAGACAGTACCTTGTAACCGGGGACTGAGCTTATTTTTAGGCATATCTGACTTTTGTCACACCAGTGCAACGGTGTCATATCACTAAAAACATTACAAGCATACTACTAACCTTTGCGAAATCGATCCAAAACGCTATTTCAGATTGCAGAGTGAGAATGCCAGTGTGAGGCTGGAGGGTGTTTTTCCTGAGACCCTGTCCGAAAACTCCTGGAGGGAGAAGGGGGGAGTGTGAAAGTGTGGCGGGGGCTGGGGTGGCCCCTGTGCTGTCCCTGTCCCCCTCCGAGTGACTTAGCAGGGAGTATGACAGTGTGTTTTTTAGGTGCAAGTTTATTGGAATTCGATGTGTTTCTTGCTGGTAATTTAGGTAACGAAGTATTCAGTGCTGTTTTTTTCTGGATAGTTCTTTCCTTCTGTGTATTAAGACTAGCACAATTATAACGAGTGAGTATTTTTCTTCACTTCAGGTAAACCAAGTAGTCGACCTTTACGTTGCATGTTACAGTGTGTAAGCCAAGAAGGTTTTTTTTTTTTGTATGTAAGCTCAAGTGTAGCAGAACATGGTCATTTTGAATGCAGGCACATAAGACAATGAGCAAGTAAAAGCAATTAACCCCCCCCCCCCGTTTCAACATATGAGGCATAGGCTGCACTTTGTAGCTTCTCTCCAGAGCCACTGTTTCCCACGCTCCTTGCCTGAAATGGCAAGCATCGGATTTTCTCCCGCAGCCCACCCGTGTTGGGGCCGCGGGGGAGCGGGAACCTTTGGTGGGTTGGGGGCCCCGGCCAGCGGCTGTCGGAGCTGCTGGGCTGAGTTGCTGTTGGTAGAGAAAGGAGTAACTGAAAGATGGGCTGACTAGCAATAGTCTCGTGGCCGTTTGTCATAAAATGTTTGAGCCATCTGTTGCTAGAAAAACTACCCCAGTCTACCACCTGGTGTTTCACTGAGCCTAGGGATTTATTCTAGATAAGCACTGGTTTACTTAATAAATATTGAAAGGGGTAAAAAAAAATGGAGAATGTTGAGGAGGGAAAGATGTGATAGTTTTTCTCTGTTTTATTGAGTACTGAATAATACCGTTTGGATCATTGTCTCCTTCCATGGTTCGCATGTCACTGAAAACCATTTTCTTTTCATTTGGAAACTGAGGATGAAGAGTAACATTAAACAGATACAACACTAGACAGGGAATGGTATAAAGTTCTGAGCAGCGTATGATTTAATTTGGAGCTGTGGATGGCCACCTGCTGTACTTTTGTTCTTGTGGCAATCTGGCAAGTGGCTGTGCTATTTCGGTGCTTTTATTTGTCAGGTATGTTAGGAACCATCCAGGAGAGCTGCAGGCTGCCTGGGCTGGCATGGGCTGGTGGAGGGCTTGGCTGCTAGCCCCTTGCATGCAAAAAAAACCAACCCCAAACTCCAAAGAATTTTTTTTTTTTTCCAGTGGTCACAAAATGCATCATTGTGTTACTATCATGTACGGGTAAATTACAACTTCATCATAGGCTGCCTGCCTGCCTTTTGCTGATCTTTAAAATAAAAAGGACTGCACTCCTCTTGGATAATGTAACTCCCAGGGGTGCACCAGGACCTGCTGCTTGTGCCCTGTGCAGCTGTATGGCCAGGGAGGTGCAGGAGTAGCTGGCTTCTGTTTCGGGGTGTTGGGAGTAGGCTCAGCTCAGGGCAAGACAAGTCTCTTAACATGGGTGGTTTGGGGGTTTTATTTTTGGGGTTTTTTTTTGGTTTGTTTGGTTTTTGGTTTTGGTTTTTTTTTTTTGTCTGTTTTGGTGTTTTATGTTTCGTTGTGTGTGTCGTTTTGTTTTTTTTCTTTTCTTTTTTTTTTTCTTTTTTTTTTTATCATACTCAGAGTTTTCGTGGTTATCCTTCAGAGAAAGCAAGTGATGCTGTGTTCTCCATCAAGTCATTTGAATAAACCCCCCAGCCTAGATCTGGCAGCTGCAGGCTGCTGGTGGTAACTCTCAGCTTCCTCCCACTTCGTTCTTTCACAGGCAAATTTTGGTGCTCCCAGTAATGTGGGAATTATTTAAAAGTTAATAGGTTTGTATTTTTTTTATTTATCGTTGTGTTCCGTTTCTTCATCTAATTAGCAGTTGTTTGGGGTTTTTTTTGAGGTTGAGTACTGCTTAGAAAGCCAAAGGATGGGTGGGAAGAAGCACTTGATCGTGTAATTTTCTGAAAACTTTATGATAAAGCACTGGAAGTAGAATAGGTTTCTTTGTAGCATGTTATGTTTAAATTTATGTAAGAATAGGGAGGGCATTTACGGCAAAATGAATGCTAAGGAAGAGTATACACACCTGAAATCCTTCTGTTGCAATAAATAACACAGTTAGTTTGAATCTAATGTTTTGGTTTTGAAATACATTGGCAGTATTTTGTAGCCTGTAATCAGATCCTGATAATTTGAAATTAGTTGTCTTCATTTAGTTGTCTTTTAAGCTACAGAAACAATGTGATTTTTGTCTGCAGAGGCTTGTATTCTTTCCCTAGGAAATGCAGTCAGAAACAGTGAGGAAGATGGTATAATACATACTCCTATTGTAATTTGGATGCTTATTTGTACTTGTCTGTTGTGATTAAAAGTGCATTATTGACAGATCTATGTAATTTTAAAAGCAGCAGCAGACCAGTGTTGTGTGGTGTTTTGTTTGTGTAGTTTTTGCTTACAGGGACCGGAAAAAAAAAAAAAAAAAAGGAGAAGGAAAAATTAAAAAAAAAAAACAACAAAAAACCAACGTGTTGAGCAACTATCAAAAATGCATTCCTGTGTCAGCTTGTTCACTGACAAATGCTGGCCCCTTGTATTCTTGTTTCCAACATTTATTTTGACACATCCTGGAATGTGCTTCACTTGAGTCGGTTCTGTCTGCACTGAACTGGTAGGCACTGAAGTAGATCTCAGCTCTCATGTGGATGGGGATTTTGTAAACAAATAATGCTTTAGGCTTGCACAGGGTGTCAGCCAGTTCATAGGTGGCCCGTGAGGAGTTTAGAAGTGTCCCATTTGTTCGTTGGATGGGATTGTGCCCCTTGCCTGGGTTCCTGCTGCGTGCCCCGTTCGGGCCCTGGCGTTGGGAAGAAGTGGGCAAGAAAGTGGTGGAGAAAATGAGCTTTTGGTGCTCGAGTGCCAGCAGCGTTACAGCTATTTCTGTTGTGGAAATACCTTATCTTGAAATGCAACAGCTCATCAGCTACTAACTGAATCACTCTGTAGTGCTGCCTTTTGGAACACAAGCCAGCACCTCAGCTTGTTTCAAAAGGAGGTGACTTGCGAACTGGAAGCAGCTGCAGCAAAGTCCTGCCCTGCTTCTCCAGAGAACGGAGCATCCATTGAGCATCTTGGTGGTACGGCTGGGGCTGCTCCCAGTACCTGCTTGCGGCCGCCTTGCTTTTCCTACCCAGTCCCACAGCATGGCTTCGGCAGCCCCTGCATTTCGAAGGGTGATGTGTTTTACGCTAGGAGCTCGAGTGCACTAAAAGGAGCTCAATATTGCTGTGGAAGTAAATCCTGAACTCGTATTCCTCACAGCTTGAACTCCTCAGTTTTCCTTAAAGTGGGAACTGAGAATAATTTCAAACAAGAAAAGCTGTTGTGGGAGTAGTTTTGTTTTGTAAACCATGAGTATGGTTAGGTGCAGTAGAAGCGTAGAATGGTTAAGACACTAAAATTTTAGGATGCAGGCAGCTAACATTTCTGTTGGCAGAAAAATTGATGGTTTTCCTAAATTACTCGTTGAAAAAAACCCCAGCATACTAGGGGTAATTTAAGTTGGAGAAATCTGTCAAAAACACTTGAAGTGTGCTGGGGTGGATATGGAAAAGCATGCTTTACCTTGACAAGTACTTGATAACACAAAAATTATTAACAATTCGATAACACGGGCCCGTGCCTCAGTTCTGTAGTGCTGAAGGAACTCTAGCTGAAAAAATGTCGAGCTGATTATTTTGAGGAAAAAGAAAGAAATGTGAAAACTCTTCCTTTTGATACTGACATCTTAGAAATGCTTGAGTGAAGTTAAATCCACAGTTTTCACTAGAGCAGTAATATGCATGAAGGCTGATACATGCTCAGCACCTTTCAGGACAATTTACCATGGAGAGTCCACGGTCAATTTATTTGAAACATGCTGGGAAGAGTGCAAGCTGGGCTCAGCTAAATGGTTTTGTTGTGTAAACATTGTTAATGAGCTTCATGGAGTTGTTGCCACACAAACTGAGGAAGGGGAGCATGGCCACTTGTTTTCTGGGTGTTTCTCCAAGTTTTTCCTCAGGTACTTGTGAGTTTTTCCATCTTAGACCCGTTGAGCTTGAGGTCTGGCCTCAGGGATGTGGGTTTGCCAGCTGGCTGGAGCCAGGCCATTAACAACTCCTCCTTTGCTCTCTTAGGCATTTTTTGTGTGTTTTCTCTGGAAAAGAGAGTGTCTCTGACACTGTTATTTCCTGAAAGGTTCCTTTGATTTAACCTTGTAAAGTTAAATCAGTCGCGGGAGGCAGGTAAAATTAAGCCCGAGTTATTTAAAGTTCTTTAAAATTAAATACTGGCTCCCTGGCAGAGGCGGTGTTCCTGGTACCCTCAGAGGGTGTCGAGGTGGCGTATCGAGGAGATGGGTTTACTCATCCGTCTGACTCTTTGCCAGTCGCCTCTCCGGGCCGGCGGGTTTGTGCAACGCTCAGGCAGTGAAAGTCTGAATGTGGTTCATTTTATGTCGGGCAGTGTTTTGGCTGGGGTGGCTCCGATGTTGTAACGCACTTAAAGGGAAAGCTTTGTCCACTGAGCTGGAAAAAGTTGCAGCCAGTCTGTCTCTTGTTTCCCACCATGTCAAGCTGGCTGCATGGTGACAACAGGGTGATGGTCTGGGTTTTGGAACATGGTTTTGGTTTTAATGCTTGAGCGACTTTGAACAAGTCGCTCTTTGCTTTTGGGGGCTGTAAAATTGCAAGAAAGGGAGATATCCACCTTGTGGGTATGATGTTAGAAAAATGGTTCTTGGACAAAAGAAAGGATTTATAAGCCTGGGATCAAAGCTGATAGGTAAAACACAAAGCAGCATTATTCTGAGACTTTTTATTTTTTATTTTTTTTTTTATTTTTTTCTTGATAATAACATAATTCTAGCATGCAATGGGATAGGCAGCTCTACCATATCGTGACATGCTGAAACATCTATCTGCTGTGTATGCTTACCACACGACCTTCCACATACGCGTAGTGCTATTCAAGTAGAGCCTTCTGCTAGGGGTCTTAGCGAGCCAGAAGGGTATCCGGTTATTCCCAGGCATCGTGACTTGTCAAAGGATGTTTCAAGAGAGGTTTTTTTTTATTATTATTAATTTTGGGTTTTAACAAGGCATGTCTTAACTCCTATTATGCAGCAGTTAACTCTTTTTACAAACAGTGAAATTCATTAAACTTAACAGCATGCTGTAGGTAGCTGGGAAGATAATTATAGCTGCTTGCTTGGGAACAGAGAAAATAGCCTTCAGAAGGTGGGCTTTTTTCAGGTGCTGACTTGATTATATTTCCACTTGCCTCTGGCATGGTTTCTAGCAGATTTATCTTTTTTTATTATCATGCCAGAAAAGAGCCTTTGAAATATGTGATTTTATGTTAGCGTAGCAGTTTCCCCATCTGTCCCACTGTTCACATTTGAATTTATTAACTCTTCCAAAATAAAAAGTTCATAGTTACCATTAGTACGCCTGTATTCTCTAATGCTGATATATCAAACCGAGCAGAGAAAGTCAAGATTAGTGATCTCTTTTTTATTTTGTGCTATCAGGATTATCCGTGTGTATTCTCTGTATGTGTAGGTAAGTCTGGTGAAATTTGCAGCTACAGTGATGACTGCATCACAACTTTCACTGCAAATTTTAAATTGTTACCATTACTGTGCTTTTTTCCTCACTGCTACTAATGGCACTTAGTAGATTGCAGAGTTCTAGCTAGAGTTTCAGGCAAACTTACAGATAAGAAGGTCAATTCCTTTTTGAACTGATGTTAAGATTTCAGCCTGGCTGTTACAGCATCCAGAAGCATTACATGCATCCAGAAGATGACCCATGCGTATGCAGCTGGAGATGCGACCGGACCATTGATCTGTTGGTCACCCTTCCATTGTGCAAGCAGAATTGGTCAAGAAATGAGTTCTTTTCTGTTCCACCTCTGCCCTCCCTCCATCTCTGGTCTTCTATTTACTCGCTCAGCTGACCTCGGGAAACGGAGACATAAGGGCATGCTTTATGGAAGTAATGGAAAACAGCTCTTTTTCTGCCATCCGCTTTCTCCTTAATGATAATCTACAAATTCTAGCAGTGCACATCTCTGGAGGCTGGCTTTCCAAGTCTGAAAGGCGAAATTTCAGCACTTACAGATTCCCTATTTAGCAGAGGTTTTCATGGTGGTGATTAGTAACTCTTCACCTTAGTTATTTTTTGATATATTTTTTAAAATTATTTTCTTAGGGCTTGTTTCAGGCAGCAATGAACATGATCCATTTGGAAATGGTCACTGCTGGGTATGGCTCTCAGCAGGTGGCCCCACTGGAAATTTCAGTTTTGCTTGTGCCCCAGTGGTCTGTTGACTTAATAGAACAGTGGTCATAGCTTCTCTTAATTGCTTACTTACAACAAATTATCATTAGCCATTCTGGCTACTTTTGAGTCGGAATGAAAGGAAAGGAGGAGGCAAGTACATGACAGGAGAGGTTAGCAACTGGATAAAGATTCTGCATTTCTCCAAGTTAAACAAAAAACTGCCTGCCAATGGGGTCAGAAGGAAGCGACTCTGGCCACCCTTTCTTTGAGTTTTAGCGACTTACTGTTCCCCCTTCAGTAGAATTCCTCATTAGGCATCTGTTCATAGTTTCTCCTTGTTTGTATTTCATTCTGAGCCTCATCATTTTCGTGGCGTGCAGATCGCTGTAGCTCAGGTGCTGGGCAGCACTGGCTGGGGTGCGGAGAGGCAGGCCCCAGCCCCCAGCGCACCGAGAGTTTTTGTTGTCTTGTGATCAGACACGGGAATCAATATAATTCTCTGTCCAGCAGCAGAAATCACTTAGACTGTGCTGTTCTTTCAGCTGGCGAGATACAGCACTGGGAGAGAAAGTAAAAAAGGTGGAGTAAGCAGTAAGGCAGGCGGGTCTGGGCTTTTAGGTGGCGTACTCTGTAGGAACCAGCAACGAACTGCAGGAATGAAGTACCCGCTGGTTCGCCTTGCTGTATGTGAGCATTAGGATAGTATTTATTTTTTTTTTTTGGTTATTCAATAGTTACAGGAAAAATGCATTTTGAGAAGCTGGTAACTTGCACAGTCTGCTTATGCTTTGAGATAAACAAATATATAGTATTTTAATTGTTCTGCAAGATTTTTTTTGCAGCTATTGCAGGACTTGATATTCTTTTTCTAGCAATGCTGCTTTTATGCAGCAAACAAAATTTCTTTAAAATATTAATGCCTTAATACATACATGAGAAATCCTAGTCTTTTAACAGTTCATGTGAATTGTCTCTTACCACACACCTTTTCTTAATTTTCTATCTAACTTGGAAAGCCACTGTTGACTGAAGTTACTTACAAACAGTGATAAGTAGTTGCTGACAGATCCAGACCAGATGACCACTCTGTGAAAACACAAACATCCTAAATGAAAATGTTCTGAATCAAGCTGAGAGCGTATAATACACAGTCCTGAAATGATATGGACATGGTCTTAACAGTCTTCTTGATGATAATTGCAATTCCACATACTGTAATCTTAAGAAAAAAACCCCCAAAAGTCCTTTATATCAGTTGAACTGTGAAATTTAGAGTGTTTGTTATTCCAAGTGGAATGTATGTGTTCTGAGAACTGTGTCAAGTTTGGGGGCTTATTTACATACAGTGATCCCACAGCAGTCTAGACGAACGTGTGAGGTACCGCTTGGTTGTCTTGGTTCGCGCTGAGGATGCTTGCCAGGAAATAAAGTTCTGCAACTTCTTGCATTTTTAACTGACTTTAAATTACTGGATGCCACAGTAATAAGAAATCAGCAATAATCTATTGCATACCTGTGCTGAGTTTTGTAGTGCCTTAATATACATCTGTAGATGACTTTATGTGCAACTGTTGAAATACGTTTCTTCAAATGTTTTACTCGAGATAGAGAAGAATTGTCATCTTTCTGCTTGTGTATTTTTAAAACAGTATAGCAACTGCTTGTTCTGGATTTTGGCATTAAGCTGAAAGCTTATGGTGGTGCTCTGTAAGGGGGAGAACCAGCTTCCAGTTCTTCTGGGAGAGCATTTAGGAAGTTAGTGTTATTTTATTTGTAATTCAGTTGTCTTTAGTCATCCCAGATTGTCAGCCTGGTGGGAATGGGTTCCAGTAGCACTTGTGAAACGCCAAGGCAGGATGACAGATCTCATAGGCATTGGCAAATCACTAAACATTTCCTGGAATCTGTCTACCCTGCCGTACCTTGCCTTCCTGGCCATCCTTCTGTACATTCCTGCTCTACTCATTCCTGTATCACCCGCTGCTTCCACCTTAGACTGGCTCACCCCAGTGCCCTCTGTTTTCCCTTTCTTGGCCGGGCACACCAGAGTGCTGGTAGTGGCTGGAGGCCAGGCTCCTGTTGATATGCTCTTTCATTTTTTTATTATGATCTTTTTTTAAGATGACGCTCACCTCCTCATTCAGCTCCAACAACAACAACAAAAAAATCTCAGGAAAACGCAATGCACAAGAACTTTGGTCTAAACAGGCAGCATGCTAACAGGGAGTACCGAAGATTCCTTGTTAGTTATCTTTCTCTTTGTGCCTGGCACACTAGCAGCGATGCGAGGTCCGATTAGCCTTCTAGCTACGCAGGGGATTCAGAAGTAACACAGTAAAACGGTGAACTTCCAGCAAAAGTGCTTGAACTGGTCTTTAAACATTCTTCAGAAACGCTCATGCAATCTCCGCTGCTGGGAATGGGGAATAAAGAGACAAGACAACTCAGAATGAGTGACTTGAAGTACTAGAGTCTTTTTAATACAGATTTTTTTGTGAAAGATGGTTGAATGAGAGGTCTCCTCTGAGTTCAAGGTTTCATTTAGTAAGTTGAGTCTTACTTTTTATGTAATAGTTACATCCTTATTGAAGTCAGTGTGAGAACTAAGTTTGACTAAACCCAATAAATGCTTGAGATGGTCTTTGATCCACATACCAGCACATATTTCTGTGTGCTGCAATGATACATTTTGTTTTATATCGGTAATCCTTGATTAATTTAGAGCATTAACTTCTTTGAATGGAAGACCATGGGTGTTTTGTTCCTTCCCCTTTTTCTTCCTTTGGTGTAGAAGTGGATGAGATGTTTCAAAGGTTGGAATGGAGATCAGATGGGCTAACAAGGAACGCTGTTAAGTCTATGTAGATTGAAGGATCCACAGTAAAGACTTCAGGTATAATAATTCTTCCTTTACTGCCCCTTCAGCCCACTTCAGTCTCTATCTAGGTATGTGCTGCTGCAAGAAGTCAGTAATAACTAACCAGATGGGGATGAAGAGATTTGGTATTTAAAAGATCACTTGAAAATTTAAGTGAAAGATGTTGTGTATTACCTACATGTACGCTTTTGCTGCTGGAAAAAGAATATTTTAATGTTCTCAGTAATTACCTCCCCCCCGAATTTTATGATGTTGAGCGTACAAAATATAGTTACAAAGGTATTTGGTAGCTGCACTGGCTATATCCCTGTAGGTAGCTTCTGTACACGGAATTAGAAAGGCCTTTGTTTGTACTACTTGCTCACTGAGGGTTTTCTGTCAGTCCTTTCTGAAGCTACTGCTGAGTATTTAAGACCCTGTTTTAGGGGGAAGGAGAACACATGAGAAGCAATACAATTCAGCTTAGGTAGGTGCCCTTAATTAGTACAAGAGGTCAAGGTCTCTTAAATCTAATAAACTTAAGATAATAAATCAGATCATAGTGTGGTCAACGTAAGTACGCACTCTACATGCGCATACATACCGCCATGACCTCTTATTTTGTTTTACCAGCTGAGCTTGATCTCAGAAGTTGTCCCCTAAGGCCAACTAATGTCTGCAGTACTGTTGAGAGGTGATCTGACAGGGAGCAGTTGCATTTTCCTGTGGGATTTTACACACTACTCTTTACAACCTCCACGTTGTAAGTTTATTCTTGATTTAGGTATAACCTGATGAAAGGGTTCCCAGCTCACAGCGAGTTTCCAGCTCCGAGCTGGTGAGCCGCGTTGCAGCCGCTGGCCACCCTGCAGCCGAGCTGTGGGGCTGCCCCCCTCCCTGTTACCACTGTAAATCGTCAAACGGTTTAGCACGGACAGATCCACCTTGTTGTGAGGTCAGGAGTTCTGACCTGGCTTATGTGAATTACTCAGCCGAGGCCCCGTCAGTCAGAGCCCACAGAAAGCTTCACCTTCTAAAGCAAATTGATGTAAATTAATTTTTCTACAACAGTGCAATCCTAATGTATCACCAGTCTTGGGAGGAGAAGCACACAGATGCTGAAAATTTGCATTCAGAATAATAAAACAATTGTTGGTTGTTTAAAATATCTTTCTGGCAAACTAGAAATTCTCATTTCAGCTTCTGCTGTACATGTTGCAGTCTTACTTGGAAGTAGCATACTATACTTTTTCGAAATTAGATAATGTGATTGTGTGAAGAAGTCAGCCACCCCCTCACTTTTCACTGTTTACACTCGTGAAAGTACGTGTGCACATAATAAATACTGCAAAAGGAAGATTTCTAGTGTCTGGTACTTCTTATAACTAAAACTTTCTATCTGCCATGAATTGTTCATGCATTGTGGTCATATCTTCATGCTTCCCTAGATTTTTCAGAGCTCAATTTAATTCTTTAGTCAGCAATACTCGTTAGTGAACCTCTCTTGTTTTAGTGCTTAGGAGCTTTTGTTTGGATAATGATGTCTTCTAATAGCAGAGTTCAAGATCGAATGTTGACCTTCATAACCATAGTTCAGAATTATCTGATGCCTGTCATAAGTCTTTAGCCTATTCAGCACATTCGAGTGACTGTAAATACTGCTTTGGTAGAAATGAGGCCAAATTTTCCGGAGGCTGGCATAGGCAAGCGTTAGATTTCTGTGTTTTATCTAGAATGGGTTTCCAACTTGTAATTCTCCCACTTGACATAAGTTCACTCTTATCAGAAATTTTTGTGGAAGTGATGGTGTCTGAAATCCTGCATCAGTAACCCTGGGTTTCTGCGAGGAATTGCATAAACTAGAAATGTTCAGACAGTTGGTGTCTGGCAATTGCCCTCCTCCTGGAGAGGTGGCTGGTTCTTTAAAATACCAAATCATAAATGTTAGGTGGATTATTCAAGTCTTTTAAATCATTATTTGGAACTATGGTTTTGGATAAAAGAAGTAACAAGAAGATGAACTTTTTCTACCAGGCCTTGCTTACCTGTGATAGTTTCATGTTTTGTTCATTATTATTATATTTTTTAAAGCAGGTAATAAGAAACTTTGCTGCTTCTATTTGCTGCAGTTGGTGCTTAAAAAGCCTTGATGCCATACGGTGGTGTTTGTGTTTCTTGTGAAATGGTGTAGTGTCTTTGGAGTATTTTCTGAGCAGTGCTTGTTAGAAGTGCATTGGAAGTGGCTGGTTAGCCAGTGATTTAGCCATGTAGCTTCTCAGGCACATAATTTTAAAGGCAAAAATCACATATATTTTTTTTTTTCTTGCAAAGCAAATGTCTTGTTAAATAGCTGGAAAACAGCAACTGAACTATCAGTCTGTAATTCTGTTACTTTTGTTCTTTACCAAGAACACTTTTTTTTTTTAAAAAAAAAAAACCTTGAACAAAAAGTAGTTTCCTCAATTTCCCAAGGGGAGAGATTTTCTTCAGTCTTCAAGCAAAGCCGTGATCTGTGACTTTTTAATGAGAATTTCTTAAATTCATACCATATAACTGTATGATCTCAGTTTGATACAGTTCTTTTAATGAATTACAGTTCTTTAAATGAATTATTTAATGAATAAATAGTACTTCTCTATTTCCATGCCGTTATCATGGAGAACAGCGGTGAGTGTCAGTAAAACTGGGAAGCTCTCCTTCTCTCTCCTGCTGCCCTCCCGCTACCAGTGGTGAGGATCCTTGTTGATAGTAACTGCTACTCCTCTCTTCCAGGAAGCCTGCTTGTAAACAGAGATGTATCTTGCTCCCCCTCCCCATCGATTAGCTTTTACTGGGAATGCAAACAAACTGGTTTTGCTATTTTTATACGCAACAGATGGGTAACTTCTGCTGGAGGGAGATGTGCTTGACAAATGGAAGTTCAGAGGAGCAAGGTGCCTTCCTACGCAGCTATTTGTCCCTCTGACCTGTTTGGACTGTTCAGCTGGTTTCCAAACTGAGCAGTGTTTTTTGGAAAACTTCAAACATCACATTGAAGTGTGTCTGTGTTTTTACCGTCAATGTTGTTCCAACCAAAACAAGATGATATTTATTTTTTGAACTGTGTCACGTAAAGATGAAATCATAAATGGCTTTCAAACTGACAGTTTGGTAAGGATTAATGACTGTACGAAGCTGATTCTCTTTAGTGGGGATTATCTCAGCGAATAATGTATTTAACATTCAGGAAGAAATAGGGAAACCAGTAAAATTATCTGAGAAGAAGAATTTAGACTAAGGTGAGACTTGTGTGGGGTCAGTTCCTTCGCTAGTCTGTAATTCTGTAATGAAGAGGGGTGGGGAATGTGGAATAAAGGTTTAATCAGGTGGCGTTAAGGCAGGTTTATTTAGGTATATGTAGGAAATAGGGTGGGGGAAAGTGGAAAATTATACAAAATGCGGGTTATAGAATCTGTATTTTGGCAAAGACAAGCTAATATTATTAAGGGAATATCTATGGTGGGGAGCCCTAAGAATAAGGGGTAGGCTATGTATGTTAGAGCTAAAATCAGAGATACTACCAGTTTTGAAGTGGCACAAAGGATATACTAAGGATGTATATTTATCATACATCTTTAGTATGTCCTATACACATTTATACAAAATGCATAGATCCAGTAGCTTTTTTTTTTTTTTTTTTAATGCCGTGGCCTGTGGTGATGCTGGATGCCACAGGCTGTGGTAATGCTGGATGCTAAATTTTTAACTAAACTCTGAAAGCTGAGAAAATCCCATCAGACCAGGAGAATGCTAATATTGGGTTAATGCTGAAAGAAATAACAACAGCAAAGTAGGATGCTCTAGCCTGTTGATTTTTCAGCAGCTCTCTTTGTCCTAGAGAACTGCATGCTAGAGGAAAGATAGGAGAGGATAATTTATAGGTCATAGAGGGCACCATTGTTGATAATCACAGAAAAAGCATCCGGTGCTGCTTGGGCTTGTACAGAACTGCTGGTCTGGTATTTATGCTCTTTCTGAAATATCGGCTGATGGTCATGTGTCAGGTGGAGGTTTATATATATATATATATATATATACACATGTGTGTGTGTGTGTGCAGTTATAGAAGGAAGGGTACGTATAGCTGGTGAGTCCGAGGGCAACAGGGAGGAGAATATGGACTTTCAAACAGCTCCCAGGCACCATTTGTGGTACGATGAACAGTTGAAGTGTGTGTTGTATAGATTGGATAAACCCTGGAAGAAGACGGCTGGAAGGACACTGACGTACTGATATAGTCCATAGCCTCAGCGGTGATTTCTCTAAGTTACCACTACATGGCTTCCTTTTGTAGTAACACACAGCACATGCTGTGTTGGGGAAACTTGGTGTCTCAAACAGTTTTTTTTCTAGTTATGCATCCTTTTTATTAGGTCCAACTTCGCAGAAAGAAAATTCATAATAAAAATCAAAATGTTTTGGGCTGTATTGACCATATTTAATCCAATAAATGTGTTGCAAATTTTCTAACATCAGGATCTGGAATACCAATAGAGTGGGAATAGTTTTGTAACATATTATTTAAACTGTAAAGTAAGTTGAAAATGGGGGGAGTATCGTTGCCCATTTTGATGTCAAGGTCAAATGCACACGATTTGGAATACAGAACATGAAATGAAGGAGTTAGCTTTTTAAAATTTATAACTTTTGAGAGTTATGTGCAAACTCAAATTATTCATGTACTTCTAGAGCTTGAGTGGTCCTATTGAATATTATAACTCATTGTGAACGCCACACATGCTCTGGTTTTGTGCTTTAAAATTGATAAAGCTAATGTATGAATAGTAAAATATTTATCTGCTTACTTTTCCTTGTGGGTTACCTTTTAAAGCAAAAGTTGTTAGAGGCACAGTTTGAGATGTTTGCTGCAGCAAATAATTCTTTTCTATTTTTGTGTTTTCTGATTTGTTATCTGTATTACTGACACTGTGATTTTCTGATACTGAAGACTTTTCAAAGTGGGTGGAAATACATTTTATTTATCTGTGTTATTTTAGATACAACTGTTTGCACAGAGAGGGAAATTATTTAGAAAGTAGGTATAGCAGTAAAGTATCTCTTTAAGCTAACCTTGCTTTACACGTAGGGTCTTGCCGGAGCCTGCTTAATTCCCGTCAGAAGGACGATGCTCTTGCATAGAACATCTGATAGCTTTTTCAGAAAGTGGCAAATACTGGAAGAAATCATAGAGTAAGCGGGTATTCCGTAAATTGGTATATATTGTGAACAGAGGTGGAAAGTAATTTTTATACGCTCAAGGGAGTAGGGAGAGAGAATTGTAGCTATAACAGCATTTGAAGGGAAGTGCATCGGGAGTGAAGGCTCTCAAGTCTTCTGAAGGTCATCAGAGTAGATCTGGCCTTCATTTGACCCATGATCAGGGCGCAGAACAGGGCAAGAGTTTTAATTTAAAGAGAAAAAAAAAAAAAAAAGGCAAGTGAGCAGTGCAGTGTTGTCTGTCTCTGTGGGAAAGGGGATTATGGAAACCAGGTAAGCAACCTAGGATGTTTGCTCATTAATGTTTCATACTGGTAAATCTAATATGCCTTTACAACAACAACAAAAAAATCCATCAGGTTAAGCTGCTTGTACCAGTGATGCAAAACTTAGGTTTTTACTTCTCTAGCGTGTTTTTAATTGCGTACGTATGTGATATATTGAAGCACATGTTTACGGTCCCATTTGGAAGAATTTAACCAGCCTTCTGCTTGTGCGGGTAGGTCTGTATCCCACAGAGACAGACTTTTGTATTGTCTTAAATAAGGTTAATGTACACTTTGCTGAGTGCTGGAGAAACCTGGGGCGTGCTGTCTGATAGCGAGAGATGGGAGACGTCAATGAATGGGACTCAGAGTTTCGGAGGAGCGTCAGGGGGTGCGATGCTCCGTTCTCCCGTTTGAGCTTTATTTAAAAGTACTGACGCCCTCTGGCACCTGTTTAAAAACAAACTTCTGCTTGATGGTGGGAAGATCTTCCTGTGTGTTGACTGTTCAGAAATAAAGGCTTGATTACCTATTTAACATTTCGTATATAGGCTATAAGAAAAAATAATGATGTTTATTAATGAAGTAGTACTTCAAAGAAAATGTTATACACTTCGTGCAATCAGAGTCTGAAAAATGTACTTGAGTCTCTATGGAAATTTGGAATTTATATTTTTATATAAGAAATCTCTTAGAGCAAATTTCGGAGGTGTAAGTTGTGCAGTTTGCACTTTTCCTGTCCTCTCGAATTCTGCAGTGTTTAGGAACGGTAGAAGAGAATTTATTTGAAACTCCTGGTAGGAGCAGATGGATTTCTTTTCTGAAGTTTCATAACAGGATGATAATTTCCACTGAGATTCAGTAGAATTCTGAGCTGCATTAAGTGAGCTTAATGGAGAACATTGCATTATTTATTATCGCTTCCTGGTGTGAGGTGTCTTGAAGTCTGCAGAGATGTATATTGAATTAAAAATAGAAGTGAATTACAAATATGAAGTGGTTGCATAGGAAATGCTGTTTGAGCAATTAATATTGCTTAGAGGCATCTAAAGGTCGATGACATTATTATTAACTGTTTATATGTTACAGAGAAACTTGAATGTTACAACTTTTGAAAGAATTTGCTGTGTGTCTGAAGTCCAGGTAGAGATCGTTAATGCTAAGGGCCTTTTTCATTAGAGCATTAATAAGGGCACGAATTGTTGTACAAAGCAAGTTTGGGAGCCCCAGGAACGTGCAGTCGGGATCTGCCTCCATTTCCCAACAGAGCTGTGGGTGATCACTCATCGGACGTGGGGCTGAGGAAAAGGTTAGAGATTGTTACAGAAACTTTATCTGTAAAACACCTAGCTCATTTGGCACAGGACTTGCAAAATAACCTTTAAAAATTATTCATTAGTCTTCATGATGGATTATTATCTTTAAAAAGCCATTGATCAATAGCATACTGCAATGAGGCTTTTCTCCTGACATTCCTGGTAACTGGGATGGGAGATCAAACTGTGAAATCCTGGTAAAGTGTTTCAAACACGTCATTTACTTTGCTCAAACAGTTACGGCTGCTGATTATATGCTGTAAACTTAGTACTGTGTAGTATTAGAGCCTGCTTATTCTTCAAAAATAGAAAATTCTTTCTATGTGTATGTATGGGTAAAGAGGTGCTATAGAGATGGTTGTATTAATCTGGGAGAACTAACATTTATGGGAAATGTAGAAGAAAAAATAAAAAGGGAACAGAGCTTTGGGAGTAAAGTGGTTGTCTATATTTGAGCCACGTTGGATTGCTGTTTGTTAGACATGCTTAGTGTTGAGAAATAGGAACAAAACTTTGTTGCTTGCATCCTTTAAGTTGTTCTGACCTTCCAGATGTGCATATGACCTAAAACTTTCATGAGCCCATGCATTCATTATCATCACTATGAAACGCCTGGCAGTGTATTAAACTTGTAGAATATTATCTATTGTGAAAACTACTGGAATGATGTCTTGGTTATTTTAGGAAACATCCTTAGGCAAGCTAATATGCTTAGAGAAATTACCCCTTCAACTCTGATAGAAGTTACAATTTTTAGGTCTTTAAATAATACATTTTGAACTGGATTTAGATGGCTAAACTGGCATTAATTTTTCGGAGCTACTTCTAGGGCTTGTCTCTTTCTCTTCCTTCTCTCAGCACCCCACCTGCAAATGTTTTCCCAACCATACACATCAAAAAGCTGAAACCACAGTGGAAGCAAGCGTGCTGCATAAATTGTTAGTGACAAGCAGATGTAGCTACTCTGATCAGTCCCACCTCACAGTGGGAGTGCACTAAAGCCAGCTTAGGCTGCTTGATGCACTTTTGAGCTTCCTACTTTCTAATAGCATCTTCTCCCTTCCCATGCTTAAGCGTCAGTGATAACAACTGAGTGGAGGATTTTTCCAGCAGTGTGCTGGCAGAAGTAAAGTGTAGTCATCATGTGAGTCACCTGGGAATTTGATTTTTGTTTTATTTTTGATAATGCGATTAAAAATGTCTGAGTAGAAAAAGACGAAATCTTATTTCTTATCTTCAGAAGTAGGATTAGCTTCTTAAATAATTGTCATACACTTTTGAATCTCTACATGTTTCTCATGAAACTCAACATTTCAGTCTCTTAAGAAAATAAATTAGTACTATCTCTTCAGTTTGTATCGTAGGATGTGGTGTGAGCCCCTTCTGCACTGCTTTAACTCAGTGCTTCAGGAGTCTGCTGCTTTCAGGAACTGTGATGAATCTGTGTGAGTGGAGCAGCACGAAGATGTTCCACCAATACTGAACCCAGGTTTTTCTGTCCAACAAATGTGTGTGTCAAAATGCAACCTGTAAAGAATTGGGGATCTTTACCATACCAGATCTTTCAGGCAGGGTATAAAACAATAGAAATTTGAGATCTTCATGAAGACTTAGTTAACAATGCATCATAATCTATTGAGATAAGGCTGTTGGCCAAGTAGCCTGTTGCAATGAATGTGTGACATACAGTGAGGAGCAAGAAACATGAACCAGCTGTCATGAGCTGCTCTCAGTGGTGAATAAGGTGCTCATGACCAGGAGACTGAATCAAGGTATTTATTCCTCTTTACTTGGTGGGTCTTCACCTGGGTTACTGTGTTTTGGGTGTCGTGGAGGCAGTAGAGAGATGCAGGGAGACCGGAGCAGGTCCATTGGAGGACTACTAAAATGGTCAGGCTGTCATGAGTCTGGCACATAGGAGGCCAGTGGGTAATCAAACAGTAGTCCGTAATTAGTTGAAAGGCAACTGCGAAGATTATGGGACCAAGCTCTTCTTGATCAGACCAGAAGACACAACAAGTGACAAGTCTTCTGGCCTTGCTGGGTGATGATGTTGTCAGTAGTCGGCTTGCGAGCGGAAGGTCTGGCCTAGTGACCTCTGGAAGTTCTTTCCAGCGTACACTTCCCTCGTTCTTTAAAAATGAGGTTAAACAGGGAGGGTAAGAGGCAGTATACTCTATGGTTTGGTACCTCTATTGCTATTCAGATACTATGCTTGTGAACAGGAATTAAATAAGACAGTCCTCATCTCTTCTGATTAGGAGGAGCTTTCTGGGCTTTACTGGAAGAGTTTAATGAATTAAGCAAACAAACAAAAAAGCTTACTAAAAAGCACGATACAGTGCAATTTGGACAAAATGAAGGTTCCAGTATTTAGAAGCAAAACCTCCTTTTTTGTTTTTTGCTCTGGTCTTTGTCATTTGCTTCTGTCACCATGATACAGTCCTTATCTATTACACAAAAACTAGGCACAGTGTGGTTGCTCATGTAGCGTTTCTGTAAGGGACAAAATACATGCAGCTTGCTTTTTTTTTTTTTTTTTAAAAATATAAAAATTACGTCATTGAGTTTTGTTCCCTTTTCTTTGTTAGGTAGCTTCTGACAGGCTTCTGTGCACATATGATGGAAACTGTATTTAGTGGCTCTTGAGAAGATTGAAGTTTTTTTCTTTTTTCATCTAGTAATTGTAGATATCTTATTTTGAGTAACAAAAAGCCTTGGTGGTCAGAATTGTGGCTGCATTTCAGGTCTGTGACTTTTCTTCCTCAGCTGCCCTGATGGTGTCCAAGAGAAAGGGAGTTGCTTCTTAACTCCTTTGTTATCCTCGACTTTTTATCACAATGTCCCATGTCAGACACAGCATGGAAACCTTCAGGGGTTTTGTTCTGGTGGCTCAGTAGAACAATATTGTCAGCACCCTGTACTGCTCTGTTTGTTTAGTCCATGTAAATTCTGTGCCCTCTTTTTTGTTTCATCATCTTCCTTACCTGATAAAAAAAAATAATCCTGGTGCATTATACTTAACAAATAAT
The DNA here is from genome assembly GCF_023638135.1 of Falco biarmicus. Lineage (NCBI taxonomy): Eukaryota > Metazoa > Chordata > Aves > Falconiformes > Falconidae > Falco > Falco biarmicus. The sequence continues at coordinate 99,978,442 of NC_079290.1, forward strand.
AATATTAAAAAAAAACAAAACAAAACAACAAAGGACAATTACTTATAATAGATTCTAGAATAGCAACCTCTCTTGATGATCCTTTTTCAGTTTTGTAGGTAAGTCTGTTACTGAGAAGCATACTACACCTCTGGGGGAAAAAAAATAGATTATTTAATTTTCATTCAACAGTAATTTCATTTTTTAGCCATTGTGTCAACAAGGTTTTATATTACAACCATTGGCCATGCATGCATGTAACTTGAAGCCCGCCTGGACTTTGAACCTGAAAGGCAGTGTAGTATTGCACAAATTAATTAGAATAATAGTGTGCCCTAAACTGCACTTCTTTTATGTTTAAAGAGATGAATAGAAGTAAGAGTGGGAAGATTGATAGGAGAAGCAGAATAAATGGTCAGTTAACAAAACATAAAGGAGAGATACGCCACAAATACTGCGGTGGAGTATTATAGTTCCTGCAGGAATATGTGTAGAAAGAACAGAGGAATACAGTAAGAGTCAAGTGGGTTATATGGAAGTTCACGGTAATAATTCTGGTTTCCATTTTTTTATTGTGTCCCTTTCCAAGTGAATTTAAAGTTTCACTTCTTTTGAGACAAGTATATCCAATTAACAGTCCATCTATATATGGAAAAATCAATTCAGAATAGGATTAAATTTTGAAGGAGGAGAATGAAGTCTTGCTTTTTTGAAGTAGTAGAAAGAATGCAAATGTGTACTTGAAGGAGGAAAGTAGTGGTAGAAGGTGAAGAGAAAGGCCAACATTGCTGCTATAGGAGCTATTTCTGCTTCTGAAAATTTTCGCCACTGATTTCCTTAGATGCTTGCTGAAGAAAAGGTAGCGTGAAACTGGAGATGTAGAAAGATGCTGAAATATTTCTACAACCCCACTACAACCTGTCATGTACGTACTAAAGGACATAAAACTTCAAGAATATGCAGAAACTGGTGATTTTTTTATTTTATTTTTTTTTATAAGGGTAATCCCAGCTTTTGACACCTGCAGCACTTCCTTGGTGATATAGCAGCCTCTGCTTTTGCAAGGCTGAGTCGGCAGAATGTCAGTATGTCTGGTATGCTGTCCCTCAAAGAAGCTCAGAGCTGAAGTTACTTGTGCTGTCAGCAGAGAGGTGAAGATCAGCAATGAAAGGAGCTGGGGGGCCAAAAGCAGCGAGTGCTGGGCATGGCCGAAGTTTTGGGAGGTTTGCTGGTCTATACTTTGAGCTTCGTGTATACAGTAGTAGTAGTTCAAAGCAGTAGTAGTGAAAAAGGATTAATCATTTCTCCTTTCTGCAACCCCACAAAAATAAAAACAAAACAGTAATTATGAAAAACTTTATCATCTTAGATATTACTTTTGTGATATGCTTAAACTTAGAGGTATTACCAGAGGATCAACCAACATGCTGAACTCGATTATAAAATCGCAAATGGCGACATAGTCAAGTCTAGTGTGGCTGTTCAGGAGAGTCCTGAGAGATGCCTGGTGTTCATTTTCTGCCTTGAACAGAGTTCAAGGAACGAGATGGGTTTATTCGCAGATTTTACTGAAGGATGTTAAAAGGAAGAGAACCTTATCTAAGACAGTAATTAGGATTTTGCCTAATTATGGTCTTAATGGAACACAAAAAATAATGAGAAGGGCTTTTATAGGTACATCAGCCAGAAAAGGAAGGTCAGAGACAGTGTACCCCCGATGGACACCACTGGACAGCTGGTGACAGATGGAGAGGGCTGAGGTACTCAGCAACCTTTTTGCCTCAGTCTTCACTGGCACCCTCTCTTCCCTCACCTCTTGAGCGGAGGGACCATCAGATGGGGACTGGGGGAGCAAGTCCCTTCCGCTATAAGAGAAGATCAGGCTCATGACCACCTGAGAAACCTGAACAAGCTAAGTCTGTGGGACCTGACGAAATGCATCCCAGAGTCCAGAGGGAATTGGTTGATGTAGTTGTCAAGGCACTCCGTGTTATTTTAGAAGTCATGGCAGTCAGGTGAAGACCCTGGTGACTGGACAAAGGGAAATTTTGCACCTATTTTTTAAAGGGGTAGAAAGGAGGACCCTGGGAACTACTGACCTGTCAGCCTCACCTCTGTGCCAGGGGATGTCATGGAACAGATCCTCCTAGAAGCTATGCTAAGGCATGTGGAGGACAGGAAGCTGATTTGAGACATCCAATATGGCTTCACTAAGGGCAGGTCTTGCCTGACCAGCCTAGTGGCCTTCTATGATGGAGTGACTACATCAGTGGACAAGGAAAGAGCTACAGATGTCATCTGTATGGACTTCTGTAAGGCCTTTGATACTGTCCCCCCCAACATCCTTCTCTAAATTGGAGAGTTGTGGATGTGATGAGTGGACTGTTTGCTGGATGAGGAATTGGTTGGATGGCTGCATCTAGAAGGATAGTGGTCAACAGCTCAATGTCCATCTGGACACTGGTGACAATTGGTGTTCCTCAGGGGTCTGTATTGGGACCAGTACTGTTTAATATTTTCACTGATAACATAGACAGTGGGATTGAGTGCACCCTCAGCGAATTTGCAGACCATGCCAAGTTGAGCGGTGTGGTTGACACACCTGAGGGATGGGGTGACATCCAGAAGGACCTGAACAAGCTCAAGAAATGGGCCTGTATGAAACTCAGGAGGTTCAACAAGGCCAAGTGCAAGGTCCTGCACCTGGATTGAGGCAGTCTCCAGTATCAATACAGGCTGGGTGATGAAAGGATTGAGAGCAGCCCTGAGGAGGATGTGGGGGTACTGGTGTGTGAAAAGCTGGGCGAGCCGGCAACATGCGCTCCCAGCCCAGAAAGCCCCCCGTGCCCTGGGCTGCATCCCCAGCAGCGTGGCCAGCAGGGCGAGGGAGGGGATTCTGCCCCTCTGCTCCGCTCTGGTGAGACCCCCCTGCAGCGCTGCATCCAGCTCTGGGGCCACCAACGTGGGAAGGACACAGACTGTTGGAGTGAGCCCAGAGGAGGCCACAAAGATGCTCTGAGGGCTGGAGCCCCTCTCCCATGGAGACAGGCTGAGGGCGTTGGGGTTGTTCAGCCTGGAGAGGAAAAGGGTCTGGGGAGACCTTATTGCGGCCTTTCAATACCTAAAGGGGCTTTATAAGAAAGATGGGGACAGACTTTTTAGTAGGGCTTGTTGTGATAGGACAAGGGGTAATGGCTTTAAACTGAAGGAGGGTTAGATTTAGACTAGATACATGGAAGATTTTTTTTACGATGTGGGTGGTGAGGCACTGGCACAGGTTGCCCAGAGAGTTGGTAGATGCCCCAACCCTGTCAGTGTTCAAGGTCAGGTTGGATGAGGCTTTGAGCAACCTGATCTAGTTGAAGGTGTCCCTGGTCATTGCAGAAGGGTTGGACTAGGTGACCTTTAAAGGTCCCTTCCAACCCGAATTATTCTATGCTAGTAAGAAGACTGTGAAGCAGGTCAGGAACATAGCAATGCATCTTACTAATAATGTGCTTAACAAAAAAAAAAAAAAAAAAAAAATAAAACCCCACCAAAAAAACCTCACAAAAAGAAAAGTTTATAGAGCAGCAAAGGCATATACATTACCATTTTATCTGAAGAAGAATGCTAGGAGCCTCAACAGCTGCAAAATATGGCAGAAAAAAATATTTCTCAACATTTTAGCAAGTATTTTGTAAACCCACAAACGTCACCTGTGTTAGCTAGTGAAGGTGTGATGGTGTCTAACGAGACCTGGCAGCCTGTACTGTTCACTTGGGTGGAGGTGGAGGGAGGTTTGAGCTGTCAAGTGGGTGTCTTGGCGCCTGGTCTGGTACCCGCCTTGCAGATTGGCAGCTCCTGGGCTGTTCTGCCAGGCTGAGAGGACAAGTGCTGTTGCTAACAGAGAGGGATGGAGTGAAATCTGTGTGCCTTGCTGTGTGTTTGTGTCACTGATGCTACCCGTGGGGGAGTATCCCAAACTCCTCACGATCCATAGGGAACTTTTCCTGGGCTCCTTCATAGTAGGTGGTTTTGCAATGAGCTGAAGTTTTCCTGCCACTCAGAAATACTCTTTGGGAGAAGGTTACTCTTGAGTAAAGGTACTTAAATTTCTCTTCCTGCATATCTTAATTTACCTACCATTCCTAGAAATAACCTCCCATGTAGTTATTGTACTATTTTCACTACAAAGTCCACCGTTTGGGGAGAACCTCCTGTTATTTTGTTTGTACTATTTTGTTTGTACTCTGGGGGGGGGGAGGGAAAGGAACACATTTTGGATCTATCACATAAATCACAGAGCTTTCTAGATGATAATTCTTAACCTTGGTCTCTTCCTAAGGCACTGGCCTATCAAGCCAAAAAAAAAAGTAAGAAAGTTTAATTCAAATGAGATTAGGGCCAAAAATACAACCTGCAAATCCTCTATCTCATTCCTCCTTAAAAAAATCCAAACCTGTTCTTCCATAGGTCAGCAAGCAGGTCTAGAATTGAGTTGTGGGAAAAGCTTACCCAGCAGTGTTTATCATTTGGATGGAAAGGTTTTAATTGGCATAGTAGCAGCCCAAAAGCGATGGCATCTCTCAGGACTTTGTCCTGGCTAAGAATACAGCGTCAGGAGCAGGGCAGGGTCCTCCTGGTTTGCAATTTTGTACTGAATTGCTAGTATTTTCTGTTGTATGGCAAGGTGCCTCAATCTTCTAAGTAAACAGAAGAAAAAACCCCAACACTTGACTACTTGACAATAATGAGGAAAAAATAATGAATATATTTACTCTTTTTGCAAACAAGTAAAAATCTTTTCACCACCAGCCAAGATGAGTTTTTTTGTGGAGCAGATTTTGTCATTAATTACATTTTCCTTTTTAAAACCATTTTGTTATAAGGCTGATCACTTTCAATTATGAGTTTTGCAGACTTGCTTTGAAGTTATGTTATATTGACTTTTAAGTTGATTTTCTTAATCCTCTGGAGGGACAGCAGCTGGCCGGTCACCATTCTGGCCTGGCCCACAGGCTGTCCTGGCAGATCTCTGTTCTGGGGGAAGGGCACTTCCCCTCTGATGTTGCTGAATTCAAGCCTTGCTTGGGGCTACAAAACCTACCAGCCAGGACCAAGGACAGGTTTAAGATTTATTCCTTCCTCCATCTCATCCTCTTCCTGAATACATCCCCATCTGATTTTTCAAGTTGATAGAATCTTAATACTGTTACTTCAAAAGCCGAAAAGACCATCATCACCAATAAATGATGTGTCTGAGTAATGACTGCCCAAGAGTAACTGCTGCCTACAAGGTTTTTACAGAAAATCAGAGTAAAACTCAGGCACAGACCTGAGTGGTTCTGGATTTTAAAACGAGATTGCCTGTTTCAGCCAAACCTGCAGTCGCTTCGCTTGTATGCCAGGTTGCTGGATGAAAACAAGTTTCCATTCAAACCAAGACATTAGAGCTGTGTTGGGAAAATTCCCTATAGTTTGAAAGCAGCTGCTAGGCCATCATTTTGGAGCATGCCATAAAACCCTGGATGGATCTGTTGTACTTGCGAAAAGCAGAAGTTTGGGCAGTGCATTCAAATGCATTTTTTCTGAGAGTGGGAAAAATGCGAGAAGCATATCACCTGTTCGTGCAGATATTGTGAAAATCCAAATGGAGATAAAATGCGATATTTTTTTTTCTTCCTCTGTTATCTCTTCTCAGAAACCTAGGGAATAATTTGCTACATAGCATGTGAGTTGGGGTTATTCTCAGAGCTGATATTTCACCTCCAGCGGAAAGCTCTGTTGGAGAGGGGTATTTTGATGCTTTTATTTATTTATTTTTGCTTGGAGCGCATCTTTACAACCTCAGTTTGGAGTCTAATGGAGCAAGCATTTATGTCTTTTTGAAGTATTTTCAGAAAAGACATGCTTGCTTGTGTCGGGAGAATGTGCAACTTATTTTTTTTCTGGAGTATTTACATGTTACCTGATGGGTTTTGTCAAAGGACACAAGTTCAGAGGATGCCGCATGGTAACTACAGGGCTGCTTTGCCTGCTTTGCTAGAGAGTGGTCCTCAAAGAGCGATTTAGTAAACTCTTAATAATTAGCATAAGCATCCTCAGGTGAACTTTACATCATCACATGCCTCACAAGGCAAAGACGGTAATTCCTTGGGGGCTGTGGAGTGTACAGGGAAGCTGACGGGCGTAAGTAGACTTGAAGGGTTCTGCTCTAATTAATAGTCTTGACAAGCTTTCCTCAGGTTTTCCATATGCCTTTGACTGCGGGGCTGTCCCTAACCTCGAAAGCACAACGTGGATGAATTTCTTCACATACTTTTTGCTTTTTGTTCACCTGTGCTGCTTAGCGTATTGCAACCTCAAAGCTTTCCCAAGACTTGTGAAGCTCACCGTGGCTGAAACAAGGAGTTCCCCTGAATTCTCCTTTTGTTCCCTTCCCAACAGCTTTCCCTTGACCGCTGTTTTGGCTCTAGTGCAGCCTGTCTGCTAGGAGCTAACTAATGGAATAAAACAGTAAAAAAACCCCAAACGTGGCCAATGGGTTCCTCCTGTGTCGGTGAGTCACGTGGGGCCCTGGGAAGGTCCGGTGAGCTGCAGCGTGTGGAGCAGAGGAGGAGTGATACCAGATGGCCAGCAGTGAGGATGAGGAGGGGTTGGAGCTGCAGAGGGGCAGGGGCAGCAATAGCAGACAGGGAGATTGGGAAGCAAGCTGTTGGGTAGGACTGAGACATTAGATTGGCTCAAAGCCTGTGAAGCCACGGTTTGAGTTACCATTTGTAATTCCTCAAGCAGAAAGTAACAGTGTGATTTTATGGATTTTCAGGAATGTATTCTAAATGCTATACAGGCACCATCTCTTCATTCCAGAGATGTTGTGCTCTCTCTGAAACTCGTGGCTTCCTCCTGATTAATTCAGCAGATGTGACAGTTGGAAGATCTTTCACACATTTGAATCTACCCAAATAGCATTTCTTTTTTCCCAGAGACATCACAACATCATTTCTACAGCCTGGGAAGTAGTATCCCTCCCAGTTTTACTTTTTATAACCTTTGGCAGCCTGATCTCATCATATATCCAGCTTGTGCTCTATTCTGCTACATCTGTCTTAGCAAAATTTTTTCATGCATATTAGTCTTTAGTTGGGCATTTCTAGACACAAACCTCCTGTTGATTTATGGCTTCACACCTTCCTAAAATACCTGATAAGTGTTGTGGCAGATTTTGTGTAATGGGCGGCCATGAGAATGGTGTGAACAGACTATGCAGGTGCATTGCACAGTCTGAGTTAACTATACACATCTTAATGTGAAAGTGGCCGGGTTTGTGCTGGTACAACAGTGAGGAGTACTGTGTTTGGTAGAAATAGCTCACTGACCTAAAAACCTACTCGAGAGTTTGGCCAGTTGTTGTTTGTTTAGTAGGATTCAGGCTGAAATACTTGCATTTTCATTTCAGATAGCAAAGATACTATATTGTACTATAGCATCAGAAATAGTTCCCTTTATTATTTTATTAACATTTCCCAACCACTGTCAATGCAAATTTTAACTCGTGTAAAACACTTTTCCCCCTAATTTATTGCTTTAGATGAAAAATCCGCTACTGCTTCTTCCATGACTTGTATTTGACTGTTATTAGTCCTGCTGTGGGCACCATTTTGCTTATTGTTTAAAGATTTCTTCATTATTTAATTCCACCAACAATGGGTTTCAGAGGAAAAAAAAAAAGGGATTTGTAGGTATAACACTTGGTTTCGCTTATATGGTCCTAGAGCAACACTTTACAAATTGCATGTTTCATGCTGACCACTCCATAGGTGGCCAGCTGTGCTCCCTGCGGAACAGACTGCTTTGGATTTCAGGTGCCTGCTGTGCCCTTCTGTGCAGCTGGGATCCTTTGGTCAGTGGTAACGGTTGCTCTCTGAAAGCAGAGAGTCATTCACTTAAGAGTTCACAGCTTCTAAAAGTCCCGTGAGCAACTCTGCTGGAAAGGGAAGCAAGCAGGTGAGCGGTGATGATCTGGTTTCTCTTGTCTTTCTAGCAAAGAGCAAGTAGCAACTACACTGCTCTCAGTGTCACAGAATATCTTCCATTGAACTTAGCCTATCTTCTCCGCTTTCACTTTTTTCTTCCTTCTTTATATATATATATATATATATATATGTATGTATGTATGTATTGCTTTCCTTAGAATTGAACCTCAGGGAAAGGTCCCTAACTCTTCTCCTGTGGAGATTCCACCTGAGTAGCTGTGTGAGCCATGGAGAGGTGGTAAGCTTCCTCGCTGCTGCCGTGGTGTCCAGCAGTGTTGCTATACATGCAGTGAGCTTTCCTGGAGGGTGGGTGGTGTACCTTTATCTTTGTCATGGTGCTGACCAAATTTTCTTGAAGCTCAAAAATAAAAAGGTAGAGGAACTGTGCAACAACATGTTACATAAAATTGTGAGCAAGATGTTCCAGTTTGGGCTGGTTCCTGACCACATAAATAGAAGTGCACATAGGCAAGGCATAAGTTTCCCCCATCCTAGTCCCATTCTCAAATTTATTTAAATTTATTTATTTATAAAAACCCGAATAGCTTGAACATACTTCATGAAGCCTGATAGTACAGTTGTAGTTGCAATGGCTGTATCTATGCAGTGGAGTTGCAGTGTGTGTAACGTATGATCCCTCTACAGATCTTGTATGAGTCCTCGACTGTACGCAGCACTTTTTTTTTTTTTCATGCCTCTGTTTTTTCTCACTTGTTGTTTGTTCCCCACCCATTACTTAGGAAGTAGGTCAAATAATGCCTTTATTAAAAGAAAGAATTGCTCTAAAATAAATTTCTATTCAGATGTATATCTTCCAAGTAGTCTTTAGAAAAGACTGCGTTTCTAGAAAATGTTTCCTGAGTCAATTAACTTGAAAGTTCAAGGTAAGGTTCATGCAGTTGAAAAAATTTAAAGGGTGTCTAAAAGGGAAAGATGTATTTATTCATGCCACCTACTAGATTCCAAGAGGTATTGTTCTCATCACTATTCATGTTTTTGAAGGATAAAGGCTTTTCTAATACAATTGCTGTGCTAACTAGATTTCTGAAGAATAATTTTTGTAGGCTTTTGTTAATATGAGGAGTGCTCATTAAACTATTAAAAGGAGGTGACGATATAGTACTGGAATGCATATTTTGAGAAGTTTCCTGAAAGTGAGGCAAAAATTTTCATAATTTCCTTACAGTGGTTTTTCATTTATGGTGGATTTCTTGGACTGTACAGTGTATTATGGATGTAGTGAAAATTGGCTATGATTGAAAATTTAGTTCTGACATTTCCACTTAATTGCATTTTAAAGCAAAAAATTCCCAGTATGCAAAATTCTTTATTCTGTAGAGACCTATAGAACTTTAAAAAAGTTAAATGAAGGCAATATGAAGAATATTCAGTTTACCTTTTTTCCCTCTAGCTCCAGTTATAGTCCCAGAAGATACAGCAAAATGTTAAAGCTGTAAAATAACATTAAAATGCCATTTAATGTGTCAAGGGAAATTTTGTTTATTTATTTTTTTTCTTAGATAAAAAGACTTGAATAGAAGCTTTTTCTTCTGTAGTGCTCACAGGTTTTCAAGTAGATGGAGATGGCTGTTACTAGCACCAGATTATACCAGATGCAGAGTTGCCTAGGGATGTGTGCTTTGTTTGCTGGAGACAGGTCTTATTGTCTTGCCTCCAGGCATTAGGTTGAGTCTGTTAGACTATATAAGTAGTGATTTTTATCCTGTGAGTTAGTGGAGTGTCACATGGTGCTATGTGACATTTTTAGGTAATGCATGAAGTAGGATTTTTAATTTATTTTTTTTTTTTAAACTTGGATGCGTGGAAGTAGGTGACCTCTATTGAAGTTTTGCAAACCCCTTAAATATTTACTGCTGAAAGAAAAGAAGGATTGCAGATTTCAGAGACATGTTGCTAGGTTCCCTGCCTAAGAAATATATGAAATTAGCATTTCATCATAGTTCTTTCTCCACAGCAATATTATCAAGGAAGAGATGAGAGGATTTGCATTAATATTATACACCTTAGCTTGCAAGTAGAGGACCAATGAGGCTCTGAATGGTGAATGTTTGCAGATTTCCCAAAAGTTCCACTAAACCAAAATTGATTATTTTATTTGCTACATTTATATTAGATATGAGGTAATAGGTGTAATTAATTTTCCTGTTATTTCAACTTGACTGTGTATAGGATGTTTAATTTTTCCTTAGAAGTAGCTCATTTTAGTGCAGCAGCCAACATGAGGTGTTTGGCTAGATGGGCTGTGATCTCCCTTAATATTACAAATTGTGTGTTCTTGTGAGATTTCATTTGAGCTGTAATTTGTAAATAAATTTGTTTACATTATGAGTATAAAGTGAAACTTGTGAGTGGTGGAACTGTGTGTGGTACCAGTCTGGTTTGGGTGATTTTTTTTTTTTTTTTTCCTTTGTTAAATTTGCATTTGCTGGAGAACTCCAGATACTCAGCGTATCTGTGTATCCCTGTGCTTGTTGAACATCACTTTCTCTTGTGCATTCAGCTTGGAGACAGCTCAAGCAAGCTGAGAGCATAAAATTGTCTAAGCCATTGTATATTTTGGATAGGAGAATTTTTCTGGAAAATGTTATGACATGTCTTAGCCTGTTCCAATATAACAGTAAACACTTCATGAATCCATATATTGCTGGAGAAAATATGGATTTACAAGGTTCCAGTTTGACAGAAGTCTGCCAGGAGGTTGTGATACAGCATGTGACTGTGAAAGAGAGTTCTTAGAGCAACCCGTAATATGTCAGACCTAGCAGATCTGCTAAAATTATTCTGTGCTTCTCTTTACTGCGTTGCACATTATAATGCAGTAGTCATGTTGGGTTAATGTGTTAATGGATGATCTTCAAAGTTGAGTGAACACAAGCAGGTTTTGCATCTCACTGTTCTGTATGCAGCCAATAGTTTTTTCAGGGCTTCCTGTAGTTTCAAGATTCAGTGATGGCTTGATGTTCAGTGCTGAATTCAAAGCGAGTCAAAATATAACTAACAAAATGAACAGTGTTAACCATTTAATTTTAGTGTTTTGGTTTGCTACTTGGTGTTAAGGTAGCATCAAAGCTAAGGAACTATGTAAGTTCATATCCAGACAAATGTTTCTCTGCCAAAGGCAAGCAGTTAAAGCTTGAAAATGCTCCATATGTTTTTAAGTGAACGTTTACTTAAACATTTTTAAGTAAATGCACATTTAAAAGTAAATAAGTGTCTTTAAGTAAACACCACCAGACTGATGTAACTGGTCATTTCTGACTGATACTACATAAATGCTGATGTTCTGAGCTAGCAGTTCCCATCTGCGTGGGCTGCCTCTTGCGTTCTGTGTAACCTTTCTTGAACTGACCTTGATGTCTCTGCCCTGTCCCATCTTTCTTGACCAGATACTCTGCTGTCATTGTGGCAAATAAAGGTTAACTGAGCTTGATCAGGGCTTTCAAGGTTGTACTTTTGTCCAAGACACATGATGGTGATGGCCTCTGTAGCTGTACATGCGTGCTGTGGCCCGATAGCTTCATTTGGTGTGTTGGTTGGTTTGGTTTCTGAGGTTCAAACATGTACGAGTTGCTTCTGATTTGGGAATGTTTTCATTCTGGTTGCTTTCATGTGTCACATGCACGGTATAACTACTTCGAAGTTGAAAACAATGAATTTTGAAAATATTAATATACTGTCTGTTCTTCTTTAGGAAAGCCCAAGAAGGGAAGAAGAAGGTGGTTCTAGCAGGCTGCGTGCCGCAAGCCCAACCTCGTCAGGACTACCTGAAAGGCTTGAGTATTATAGGGGTATGTATCATGATCAGGCAGAAACCAAAGGTTTTCATAAGTGTTTTCAATGGGTCAGTGTAAATACGTAGTCTTCGTTCTTTTCACTTGCAAAAAGCAGCAGAGAGCCTGGGTACCCTCCGTAGTCTTCTTGCATTATACAGCACTTAAGCCTGCTTTCATCCAGGTGGCTTGGCTTGCTTGTGGGGCGAGGGCAGAAGGAAAGGGATACTGTTGGTGGAACGGAGTTCTGATGCCCTTTGTAGCCTGAAAATATCCAGGCTTCATCCAGGGTGATGAAGATATCCATTACCGTGTTCTTTAAAGTAATCACAGTTTATTTGCTTTAAGACAAAGATGCCCTTTTCTTAAAGATCTGTGGAAGAAGTGTAAAAGACTGGTGTGTATGAATTACACAGACACAGCTTAGGCTTTAGTGGTGTGTTTGGTTGTTTTTTTTTTTTTTTTTTTTTTTAATTCACACTATTAAGCAGAATGGCAAATTAGTTTAACTTTGAGGCAGTCTGGAGAGTTAAATGAATTATTAAAGAGTTACCAAGCTTTACCTTGAAAAGAGAACCAAAGAGCTTTTGACTTCAGTTAGTAAAGTGCCTTCAGTATCCTTTGGGGATGAAGTACTACTATATAATTGAATCAACTTTGTAAAACCATGAAAATCCGGGATCAAAGCACAAGCTAATATTGGCACAAGCTGCCCAGGGGAGCGGCACTCACCATCCCTGGAGGTAGATGCGGTACTTAGGGACATCATTCAGTAACGGACTTGGCAGTGCTGGGTTAACAGTTGGACTCGATGATCTTGCAGATCTTTTCCAACCTCAACGATTGCATGAAAGATTCTTCATTGTTCAGGCCTTTAGATAAAAACTGGATGAATTTGTAAAAGGCCTGTTTGAGCTGAAGCAGTGTCCTTGGATTCAGTGTGTGGGAGGTGCCGTGAAGCTGTCCTGTATTCTGTTAAGTCAGAGCACGTGACTGTGCAGCATTGTTTCTACATTAAAGACATAAAGAGGCCAACGTGTTTCCACTGCAGTGTCATGAATTCAGGTTGAAACTAAGATTTTTATAGGAAAAACAACAACAAAAATGTTCCGCACTTCTCACTTTCATTAGAAGATCATACAAGATGCAGTTGTTCAAAGTACTTTAGAAGTAAAATAATAGTTCATTTTGGAATTAGGAAGAAAATGGCTTCATCAACTGGTTTATTTTAATTCTTTATAAAGATGGACTTTGTGCTGTTTGAATTTTTAACTAATTACTGGTGTCACTCAGAATGTTTTATCTCCCAGTTTTTTTTCCCAGATGCCATTCTCAGCTATGGTAATGCCTATAAATTAACTGAGTGCCCAGAAATGATATTCAGGGGCTGTAAAATGCCGCACTATTCTGTGTAAATGATATCGCATTGATAGTTACAGATTAATGGAAGAAACAGACTTTCTGTTCCACTCTGCAGTCTGACTTTACACAAATATATATGAAAGAGGACTGTGCTGCTCTGTCATCTCTAAGACTGGCAAATTAACTGCAACTTTGTGCAGCAGCACAGCAAACCCCCAAAATAATTAGTGAATGGATTTCCTCTTGGCTTGGAGGCAACATAGTTATGTGATCTGTAATTGGTTGTTACAGTGAATATAATGATATTTACACATCTGAAAAACAGAGGAAGAAAAGTGAGTGACTCACTATCCTTTGACCAAGACTGTAACTTGATGTTTCAGTTTTGCTGAATTTAACTTGGGAAACTTGGGGGACCTGAAGTTTGATTTTTATTATTTTTTAATCGTTTTTCTTTTTCCTTTAAAAAACAAACAAACAAACCCACACAAATCCAAACCTTTCCTATTTAGGTAATATGTAATTTCTGAAAATTAGCCTCTTCATCTTAGTTTTCATATTTAGAACCAGGGTTTAGTGAAATATATTTGTATTTGTATTTACAGAAAGATTTCAGTTTGGAGAGGAATTAGGCTGTTAATATAGTGTTCCCAAGTACTTTTGAATTGGAGCTGAAAATACTGAAATGTGATCTTCACAATAAGGACACTGTCTTCTAACTGTCATAGCTGGGGTAGAATTTACTGTGCTTTTAAGTAATAGATGCTTTAGCTCAGAACGGTCTTAAACTTTAGGCATAACTATTAACAGATGCAAGCAGATATTGTCCATGTTTTCAGTTTGTGTATTTAAGATTTTATTCTCATTTTAGAAAAAGTGTGTGTGAGGGGATGACTGTATTTAAAGGGTATGAGTTGTTAACTTACTATTGCAAAATAGTTTTGAAAGGCAGTTTTGACAGAATTGAGAAATAGACAAAGTTACATTGGCAGTAGGATATTGATTTGGCTTTAACATTTTAAGCATTAGGAGTACAGTTTTGGAAATCTTGTTTTACCCTTAGGTTGGTCTTGTCCTCAACTTGGCTAAGAGATATAGTTGATTTATTGTTGCTTATGTAAGCTCTGCTATTTTCTTGTTCTCTCTCTTTTTTTTTTTTGGGTTTTTTTTTTTTTGTTTGTTTTTTAAAGAACAGTGTTGTCAGAGAATGTGGTTATTTACCAGCAATTATAACTCCTCTGGGGCAGGCAGAGTATGTCAGAGGGCTCCTTTACTCATCTTGTTATGATGGAGGTGGAAGTTGCAATGTAATTACCAGAGACATTCTAGTAACTCAGGACTTGTTTTGATCTGCACTTGAGAAATACAGGACTGAATGACCACTGTCCACTTGTTATTGCTTGAGTTGGGCAGGAGGGAAGGAAAGGCAACTTCATATCCCTGCTGCCATTTGTGATATTACTGAGCTTTGTGTCTCTTCAAATTCATTGCCACTTCTTAAGAATACTGTGGGTTGGGGCATTGCCGTCGGCTCCATACAAGGCAAACTATGATGTAATGTGGCAAGGTAAAGGAGCTGTTTTCTGGAAGGGGGAAGCTCTAGGCAGTAATACACCTGCCAAGTGTGAAAAATACACAAAACACACAATGATTACATACGTTCACAGCCATTTACACTCAGGTGGCTTCCAAAGCTTGCTCCTTTTTGGAGTAGTGTACCCGCTTGAAAGTCAAGTGCACGTATGGTATTGCAAAGAGAAATCAACCCTCGTAGTCAAAGGATGTCCCTCACTTTTCATTGAAAGTTACTACAAAGAAGGGTATGTGACTTTTCACTATGCTGGTTATTTATTTATTTATATGTATATATCTATATATCGGATTATAGGGGAAGGGAAGGGAGGGACAAGAAGGAATGAAAGATTTAGCAGAGTTTGTAACTATCTGTTGCATACAATGGCACGCAAACCCTTTGTTTCCAGTGCTAAGTTGAACCATTGGAATGGGATGAGATGTTTCTTTGACACTTGTCTGGAGTGTCAAGGCATGTTGCATGTTGCAACCCAACCCCTGACCAGTTTGCTGAGGTTTCATAGGTCTTGGGGTGCTTCACAAGCCCCGTGTATCTGTAGTTGAAACAGTCAGACTTACTGGACAAACTGAAAGCATGGAGCCTAATGCACGTATGTGTCCCCTTAAAAGCATATGATAGCTCAGCAGATGAGCAAATCTCTCCCCTTCCTGAATGAAATCATCAACTCAATTCTTCTTCCTTCTCCATCTTTCCCAATGTAACATGTACCATCAAAGACCTGTCATCTTCTGCTGTACCTCCATTTCCCAAGGGAAGGATTTCAGCCCATTCTTTCCTCTGCATAAAATATATCCGATGTCACCAAAGCTGTAATCCTGGCTCTGCTGCTGCGCTGTGGGTCAGGAGCAGCTCCTGTGCATGGCAGAGTCACTGCAGGCTCGTTGGCCAAGTTGAGCCTGAAGCCACCACTTCCAGGAGAAATGTATAACCATGACAGTCTCTCTGCAGGGGCTCCTTGCATTTCCCTGGCCTTCAACGAACCCTTTTCTGTGGCCGTCCTACTCTATAAGGCAAGCTTTAGATAATTTTTTTAATACCCAGTTTTAAACTGTGGAGTGTGATTAGTGGAAGTGCTGAACACTCCCAGTAGCAGCATGTAACACTGGGGGCACACCATGAAATAGATGGTTCGGTATAAAAAGTGCTGAGCATGCTACAGAAATATAAACACATAACTTCTATAATGGGTATAGAAATTTTAAATTTAATGTGCCTTAGTTCTCCATTTGTAAAACCCTCCAGTGAGCAGAGCTTGAGCAGTGCCATTGGGAAAGAAAATCAGTGTCACCTTACCAAGCTGCCAAATGCCTGTACGTCCCTGCTGCTTTGGTGTCCTGAATGAGGGTGATGTTTTGCATGATATTTCTGATGATCGGTTCGTACAAGTTTCAAGGATGTTTTCAAAACAGAGGTAATGATACTTCCTTACTTTGCAGTGTTTGCAAGGTCAGGCTGCATTAAAGATTGCAATCCTCTCTGCTGCCCTTAAACTGGAGCCTTGCATAAATACAAATATCCAATGTGTACTTCATGAATGACAAATTTGATAGAATTTTATTTGGAATGATTTGAATTAGCAGAACTTCTTGGAAAGCATGCTGAAAGCCTGGGAACAGGTGCACGCTGTTCTTCTGTAACTTGCAGCCAAGAATGATTTCATGCAAAATTCAAGCTCAGTCAGTACCACTCAGCTGGGCGGCTTTGGCTTCTGAATTGCCGCACTGATAATCAGACGTGACGCTTGAACCTGGGAAGTCAGGAAGAATTGCACTTAAGCACCTGCTTTTAAACTGAAAATTGGACATGCAAATAGTAACTATTCATTTCCACAGCAGTTGTGTCCTGCCCTATGAATCAAACTGTGCACGAATTAATTTAGATAGGAATTATACTTCAGCTGTGGCAGTGTTTAGCAATGAAAATCAGTTGTTTACGTGCTTTTCTGGGGTAGCCTCCTTCCCTTCAAAGTTTGTTTGAAGCCTGCTTTCAGAATACCTTCCTAAGCTGGAATATTGCCCATTACGATGGTCAGCAGAGGTTTTAAACACAGATGTTATCCCTCTGAAGCCAGAGTGGCTGGTCACATGCCTTTTGAAGTGATCTACTGAGGCCTGGATTTATGCTGCCTAAGTGCTGTAATCTGAGACTCTGTTTTGCTCAGCTCCCTTTGTGGTCGATGAAGATAATGATCTGTAAAATAATTTAGATTTTTTTAGAAGATGTGAAGTGACTTTTGAAGCCACGTATTCCCTTTTACTGGCTTTAGACAGAGCGTAAGGCTGAGCAGGCTTTTAACATCCAACATCTGATAGTGTTACCTAAACAAGGTAAGGTGAAACTGAGAGTTGGAGGAGTTAAAATCTTCAGGATTACAAACAGTGCATGTAGTTACCTAAGATTTTATTTATGTAGTAACTTTCACACAAGATTTTCATTCACATTGATTTGTTTCTTATCGATGTGAATGAAAATCAAAGATGGGTAGGCTTTTTCCTAGATGACAAAAAAAAAAAGAAAAAAAAAAAGATTGTTTTACTTCAAGTAGTTATGTATGCTCGCTTTCAGGGTGTCCATAAGCAGCTGGGTGCTGGTGGTGTTTGTTTCAGCAGTAGCCTCGTGCTGTGCAGTCGGGCTGCTGCCCCTGCCTAGATTGTGGGTACCCTGTCCTCAGTTTCCCTCAAGCATCAGCTAAGGTGTTTGGGGGGCTTTTTAAAATTTGTTTTGTTTTGCAGTGTTTTTTCAGTACACATTTCTAGCCTTCACTTTTTCTGGTCTTCATCCCTCCTTCACTGGCTTCAATATTTTTTTTTCTCCATGTCACTTTCTGGTCCTGGATGTGCTTACATGTTGCCTTAGTGAAATTTCCCGCTCTGGGAAACTCAGTCGCTGTGCCAAGGGAAGGGCAGCGTGGGAGGCTCCGGGAGGAATTTCTTGAGAGAGTTGTCACTGTCCTGTCAACATCAGAAAAGCTTTAACCTTCAGACCTTCTGCGGTGGAAAGACATTTCCTTCCTCGCTGAAAGGAAGCAGGCTGTGGGGAGCACTGAGCTCGCTGTGGGGGGGTCCCTGAAAGGCTGGTTGGGAGGGGACCTGCTGCCGTTTTTAACCAGCAGTGGCAACTCTGAGATCCGAGACTCATCAGAGGGTGAAACCACAAACTTCTTGGCCAGAAGGCAGTCACTGGTGGCAAGCATCAGGGATCTCACGCTTTGTCTCTGGTTTGTTTTTATTCGTTGCTGATTCTACCAGGTTAATCCCAGTCCCGCAGCAGAAGCAGCAGTCGTCAGCCAGGTGATGTGCATCCCTTGTGACTACTCACAAGAAATGTCATGTCAGATGCAGAAATTATTCTGTGATCTTACGATTTGGAGACAACAAAGAGCGTGATGTATTCTACACTCACACGTGTTGAGGTTTCGCTGTACTAAGAATCACAAGATAATTTGAGGGAAACTGCTGATTTGAGTGTGGAGATGCTTCCCACTTCCTACAATGATGGTTCATCACCTGGTAGGCACTTTCTTCTGAGATGGAGAAAGTTCAAGTCACAATACAAGGAGGTATTTTCTGAAGGAACTGAAATGCTTGTGTTGTAGGATTCAGTCTGGGATAGCCATTATCTGACAGTCAGGGGCATAACTCCAGAAGACACAAGCACGGTGACAGTTGGCAAAGGGCAGTGTGCCTCTGGTGAAAATATGCTTCCTGCAGCTGACTTCGTCTGAAATTATCTCTGGGCTGTATTAAGAGGAGAGAAAAGAAATGCTTTTTCTTCTATCTTATAGACTGCCAGGAAGCCTTATGCATTGCCACCTTTTTTGCAAGACATAGCTGAGCCAGATCATTCCTCTGCTTCTGCAGTGGTGCAGCTTGGACCAAACAGCTTTTCTGTGGTGCCTTAGATGCCCATGCAGAGGATTCCATGAAAAGGCAGCCTGTGTCCTTGTGGTGGGTTGACCTTGGCTGGGCGCCAGGTGCCCACCAAGCTGCTCTATCACTCCTCTCCTTAGCAGAATGAGGTGGGGATTAAATAAGCTGAAAAAACCCCTTGTTGTGGGTCAAGGTAAAGGCATTTTAGTGAAGCAATAGAAAATTCATGTGTGTAGAAGAGAAGGAAAACTCCTCCTTCCCATCAGTAGGCAACGTGCAGTCACTTCCCAGGAAGCAGAGCTTCAGGATGTGTAGCGGTTGCTCTAAAAGGCAAAACAACGTAAATGATGAACACTCCCTCTTCCTCCTTGCTCTGAGCTTTTGTATTTGAGAAGTCATATGGTACAGAATGACTCTTTGGCCACTCTGGGTCAGCTGTCCTGGCTGTGTCCCCCACCCCTCGGTGAGGGGGGCTGGAGCCAGCCCTGAGGCCGTGCGAGCGCTGCCCGGCAGGAGCCAAAGCGCTGCGGTGCTGCCACTGCCTCCCCTGCGACTGGTACCAGCACAGCGCTGCTGGGGGCTCCGCCAGCCCCCGTACAGTCCTCCAGAAAATACTGGATGTTCATGAAGTGCTTGTTTTCACAACCACCCTCTTATTTTCTTGTCATGGCTGCCACCACCGAGAGAAGCATGGGCTTCTCTCAGAAAAAGACCGTTAAGCCATTGGATATCTTCACTAAAAAGAGTGGTTTGTTTTTATGAAGTGTAGCACTTTTCACCTGGCTTTGGTTGTAAGTGGCATCTAAAGACCATCTCTCCTGTTTTGTGTTGGTCCTGTCACTTCAGAAATAGATTGGTCCAAATACCTTCACCTGCAAAATGCTTCTCTCTGGATTTCAGTGGATGCATTAAACTGGAAGTATATCTCTTTCACTGTAAATCTCGTGTGAGGTTTTGTCCTCCCAGATGACAATGCAGGGTCTTTGCAGAAGTCTTTGTGCTTCCCTGAAGGGAAAGTCAGAAAGTTTCTCTTACTTCCACGATAGGTTCACGAATGCACTTTTCTGGGTAGCTTTCTTTGGTCTGAGGCTCACTGGCTCCTACGAAGTACAAAGTCTCAGGGTAAATGTGCAACCTCTCACTTAACTGCCCGTTAAGAGTTTATAGGAGCTCTCCTAGAGGTTTTGTTTTTTCTAGTCCACCTCCTGCAAAACGGTTTTGGGACATTGGTACTGGTTCTGAGACAATGTGGGTCATGCTTGAGAGCTTGGAAGAATTTGCGTGACTATCCTCAACACGGCTGTCTGCCTGCCCTTGCAGAGCGCCTGGGGTGACACTGCAGACGGAGCGCGTTATGAAGATGTCTGGGCTGTTTGCACCTAGCAGCCATCTGTTGGATGTGATTGTGACAGTAGAAAGGCAGCTGGGGGACTCTCTCTGGTGACAAATGGACCATGCGTACATTTCCATATAATTACTGGTGCTTACCTGGGGAGCTCAGGGCTTCTGACCCTCAGTGGAGTGCTGGGGTGTCCTGGGAGACGCGTGGTTTGAAATGCAGCTG
Source organism: Falco biarmicus (assembly GCF_023638135.1). Lineage (NCBI taxonomy): Eukaryota > Metazoa > Chordata > Aves > Falconiformes > Falconidae > Falco > Falco biarmicus. Next base: position 99,998,619 of record NC_079290.1, read on the forward strand.
GCTCACATGTGTGTTCAGGAGTGACCTGAAGCTTCAGCCCCAGCATGGATTGCTGAGCTGTACTCCCACCAGGAGGGCTCAGAGATCTTTCTTGGTATTTGTTTCAACTCACACTTCATGCTTTGATAAACTCCCTTCTTTTTCCTTGCTTTTTGACCAGCCAGTTTTCTGCTTGGGCTGCTCCTCCATCCCATGGGACTTGTGGGTGCTCTTGTCCTATATCCATCTCAGCCCTCATTTGTGTTGGGTAGGTTTTGGGGTTGGTTTTGTTTTGTGGTGCTTTTTTTTTTGTTGTTATTTGTTGGGTTTTTTGTGTGTGTGTGTAGTCCTGTTCAGCTGCCTGCTCGAGTCTGCCGTTAGCTTTTGTCCTGTTTGAGTCCTAAAGGAGAACCATTTGTAAAGGACAAAAAGTCCCTTGTGTACGTGCCCTGTGGAGCCAAGTACGGTGCACTAACTACATCCAGCAGTAGCATACCCGCTGTCAGTCCTGAAGGTTTGGGTTACTGCGACTCATTGCACAGAAACGGTGAGGAATGGTGTCTTTGCCCTTCATACACCACTAAGAAATTTTGTCTGCTTCATGGGCTTCCTCATGCCTGATGGAGACATTGCTTCTCTGCTCAAGAAGGCTTACAGATGCCTTTGATGCCACTCCAGAAAAGAATTATCCGTAAGGTTAGTGAGATGTGGGTGAAGGAATCCTGCAGGCCTTTGTTTACCCAAGAAAATTATATTACCTTGTCTTTGTGAATTTTTTTTCATTTTTCTTCCCCCCCCCTTTTTTTTTTCAAACAAGAATCCATCATACTCTTCCCTCTTCTCAGTCCAGATTCACCTCAGTTTTACTAAAGTACTTTCATTTTCATACATGCAGATTGGAAGCATTCCATATTTTCTTCTTGAGCACTTGGGTCTTTAGCCAAACAATTTCCAATGATTTAAAATGAAAAATACTTAATGTGGGAAATAACACATAAGGCAGGATAAACATCCACCTAGTCACAGATCTCATTATCACTCAGACTTATAATTTTAATTACTTACATGAACTGTCTTCTTGACAGACATATTCAGGATAATTTAATTTATCCAATAAAATGAAAATACAATATGCTGTGGGTTTTTTTTTTTTCCTCTATCTTTGTTTAACAGGGGATTTGGAACTATGCAAAAATTCCCCAGATGTACAGCATGGAAAGTAATCAAGGGTGGCTCAGGTTACGAACCAACCAGATTTCACTTCTTTTAAGATGCTTATGAACTTCCAACAGTTTAGTATTGAGATATGTAGCAATAATTTAGGCAGTGTATTTGGTACAGACTGTGTTCTCTGTCTATATAAATGTGTACACTTCTGTTTTCAAGTTGCATTTTAAAATTTATTTTCCAAAAGTAACAAAGTCTATGTGGAAGTATCTTAGGTCATTTTTTTTTAATTATATCTGAAAAGGATATGTAATACAAGTATGTAAAAATGCATGTGTTCACATAGCTGCCTATGTGTGTTTTCTTTACAAGTAGATTGCTAAATATTGATATATGTCTATTATATGAATGCTTATAATCAAGAAAAGGCTTTAAATATATATCTTTTAATAAGATTATTAAAATGCTAATATTAGCAATACTTTAAATAACTTAATTTTTGGGATTCATAACTAATATACTGTATTCAGAAACCTGAAGTGGCAGCGATTTGTATTGTGAAAAGGCTGTAATTTAAAAGGTTTAGGGAAAAAATCCAAATAATAAAAAATAGATTTACAGGAACTTGATTCAACACCCAGACAAGGAAAGGAACAGACTTCCACTGACTTGACTTGGGAACTCTAGATCAGACACCAACTACAGATGAGCTTATTTATTTATTTTTTTTTTAGCTGCTATTAGACCGATTGGAAAATGAATGTGAAATAGAGATGGTTGTGCAGACATGTGTTTACAGGAAATTGCAAACTCGGTGGTTTAAGGGCACAGAACTTTAATGGCTTTGATGCAAGCAATCCAAGTTCCAGGCTTCTTGTTGCAGACCAGCTTCTGCTTTTGAAGCCTGTGCAACTTGTGCTTTTCTGCTTTGTTTATGAAATAAACTGGAGAAGAAACTGCAAAGAAATGACTGCAAAATTCCTACTCAATCTACTTCATATAACGTACAGCTTGGAGAAGCAGTGTTTAAAAAGGAATGTTGTGAGAAAGTTATCATCTAATTTAAATGTGCAAAGTAGGCTTTCCTGCGTTGTGTGTAAACATCTATGCACATATATAGTAGACATTACAAAGAGTAGGCAGTTTGGATGAAAGTTGTAGGAAGAATCTCAAATTGAAGAATTTGTGAGAGTTTTAATTTTGCAGTGTTCATGCTGATTCCTTCTACTTAATACAGAAAAATCTGTAGTATATTGACCATTAACTTTAAATAAAAAAATAATGTATCTCATAAGAAAGAATTCAAGTATTTATCATGTTATGGGTCAATTTGGCTAAGTGTAACACTAAAAAATAAATTAATTGTCTTTGCTGGAGAAGCATTGTCATGGTCATTAAATATTATTGTGTCTTGTAAAAAGCATTGGGGCTTTTATTTCCATTTCCGAATGCTGCCTGCAGTAAGCCCAGGATGTCTTGTTCCCTTAAACTTGACCACAGTGTTTTTAATTTCTTCGCATATTCCAGTGTCTTTCCCCTGTAATAATGCCTTAATTTTCTCCCCTATAATCTGCCCTCACAATATCCTCAGCTTGTTATGTTCTCTACTGTCTACTATTTTGGTGCTGAGGCTGGGGAGATGCATTTTTAGGCTGAGGGGCTGTTGGAGCCACCCAGGTGCTGACTGCCGGGGTGCCCACTGCCTTTCACACACCATGAACTGCAGTTAAAGCCTGAACGCTTTTAGAGCATCCCTTTTTTCTAGCCATTTGGTGGTTTTTGCCAACTTTTGCAAACTTACAGAAACTTTCTATTTTTAAGGACAAAATTTGTCTCATTTAAAAAAATGATTTTAAATTTTATTTATTTTTATATATCTTTATATATAATAAAACTAATTTAGGTGGGAAGTTTTAAAGTTACTTTTGGCAGATGAACCAAGATACACAGAAAAAAACTCTAAAAACAAAGCCCCAAATTCTTTAGTCCCCCTTAATCCAGAAGAACACACTTTTGTAAGAAGAGTTTATATAAAGTATGTCCACTTGTTGACTACTTAGATATTGACCTTCTGACTTTTTTTAGGTTCAGCAGATAGATCGTGTAGTAGAAGTTGTGGAGGAAACTATTAAAGGTAAGCATCACGCTTGAAATAATTGCAGTTAGTCTGAAAGACGTAAGCATCAGCTAGCAGAGGTGCTGCTCTTGTGTTCTTCATCAGCCTAACGCTTGCTTTACTCTCAGGCTAAATGTTTGGGCAGTGCTATACTTTGCTGTGTATGCTTGGTGTAAGTGGTGATTTCAGAGATTTTTTCTGGCAGGAGCTCAGTGGCCTGTTGGATTCATGAATAAATGATCCAGGGGAGACTTCAAGAAACCGTTTAAGTTGCAGCAGTGTAGGTGGGTGTAGAGTATGAAAGGGTCTGCGGTATCCTAATTCAGCACTATATCTCCTACTTTCCTATGTTTAGTCCTCTCGTGTTTTCTTCTTTTCAGATGTTTTGGCTCACTTCCCTGAGCTTTCCTCAGCAGGACAGATAAATTATCTGCTGGTTTAATGCTCTTTTGTAACTGTGTTCCTTGTTCTCTCTGGCTTTGTTCATGTGTGTGTACACTCAGTACTTTGCAGTGAAGGGGGGAAAAGACAGTATTGTTTCTGTAGCCTGGCTAGTAAACATTTGCTATTAAATAAATATATTTGTCTGGGTCTTTCTGGGTTACCTAAGTTTGTCTCCATTACTTATCAGGCCATAAAAATTACTGTTCCATGAAGCTTTAAATTACAAGGTTTAGTTTAATCGCCTGTACTTTCAATATAAACAAGTGTCTAGTCCACAAGAGGTTGCTTGTAAGAGTATGATGTTTTTGAAGTACAGCATGAAAATGTAGAAACAGTGCAAAATTTTGAAAGAAATAAGAAGCTTGTCAAAAAATTGTTTAATGGGATGCAAGGCTTCTAGAGTTTATGGTTTGAAGGCCTTAAGATTTCATGTTGCTTTGAATGCTTTAAAAAATGAAACCTGTACTTTTATGTACTCCCAACCAAAACTTTTCAGTTTGTCCTTACCTTATGGCATCTGGTATTTTTGGGGGGTACCTGCTGTACCATATAAACAAACAAGAGATATATTCAGTGTATTCATATTTGTTATTAAATAAGCCAAACTGTTTTCACAGAGGCATCAGGGTGGTTATGACAATCTGCTGAAAATGGGGATGCTTCATGACTCTTACAACAGCACAGTATTTCAGATCCCAATCTGGTTTTCTGAATTTTATGTATTCTTAAGGGAGTAAGATAATGACCTGGGTCAGCATGCCCTCCCTTTTACAGATATGTGCTTTGTAATATTTATAGTGACTCAAGACATCGCTGCTTTTTTCAAAAACATAGTTACTCAGGTTATTGTGACTGAATGTTATATCTAGAAAGAAGACAATCTAGTAGCAGTGGTTAAAATCATGCTTTTCATTGAATTAATTCTAAGATTACGTATTACATATTGATACAGTTCTGGAAAATAATGTTCATAAGCATGTTAAGGAATATTTAAACTGTAAAAAAACATGAACGCGGGGGAAGATTTTGGTTCCTTTCTAGCTTACTAGAAGTGATTTGGATAAAAAGGAGTGAGTAGGCTGATGAATTCTGTACATAGTGCCTGTACATTCCTTCAGGAGTTTCTCAAAAGGCAATGGAACACAGGATTTCTAAAGCTTTATTGGAAAAAAATGAACAAAAATGGCTCCCCAGTGCAAGAGAGACATGGGCATGCTGGAGAGAGTCCATCAAAGGGCCACAAAGATGGTTAAGAGATCAAGACTGGAACATCTCTCCTTGTAGGAGAGCCTGAGAGAGCTGGGGCTGTTCAGCCTTGAGAAGAGAAGGCTCAGGGGGAATTCACATCAATTTATCTAAATACCCGAAGGGAGGGTGTCAAGAGGACAGAGCCAGGCTCTTCTCAGTGGTGCCCAGTGACAGGACCAGAGGCAGTGGGCACAAACTGAGACACAGGAGATTTCTTTTGAACATCAGGAAACATTTTTTCACTGTGACAGTGACTGAGCACTGGCACAGGTTGCCAGTGGTAGAGTCTTGATCCCTGGCTGTATTGAAAAACTGTCTGGACATGGTCCTGGGTATCTGGCTCTAGGTGACTCTGCTTGAGCAAGGGGTTTGAACTACATGGCCTCCAGAGGTCCCTGCCAACCATAACCCTTCTGTGAAAATAGAATTTCAATTGGAAGGAGGATTAACAAATTGACAGGGGTCATAGCATATGATAATGACTTGCTTTTGGAAAAGCCGACCATAAAAATAGGAGTTTTTACTTATATTTCTTTCATTTAAAATTGTTTAAAGATCATGTATTCATTTATATAGTTGGAAGTCATTTTCCGCTAATGGAGAAGAACGTGAAGCCCTTTTTCGCTGTGTTTTATGAGAGTCTAACCATGAACTTCTGTTATCTAAGTGAAGTGAAACACTGTAGATAACATAGTAAGAATACTTTATTCTAAGAATAAATAAGAACGTTTTATACTGTCAAATAGATGCATGGTAGAAGCTTAAATTCGTGTATGTAAAACCAAATGAAATGTAGCCCTCTTTCTTCTTAAGTCTACATCAGTAGTAGAACTGAAGTAGATTTCTTCAGTAGTTTCTGAAGCCACAAATGGGTTCAGGAGACAGAGATGGGGTGGGACAGGAGGTGAAATACCAATTCTGAATTCAAAACAAGCTTATGTTAGTAAGTTTTAAGTTGGATATTGGTCATAGTTGTATGACACAACTTTCTTCACCTCGTTTGTTTTTTGTTGTTGTTGTGGTTTTTTTTTTTAAGGAAAATCAAAAGGTTGCATAGATGGTATGCTCTTGTAGTGTAGCTATCTATATATTGAAAGTTTAAAAAATACTGTATATTGAAAGTTTTTAAAAATGTTTCCACTGAATATTTAAATCGAGTAAGTTTAAACTGCATACCATCTGCTGTCTACAGGGTTCCTGTCTCTGTAGATTGGTCAAACTAACAGAGTTGACCTGGAATCTGGACAGAAAATCCGGGTGGTTGTCCAAGTTGCCAATTCTAAGTCTAAAAGTCTAGCTTTCCATGGGTTCCCCTTTCTTAAGGGGTACCTTAAATTTTTCTTGGATGCTTGGATTTTGTAGTGCACAGTTTACAAAAAGGCAAACTTTGTAAAAAGCTTCTCCCTCACTTTGTTTTTTTTTCCTAATAGTCTTTCCAGTTTTCCAAGAAAATGGCTCCCCTGTTGGATTTGGTTGAAAGCCTACTGTACTCCCAAAGAATACTATTTCTTTGGAATTATTTAGAACTCTTTCTATGAAATATGAAGGGGTTTCTTGTAGCTTTATTTCTCAGGCTTAAGGGCTCTGTCAGGAAACCCTCATCAGAATAGTGCCATTCTGCTGATTCTAGAGGGATTTAAGAAGTATATCTTTATGGTGGACTGTACGTCATCCGTCTGAAAACAACGTAATTGCCAGTTCCCCACTCTCCGTTCAGATAATTCTCATGAACGGTTTTAATGTGACTTTATCCTTTTATCCTTCTTCATCATTAAGTGGAAGAGAAGGATGTTTATGTTTATTACTGCACTAACAGCCCAAAGAGAATTTTTAAAGGACCCCGTGATTTCTCATTTTTATATCACCTTGACTTTCATCATGGGTCTTACAGAATTTTGAAATTTCCTAATTATCATAGAATCGTTTAAGTTGGAAAAGACCATTGAAATCCCAAAGTCCAACCATTAACCCAGGACTGCCAAGCCCACTGCTAAATCCTGTTCCTAAACACCGCATCTACATGGTTTTTAAACACCTCTAGGGACGGTGATTCCACCACCTCCATTATCAGGTAAATTATCAGTTAAAATGTCATTTCCAGAAGTGATCTTTAATATGTGCAATATTTGTATGCATGTCATATCTGATTAATATTTATACTGTGTCCCAAGATGTATTTTAACTAGAGGCATCTTCAGGTACTTTTACTATGATACTGTCATTTATAATCTGAAACCTCTAGACTGCCTGCTAGGAGCTAGACAAGTTAATTTGATCTCAGCCTCAGAATGAGGTTTCTCAAAGTGACAACCACAATCACGTAGCCAGAATGTGTCAGTCTTCCCGATACACACAAACAGTTTCATCATGGAAGGGTCTGATTTAACAGTTTACTAAACCTTGCTTCATCTGCCTGTTACCCAAAAGCCTGGCTTACAGCAGTTTTTACATCTTTGGGGCACCCATTTCCACTCATGTGCTTAGTTTCCCAGTAATGTGTTACAATGATGCACATTGTTAGGAGAGCATTGCTGAGGTGTTGCAGTGTCTGTGAGCTAGGAGAAAACAGCATTATAACTGATGTACGTGCCATCATTAAGTAAAACTCCTGTACAGAATTTAAAAGCTGTTTGGGCTGATCGGTCTCTATGGCATGCCCCAATAAGATAAAGATTTGTCTTTGATGGGAATGACAGAATGGCTTTATGGTGGTTGCTCAAGTCAGCATTTTATGGACCACTTCAAAAGCCATCTTTAAAAAACCCATAGAGCGTGTATATAGACTTGAATGTAAACAGTTTACAGTAGGCAAGATAATTGTAACTTAAAGGAGAGATGTTAACTGCTTAATGCAGAAGTTCTTTTCTTGATTCTGAATTCAGGTTTTCAGGGATCTTTCCCCCCTTTCTAGACATGCTATCTCTCAAATCTCACGCTACTAAAGCTCTGGGGGGGTGAGTGGTGGGGAACCAGAGTCTTTGTGTATAGTCTGCGTTTAGCTTAGGCGTCAGGGAGATGGGGGGCAGAGGCTGAATTGAGTTTAGTCCATATTGTGTCTGTACAACACTTTCACAAAACATAGTTTCACAATGGGTCATTAGACTTGATTATAAAAAACAACCAAAGGAAATTACTTCAGGGCTGAGCCTTTTATACTTCACATAACCTTTCTTGATTTCAGTCACGTTGACCTGTCTGGTGAAGTTGCCCATCTATTTATTCCCAGCTTAAACATTAACCAATATTTACTAAACTGTTTAAATTGTCCTAGTGTGATTAGTAATTATGGATTGCTGATAGGGGCAGTGTCAGTCTGTGTGAAAAGGAGCAGATAAATGGTACCTATGTTGTATATAGGCTGAAGTGTGGAATTTATACTGGATTGCCTACTTTAGAGTGTGTATGTATATATGTATGTATATGAATGCCAGCATGCTGATTTCCCTGTGATCTGCCGATAACTGTACATAAAGTACTCTTCAATTTCTGTGATTGTGGGAAGAGTAGCCTTAAGAAGCTGATGACAAACCAAATGAAGAATAAAAATTAGAGGAGTCAGGAGTTGCTTTCTGAGGAAAAGTATCCTTTGGCTCCCGGTCAGGAAACTGTCTGTGCCAAAGTGCAGCTCAAGGAGGGTCAGAGGGAGGATAGTGGCCTCATGGAGTCTCCGTTTCTGTTTCTATGTCCTCTTGAAATGGCATGGAAAGGAGGGGGAAAGTTTTGGATGGATTGTTTTTATTTATTGCAGTGTGTGGTGGGCTGAGCCTGGCTGGCTGCCACCCCCCGACCCAGCCATTCTCTTGCTGCCCCTCCTCAGTGAGCTGGAGGAGAAAATAAGATAGAATAGTTAATGGGTGACGAGGAGGACAGGGAGATCACTTACCAGTTACTGTCACGGGCAAAACAGACTCAACTTGAGGAAAATTAATTTGATTTATTGCCTATTAAAAATAGAATAAGATGGTGAGAAACAAAGAGAAAACTGAACTGCCTTCCCCCAGCTCCCCCTTCCTCCCAGACTTCACTCCTTCGCCCCAGGCTCCTCTGCCTCCTCCCCGAGTGGTGCAGGAGGATGGGGAGCAACTCCTCCTTCCTCCACGCGCTGTTCCCCTGCTCCAGCCTGGTTCCCCACGGGCTGCCTGCGCTTGCTGCCAGAAACCCTGCTCCTGCGCGGAGCCCGGGCTGCAGCTTGCCCGGCGGCCATCTGCCTGCCCTCGGCGGGCTGCGGGGGACGGCCTTGCTGCCGCCTTCTGCACCGCCAGCTCTTCTGCACCTCCTCCCCTTCCACCCTGGTGCTCGCAGGGCTGCTTCTCACCCTTTTTTCCTCACTGCCAGGCAGGGGGCCCTTTTTTACAGCGCAGGTGGCTGCGGTGCTCGACGGTGCCCTGCCATGGGGCAGCCCTGGCCTCTCCTCGCTCTCCTCACGGAGGCCGCCTCGCCGCAGGCACCAACAGTGCTGCGTCCGTAATGGTATCTCTAGGTAGCAGAATTGCCTTTTAAACTGAGATTATTGAAACAAAGGTACTACTGGCAAAAATCATGCAAGGGGCTAAGGGGCTAGATGTATTTGACATGCTAAAAAACGTGCACGTGTGTGTGGGTGAGGTTAGGTTTTCAATAGGCAATAGACAGGCCTACAGCTTGTCCCTAACTTGGCGAAACGACTGTGGTTAAAAGATTTGGCGTCACCCATTTGCATGTATTAACCGCTGAGGTTAACAGCATAGTGTGGTAAGGATCACCCCCTGCCCTTTTCTTCTGTCCATCAATTGGAAATTTTGGAGCTGTTCCTGCTTAAACAAAAGTAATTATCTATATTCGTTGTCATCTATGTGGAAAGAGTGTAAAGACTGAAACAAGTAGCATTATTTTTTTCTTCTGTTAATCTGACAACTACTTGGACAACAAGCACTGACTTACGAAGGAGCTGACCTGAAGGTATCTCACCTTATGGTTTTGCATTGAAGGGGCTGCCGTTCAGCTGAACGCTTCAGCGAGAGCACGGGCTTGCATTTCCCTCGCCTGTTTCTGATTGCTTAGGAAAAGGGTGACGTACTGAAAGAGTGAGTTCAAAACAGTCATGCCATTTTCTGTGCCATTATCGATTCTGGGAGCTTAGCTTTGTAGACTGCCATTTAAAGAAGACAGTAGAGCACACTGAGGAATATACAGTAATTGTGGAGAAACTGCTTCTGCAAAGACAGATTTTAATTGCTTTTTTAAATCATCAGTAACAGTGTGGCTTGACGTAAAATCTTATCTGCTGGGACAAGAGATTTCCATTGCCATCAGCTGGTTTCTGGTCTTACACCAAAGCTTATTGCCTTTTTTGCTGTGCCTGTTCAAATGCTTTTTTTGACTATCAGGTGTATGAGACAACCCAGGATTTTAGGAGGGTTTTGTGATTATTTCTTGCAGTGTAGTTATTTCATTAATTTGGGTTAGAAAACTGTTAGGACTGACTATCCCTGTTATGACTCTCATTGTTATGACATTTTTATTTTGTCAGTAGTTCACAGAAACAGAGTGGGAGATAAATAGTGCAGCAGAAGAGGAAAACAAGCAAGGGGGGGGAACACTGAAAATATTAGTAGCAGAATTGTGATTGCTCGTTATTAAATGAGCCTGTGGTGTGCACAGAACAGATGCATTTTCTTCCATATCCGTATGTGCTCTTTTCCACACCTTCAATGAATGACCATCTTACAGCATCCCTGTTTTTCTGTCCTATTCACATCAATTAGACTCAGCTGGGTTTAGCTCTGTTAGAGAATCCTTGTGGCTGATAAATGCAAAGAGTACCTTGTTCAAAACCAGTTATCCATAGGAGGAGTAGAAATAGATGGCAGAGGAGTAGAGATGAAAGTAAAAGCTTGCTTTTGCATACAGCGATAGATTCAGCTCAGCATCTCACTCTGAGGCTAAATTTGTTCTGTTCAACCTGCACACCCCAAGACATTAGGCAAGTTACTTGCAGTGCTGCAGCTGGCTCTGACAATCCACCCTTCAGCATTTCCATTCCTCAGAACACAGCCTGTTTCATCTGAATCAAAATTTCTTCTCGTTTAAACTTTCTATCCAAAATCTCCTGAGGCTTTGAGCAGCATCTTCTATCCTAATCAAATGCATTTCTTCAGAGAGGTGAGGGCAGAGGGTCAGGGAGGCTCTTCCTGGAGTTGATTCTTAATATTGTCCTTCTGGGCTGTGGAATCGTAGCCAGTGTTTTGAGTTCACAACAGCTTTAACATTTAGTCACTTTTTCAGAAAGACAATAACATCACATGATCTCAAAATAAGTAGGGTGAAGCTATTGAATCCTAAAAAAAAAAAAAAAAAAAAAAAGAAAAAAAAAAAAAAGAAGCAAGCCTTAATAGGGCATTTGAAGTGCTTTTGTTGTGAGACAGGGAAGTACTGTGGATATGGCAAAAATGTTCTTGAATACTTCTTAATTTAACTCTTATTTTTTTATGAACACTAATTCCTTGTTAACAGTTACTTTCTTTTCTGTTGTTGCGCTGAACTGTTTTAGTGCTTACAGATACTGGTATGATTGAATGGTGCATTGCAGAAATACCAAGAATAAAGAGGTATTGTATGTTTAGTGGAGAGAAAGTGATGTATGAATTTTAGCAGTCTGGGACACCTGCAGTGCTTTTTTCTGAAGTTTGTGAACTGCCTCATTATATTTAAGATCTTGGTTTTGAAATTTGAAATAAAACAAATTTTTAAAAGGCCCTGTCTTCACCTGGGTGATGCTCATATTTTTGGAGTCATCGTCTTCTTTTGGAGTCTGCTAGGTCTTCAAGGCTTAGTAGATGTGTATATTTCAAGGTAGTAACATATGTGCTATATGCTTAGTAATACCTGCACGTTTCTCTGGAGTTTTTTTGAGTTGGTATAGGATGGAAGGGAATCATTTTATGGGAGTTCTGAGTTGCAGAGACGGGGTTCAAACATACCACCTGCTGTCAGCAACCTGATGGGACTGGTGGCCTGGCCCAGGGCATGCTTTTTCCTGTGACACACAGGGAAAGATCAGTAGTTCTGACAGCATTAGTCTGAATTATTCCCTGGCTTGTAACGGACCCATTTCCTGCCTACACCAGTTGAAGGAGTTTGACTGTTACACAACATCCTCACCTTCACCGATCTAGAGGAGGAATAATTTCTATTAGTTGCTTGGTCAGGAGCAGGGCATGTATGTTTCAGTTGGGTTTGGCTTTTCTTTGCTCCCTCTATTTGCTTGGGCCTGGAAATCCCACAGATGATGCTCAGGGATGCCTTGAGTATGTAGCTAATGTGCTGCTGGCCAGCTGGGGTTGCTTTGGGTGGGAGCAGTCACACAGCAAAGCCCTGAGCCGATTGCTGCCCTTGTTTCTGCACTTGTGTGTGTCTGGCAGCATGTGACTGCTCTGGGGAGCTTGGGGATTCCTTTGTAATCAGTCATGTCTGCTGTGGGACAGCTTGTTTGTGCTGCAGGCCAGGCAGAGAAGATGGAGAGGAGCTCAGGCTCTGCCCTTGCTCCACATGGGCTGCTTCCATCAGAGGTAGACCTGGGCTTGGGCTCCCGGCCTGCCTGTCCTCTGCCGGATCACTGAGTCTGGATTTAAAGGACTTCCAAAGTGAAGAAGTTTGGGCTCAAATACACGTGACGGTCGAGGTTAGCTGTGGAGATGTTGGGCAACTTGTGTTGCAGCCTTATATTTCAGATGCTATTTTTATTGTTAGTCCTGCCAGAAGATCCAAAATAACTTGTTTAGACAGTTGCTTTTACCCAGTAGTTACAGCGTTAGAAGAACATAACTGAAAATAAATGCAGTATTAAACTTTAGTAATAGCTCCTGATTTGCCTCTTCTGCCTTTACATGTATTTTTTATTTGAACTTTTCAGGTTCTCTTTTCTCTTTAGAATGTTCTTAGTCAAGATTTTTGTTTACTTTCAGTTTTTTTTTATTTTTTTTATTTGAGTTTTCTAATTTTTCTCACCTTTTATATTTACCTTGATGCTCCTTTCAGTCTTTGACACAGCTTTTGGTTCTGCTTTACACTTCTTCCTTTTGATTCTCTTTAGAGAAGTTTACTACCTTGTTTTTCCCTCATATCGCTTTGCCTTCCTTAGCTACACTGCTCCCATGTGCCATTTTTTCCAGTGTTAGCCTTAAGGAAAGGAAGGTCTGTATTCATTAAGAAGCAAATAATGGTGGAAGGAAATCTGTGCAAGAGTACATGAAATAGTGCTTAATCCTTTTCCCTGAAGATTCTGGAGAAGATCAGGCAGGTTGGTGAGAGATAGCTGGGAAGTACAGAGCGGTACCTCGGGAGCCTTGTTGTGAGGGAAAAAGTGTCTTTCAGGAAATGGTGAACAACCTCTAAGCACAATGATGTAACTGGGAAAGGGAAAGAATGGGTAACAGAACAAGCTGAAAACAATAGAAATTGTTCCTGCCAAGGCTGGGGTTTCCTACATCTTTGAGGATTTTCTTTAAACTCATGTTATTGAGCTGCTTGAGATACCTGTGCTGACCTTGGAAGCTAACAGCTGAGGGATGCTGCTCTGTGTCTGGCCCAGAATTGTTTCAGTGGCACGCTGTGTAGCTCCAGGGGATGTGCAGGAATGGGGAGGACCCTCAGGGAATGGCCTCCTCTGTCCTTCAAGTAAAGTAGCTATTATTTCCCAGCAGCTACTGAGGGCTGCCAGCCTGCACACTGAGTGAAGCTGACTACTGCTTGAAATGCAGCAGGTCTGTTAATACCTGACAGATATTTGCAACACTGATAGGCAGTTGTTAGCTAAAGCTGACTAGGCCAGGCCACTTCCCCATCACTTATCCTTGTATCAAACTAGCAAAATACCAGTCCAATTTGAATCTATTTGATCTAGTATCGTTAACATGATTCTGTGGCTCTAGCTCACAGCGGTCTGACAATAGCCTGAGATTCACAGCACATTTATTGTTGTTATAATCTCATGGCAAAGAAATTGCGTTACCTGTTCTCTTCATATATTTGTACTTCAGGATCAGGCATTCTCTGTCACAGTCCTGAAGCATGTACATTTGCGATTAAAGGTACATGTATGTGCCATTAATATTATGTTACTTTTTTGTACGTACCCTTTTAAACAAGTGAAAATAAACCCATTGAAAATATTTTCATTCCACACACTGGTTTATCAAACTGACACGTTTAAAAGCCCTTCTTTAGATGAACAATAGGTTTTGATACCCTGATTAATTCATTCCAACCTCATCCTCTCTGTGAACAATGCCAGGTAATATGAATTCCATCTACTGCCTTGTATGTAAAGATGAGTTTAATTTCAGTCAGCTCTGAAAATTGGAGAACTGTGATTCATTTTTGGTTGTTTCTAGCTTGATATCATTAATACTTGCTGTGGGTGATTCTGCTCTATGAGTGTCCTCACTGAACTTGGTTAGTACTATTGTTGTGTGGTAATCTGCATTAATTATCTATTAATTAGTGAAAAACTGCTCTGAAGCATGACCTAAACTGCTAATTAACCTTTTTTTTTTAAAAAAAATAAAATAGAATTTTATCTGCTGGTAGACTTTGTGGAAGTAGAAAAGTTAACTTTATGGCAGAAGAGATTTATATGACCTATTAGGCTCTCAAATATAACCAACTAGATCTGAGTATCATTAAGCTGTCTTTCAAATCTTGCATCTTCTGGTGGGCCATCAAAAAAGGAGTGGGTTTTGTTTGATAGTTGAGATGGAGCACTCATCATTATGGAAGTGGAATTGTGATTAACTCAGTTTTCAAAAATGTTGTACCAAACTTAAAAAAATAAAAGGAAACAATCCAACCAAACAAAAAAAGACTTGAGTTTGGGATGCCTGTTTTGCTTAGTTATCTAACTGTGAAGTCAGAGAGAAAGTAACTTAATCAGATAAAATGCTTTAGAAGTAAAACTTGATGGCAATATTTTGCCCCATTCGTAGCTTTAAAATGAGGTCATAAATGAGAATTAAATTCTTGCTTTTTCTGTTGTGCTTGATGTTGGTGTGGGCTTAATAATGCTGGTTAGACAGTTTTTTTTAAAATGTTGCTTAGCATTTTCCTTATTGAAAATGACAAAAAAAAAAGTTTTCTTGAAATAAATATGGGGAAAAAAAGATCTACAGCATGTGAAAAAGTATGATTCAGTGTTTATCAAGTTATTTTTTATTAATAGCAGCAATGCTGTAAACAGATGCTTTAGTGATTGCTTCAAATGAAACAAAATAGTCCTTGTATGGAGTAGGGGAAGAAGGATTTAAGGTCATGAATACTGTAACTGAGTGGGGGGGTTTATTTACAAAAATATGTTAAAAAACATAAAAATCAAGTGTGCCTTCAGCACAGATCACTGTAGTTGGATATGCATGTGCTGCTTGCTTTCTGGAAGCATTAAACTCTGCTAAAATTCATCTCCCAGTACTGCTTTTTTTTTTTTTTTTTTTTTTTAATGCTCTGGTGTCTGGAATGAAAAGCACAGGGGTATTATTCATGGGTACCAGATAGGTTTTGCGAGCCTTGTATTATCTTGAACTTTAGTGTCTTTCAGTAGGAATGTGGGAAAAACTGTGGCCATAGATTGTGTGACAGTGGGCTGCCAGGTTTGCTCGCCAGACCGTGGTTTTCCTGAGCTCGGCCGTGGGGTTGGGTGCGTGTTGGGATTCAGCGGATCGTGTCGGAGGTGGTCGCAGAGCTGGGGTTTCTTTCCTAAATAAAGCAAGTCTCTGAAGGTAAGAGAGGCTAGATCTCATGCTCCTTTGAGTTCTTTTCCAGATGCAAGTGTCCTAAGTTGGCTTTTTTGTGTGATTTTTTTTTTTTTGCCTAATGTATATAGTAACCTGCCTAGCATCTGAAAGAGAAAGATCTGTAAGAAGATAGAAGTAGTACTTTTAGTTAAAAGATTTTTCTAGACTACTATAGTGTTTATTTTTTTTCCTATTTTCCTAAGAAAACATGGATTATAAAGTGGTACCTGCTGCACAGGTCTGTCATTATTTCCATTTCCTTCCCTCCTTACTACTTTTCAGTCCTTTGACAAATTTTAGACAGATCTAAAGGATACTCTTTTTCCAGAAGTTCTGTAAAAAAGTTTGCCTTTTTGATTAATACTCCCAGTACGAGAAAGGGAAAGCACAAGCTAGATGTTAATTAGAGAGCAGTATTTCACACGGCAGTTCGTTCTAAGGGTACATCCTCAGAGGAGATCAGTCTTCATCAGCTCTGAACTCTGAGATTTTACTTCTGGGGGGGCGGGGGAGGTTGTTTTTGTGGTTTGTTGGTTTTGTTTTGTTTTGTTTTTTTAACTTCAGAATGGTGGTTTGACTCCAATTCTGAATGTATGAATTTAAATTTTTGGGCAGCTTGTTGCTGGGTTGTTAAGCCTGTTTGTTTTAAAAATACCATTAATTGTTCCACTATATTTTCAGCCATAAATCCAAATACGGTTTTAATATGGTAATGCAACTGAATATTTTAAAATGGATAAACTGGTTTATTCCAAATAAACCACAGTATTAGGAGATACAAAAAGGAATGTTCTCTGCTTCTAGTGTAATTTTTATGCCTACCATAATGCAGCCACTTTTGTTATACAAGTAAATGAAATGGCACCATGCCTGCAACTCCTTAATGAAGCATTAGATTGGAAAATAACTGATTGTATTTTAAGACAAAGATATTGCTGTTATTGTCATGATAAGGTAGAAGTGAATAATTTAGCAACTGTTAATAGCACAAGTACCATATTACTAACTTCACAGCAGGATGTAATGAAATTTTTGTCAAATGCAACTGCAAAAATAATGCCTTTTAATTCCTGTAAGTTATGATGTCTCCTTTTAGTATTAACCGTTATGATATCAGGCTAGTCCTCACTTTTTCATTAGATCATATTTTTGACCGAGGATTTTTATGTATTTTAAAAAACCTGAGAAAGAAGGTATGCCATAAGTAGTTGTTTATTTCTGGGTTGTTGTTGCCATATCACAGACATAAATTCAGAGTATGAGTGCTACATTATACAAAATTAATGACTCCTCAAAACAGGTAGTGGAGGAAGACTTTAAATGATGGATGAATTAGTTTTGTGAATAGCTGTTGTAGTGTGATTTAGGAGATTTGGTTGAACATCGTTTTTAACTGATCTGAATTGGTTACCTATTTTGCTGTGCTGGATGTAGCTAGTATTTCATGGTTTCATGCT
This sequence comes from Falco biarmicus, assembly GCF_023638135.1. Classification (NCBI taxonomy): domain Eukaryota; kingdom Metazoa; phylum Chordata; class Aves; order Falconiformes; family Falconidae; genus Falco; species Falco biarmicus. Next base: position 100,015,793 of record NC_079290.1, read on the forward strand.
TTCCTTTCACCCTCTCCCTTTTTAGGGTAAGTTTTATCTTTTTTGAAATACTTGACAGATTGTAGCGGTGTCTTCATATACTTATCAAAGAGTTTTCCAACTTCAACGGGTACATGCTTTCTCGCTTTCCTCCACTCTAAGTAGTGGTTACTTTCCACCTCTTTTCAGGTATCTGTCATTAGCTTTCCCTTGCTGTCTCTTACCTGTTTGTGGAATAAATGATACAAATCTTAGGTTTATAACTTAGGCGCATTTTACACTACCTGTGGCAATAATATACATCTAACTGTTTTTATTTGTCACTGTTAGGTCTTGCTTCTTAATATTAATTAAACTTGGTTTTTGTGCCCTTTAAATTTAGGACTTCATATGGTATGACTGTGGTAGGTAGTTGGTGATAGATTTGTATTTTTCTTTCTGAATGTTACTGGCTTCAGGAAAGAAGTTGTGAGGCAGTTTTGTGACCTGCAGTCTCCCTGGTGTGGGATGAGTATGTGTCAATCCTGGTAGTTAGCTTAGCCATGAAAATGCTTTCAGGACATGTTTCATAGCACTTTCCCTCAAACTTACACAGTCAGGTAACTTTGAAATGCATTGGTTCTCCATATAATAAACTAATAAATATTTAGTTGTTTATTGCCTACTAATTCAGGTTTGAATGAATTTTTTGGGAAAAATACTTTAATCCTGCCAGACAACTGTTTAAATGTTGCTGTGTTGATATTTGCTTGAAAATCTGGAAATGGAACTCCTTAGATCATTTTAATTGAATAAACTAGAAAATGCAAGTATGAAAAGATAATTGGATGAAATAATTTATTCATTTTAACATGGTTTATTTTAACTGTCAGTGTCTCTCTTAAAATGCTCCAGCTGGTGGAAATACATTATTACATCTCATTCTCATTTGCAATCTTTGAAGTATAAACACTAATTCTGAAGAAGAGCAAATCAAAACAAATGTGATAGGACTTGTGCTTTGTATTGACTGCAGTTTTGTGCTTCATTTGAAGGTCATTCTGTGAGACTGCTGGGTCAGAAAAAGGATAATGGAAAACGTTTGGGGGGAGCGCGACTGGATTTGCCAAAGATTAGGAAGAATCCACTTATAGAAATAATTTCCATCAATACGGGGTAAGAATCATCCAAACTTATAAAACATTCAGTACTGCTGAGAAATTCAATTTATCTCTTTCTGCAGGCCTACTGTATTACTCTGAAGTTACTCAGAAGGAGGCAGGATGAACACTTGCAAGTAGTAGAATATTTAAAATGGCATTCTTTCTGGAAAATAAATTCCTGCTTATTCGGGTGCAAGACTTCTGCTGCACCAGGGCTGCATACAGTTATGCAGTCCTCTTTGTAAGTTCACCTAACTCTTTATCAGAAGAAAAAGCCTTAATAAAATTAAAGAAGAAAAAAGCATTTAGAGGGCTTTTTTTGTTTGTTCCACCCCCCCCACCCCCCCGCTATTTTGATTTGTAAGAAGGCAGTTCTGGAATGTTGTTAGTAACTCATTAAGATCTGTAAACGCTATTAAGATCTGTAAACACCTGCTTCTTAGCCCAGATGTATTAATGGCTAAATCAGATATAGTTATTTGCTTCTTGTCCCTCTAAAATGTTTGTGAAGAATTAGCATGCTTATATTTCAGACTCTTCTTTGTTTGTATAAGCTACACTCTGCCTATCAAGCATCTTTAAATGCCCATTTCTTTATAAGATTACAACCATTTTTCTGTTCTTTATTTCTGCTTTGAGGAAACCTATTTCAGTCTTTCTTCCCTTGATGCTTTCCTTTTCTCAACTCCATGAGGTCATCTCCCATTTGGAAGGTTTCCTTAGGGGGGGGCGGGAAACACAACACACCAAAAAAACCCATTACCAAACAAATATCAAACAAAAACCCACACAAGCCCTCTTGTGATTTTCCCATCTTCAACTTATGTAGTGATTTCCCAGATGATAAATATAAAATGCATTGCTGTAGGCATCACAGATAGGTGTGAACTTACTACCTAGAGAAGAAAATGTGGAAAATTTTAGCTCTCTTTGTTTTGAGTTTAGTCTAGCACTTTCATAAACGTTTCATAAGAGTTTTGCTACCATCCCTTTTCTTTCTTAATTCCTTGTCTTTTAATTTGCTGTGAAACCTAGTGTGCTATATAGGTCAGAATACCAGTTCAGGGCTTAGTGTGCTTACTTTTTCTTCCTCTGACTTATGGTAAACATATGGGTGACATTTTGTCATATTGTTGAACTATAATGCCTTTTTCAACAGCAGTTTCATGCATTGATTGTTTCTGAAGTTTGGATATGAGCTCTTCTGGTGTAGTTACTTTAAGTGATCTAAACTTTTCCCCCTGTTGTCTTTCCTGTTGACATCTTGGGTGTGTCCATGTGATCAAAACCCTTTCCGTGATTAAAAATAAGCAAAGCATTCTTTTACATTTGGTTGTATCAGGTTTGAGATGGTTTTTAGTATCCATCATAATCTAATGTTACAATATCTTCCTAGTTGTAAACGTTATCGAGGATGTAAACTAATTGAGCCATGGTATTGTTTACTTGGGTTTTGGTTAGTAGTATAGTTAAGATGGCAAAATGTATTGCTGTTTCTAATACTAGATTATTGCTAGCCTAATTACAGAGGTTAGTGCAAGAGGGGTACTGTAGGGTATGTACACTTGGCATTAGGTGGCTGATGAGAGTAACAACCCTTCAAAAAAAAATATTTTGAACATACATGTTTTCATACTAGGTTTTTAAAAAAATTATTTCCCGGATTGATCAAACTGCAGACAGTTAACATCTCCCTAAGATGTTATTTGAAAACCTTTTATTTAGAACCTGATATTTTACAAACACCAATTACATTGCTCAGCAGTTATTGCTGTTCTCAGTTCAATAGAATATGTATTTTATAGCATAGGATAATCTGAAAAGTACTAGAAATCATATAAATAAATATATTTCACAGAGAATAAAGTGAAATATGACTTGATAAGACCAGAGTATTCTGAAAACCTTAAACAAACAAGGCAGTTGTATAAGGTGTCTAAATTAGCTGACGTCCCATTCTGTGTTATAGCCCATGCTCAAGGAATCCTGTCTCTCTTGCAATACAGGGTACTGTGTCCTCCTGTCCTTATCTTGCCCTTCTCCCTCCCCAGCCTCTCCACCTGTGTATTGCAGGTGACTTTCCTGGTTACTGCTCTGGGTTTGAAAATTAAAGCATCGCTTTAGAAAGGCAGCAGTGCTCTGCAGTTTCTGAAAATATATTAAAAAATACATCAGTTAAGAACAAGACTCAGGACATGTTACTCACTGTGACTTGACTGTGTTCGTTTTACCAGCTTTGCTGTAGTAGTCTGGCTATGGCAGTTTTTAGTACCAGCCCCACATTTGATCTGAGCTGTTTCACTGTGTAAAGACTGTAGAAAACTTTTAAGGTTGGTTTTTGGTACAGTGCTCTACTGAGAGGTGAATTTGGATCAGACTAGAAGATCTTAAAATCATAAGAAACACTTTGTTAAAACAATGATTTCCTCTTTGGAAGCATATTTGTCTGATGGTCCTGATCGATAGTGTCCAGGAGCAGCATGAGCCAGGCTGCTCCATGAGGGAGGACAAGAAGGGACCCAAGGGTGTCGTCGGTGCCCACACAACAGGACACCCTGTGCCACAGGGCCTGAGCAATGTGGGCAAACTGGGGACTGGCGGTGGGACCCATCAGCAGTCCCAGACATGGCAAATGATCAACCAGGGCAGGGTCTATCCAGGGGCTCCAGTCAGGATCAAAAGGAAATGAGCTGGAGACAGGGCTGTGGAGAAGGATGCATGTAACCCAGGTCTGAGGTCCAGGCTGGAGATAAGCCCCGGGCTGGAGGTAGCTGTGGTATTTAAGCTCATGCCAGGACTGGGGGCACAGGTCTGAGCTTAACTGGGGTTCCTGGCCCCGGGGGGGCTGGTGGAAACAGCAGCTGAGGCTGGTCAGGTCAGTTAGGGCCTGACAGAGCCCACAGGGCTGTGACAGGTTGCGGTGTATTACCATTTACATGTGAGGTCTTAATGAACTTTTGCCCTCTTTGTAATTCTGTGGGAGGAGAAAAGCTTTGTTGGAGCATGTGTATCCCTCAGCCCCAAAGCACTGCAGTCTGTGGTAGCTCGTGCTAACCCCTTACCCTCTCCAGTAGTACAAATAGCTTTATGTATGTGGACACCTGCCAGCTGGAGCTGTGCTGCTGAGAATTCAGTAGGACCAATTTATTTTCGGGAGTCTTCAGACATGCCGATTGTTAAGATATCTCTCGTTCTCCTACAGCTGTGTCTGAGAATGTGGGTGCAATTGAAATGCAACACTGTAGAGTACGATTTGTTTCTTAGCTCAAGACAGTGTCAAATTCTCTTCAGTAATTTTGACTTGAGGCTTCTTGTTTGAGTCCTTCTTCTCTCAGACATGGAGGAGAGAATATTTTCTGTCCTGAAGGGTTCTGTCCTTGTATAACTGAACTTTTTCCATGCTTGCCCATGCACAAATGTGTGCCTCCAGATGCGCATGTCCCTCTCTGTGTGTTTCCCCCACACTGCTGCTGTACATGAGCCTCCTCAGCTGTCCCTTCGCATGAGTGAAGTCTGTCCTATCAAGGGACAAACATACTGTGTCTCCACTGCAGTATGTGGTCTGTAATAATAGTAATTTAAAACAAACCAAAATAAAACCTTATTGGATATGGAATATCTGCGAATATAAGTGTTGCTTCTGTCCATTGTAAGCCAGCTCAGAGTTTTCAAACAGTGCTGCACATTTGTCCCTATAAAGGTGTTTCTGTGCCCTTAGAGGGACATGGATCTTGTTCAGTGTTTGGCTGCTTTTTTTTTTTTTTTTTTTTAGTAATGGACAATTTTTTCTACTGTTAATTTTGGTTGTTCCGAGGTTTGCTGTTTTCTCATTTAGAAATCGGAGCTATCTTTATCTGTTTAATTTACCAAGACAGTTAGTGGTTTCTGTCAACAGACTGACTCTAGAGGAAACCTTCCATCCCAGGAGCAACATGGGGTTTCAAAGGAGCAACATTTCAGAGTTTCCAAGTGTATTCACAGATACTATAGTGAGTACCAGAATAGGGGCACAAGAGACTTATCAGACCTCTCTGACACGCAAAGATAAGTGAATCTTAATTTTTCCATGTGCCAAATACATTAGGAATCCTTACCATCCCAGTATCCCGTACATGCTATGGATTGGCCTCTGTAATTTCCCCCTAAGGAATAAGTGACCCCTTCTTCCTGTATTTTTTCTTATAATAAATATAAATCCTGTAATTTTTAATAAAATCCTGTATTGCTTGCTTTCTCTGTTATCTCTTAGAAAACATTTTTTCAGTATTTTTCAAATCAGTTATTCCATTTCTTTCTGTAGAATAGGCAGTTAATAAAAATCAGTGATTCCAGCAGAGCTTGCGTAGTTGTCTTATATCTAGTAAGTTCTGCAGTGGTATTAGTGAATCTGAACCTGGGAACAGTGATTTGTGCCTGCCTGCAAAAATAATTATCTGCTTTGAATTAAGGGCATTTAGTTCAGTCTCTGCCACTTTTATGTCCTAAGCATATATTTGTACAAGTCATTTTACTGAAAGAAGCAAGGCAGTAGTAATAGAACAGCATGTTAAATGCTGTTAGGAGAGAAGGCATAAAGTTGTTCACTAACCTCCTAATGTGATTATTCCACGTTAGTTTCAAGCAAGTAAGAGAAATGTTCTCAAATCCATTTTGTATTACAGCTTCATTTTGGTCTAGGAAAAAGATCTTTTCTCCTCCTGATTTAATCTTCATCAGTGCCAGTTCCCTAACCTATGTAGCCACTTAGACAGCTCTCTTTAATGGGATCAAGACTTGGTCTTCCACCTTTTAATTAAGTAATTCTGTATCCTGAACACTCTACTTTGTAGCTTGTACTGTTACTTACTGACACATCCCTGTTTTTGGCATGGCCTGAGCTCCTTTAGATAGTTGCTACCACTCACATACATTTCAAATGAGATAGCCTGGATGCCTTGGGAAGCATCAGTGGAGTGTGGTGTGAGCAGAATATGAGCCCACGCTAGAACTTACTCTTGGGTGGTGTACATAGGCTCACTAAAGTGCTTTCTGTACTCTTTCTGGAGTTTCTGACTCTCTCTTGCTGGAGCAGGCAGGTTGCCGCTGGTTTGGCTGGCTAGAGAAAAGTACATTATGCAGGGGATTCAAACCCGAAAGGAACACAGCAGTGTGCACGCGTGCGTTAGACTGCCTTTAGAGCTAAGACGTGGTGCAGCCCATGTTAAATTTGCAGTATGAATATACCCAAAGGGCCAAGGCTCTCTTCAAGTTTTCCTGTTCCCCCTTATCTGAGGTCACTGCATGAATCCCATATAGCCTAGTTCTGTTGTTACTTTTATAGGTTCTGCTATCAAGCTGCTCAGAGGACGGGAAGATACTGTGTTCAGTTTTGGGCCTCTTATTTCAAGAGGGACCTAGAAGCATTGGATTTTGTCCAGAGAAGGGCAACAAAGCTGGTGAAGGGTCTGGAGAACAAGTCTTGGGAGGAGTGGCTGAGTTAACTGGCGTGGATTAGTCTGGAGACAAGGAGGCTCAGGGGGGACCTTACCGCCTTCTACAGCTGCCTGAAAGGGGACTGTCGGTTGGTGGAGGTAGGTCTCTTCTCCCAGATAACTAGTGACAGGACAAGACAGAACAGCTTCAGGTTGTGCCAGGGGAGGTTTAGATTGGATATTAGGACAAACTTATTCCCTGAAAGGGTGGTCAAGCATTAGAACAGGCTTCCCAGGGATGTGGTGGAGTCACCATCCCTGGAGGTGTTTAAAAAATGTGTAGATGTGGTGCTTAAGGATGTGATTTAGTGATGGACTTGGCAGTGCTGGTAAACAGTTGGACTTCGCGATCTCAATTGTCTTTTCCAACCAAAATGATTCCATGTTTAAGATTCAGCCCAGCAAACTGAGCATGTAGGTTTGAGTGTAGTTCTGGGGGAGTACAGAACCACAGTTGTACTGAGAGGACTGTGTAATTCAGTGGAAGCACTGTCTACTTCTCAATCTGTACATCTGTATTTGTTTCTGCTTGGGAGAAGGGCTCTTAAAAGCATTATTAAAATGAAAAGTAAATTAAAATTACCCATCCAACCTAGCCTGATAGATTATACTTGTAGTGCTACAGCATCTTACAGAAGAGCACAGATTTTCAAATCTCTTTTTTTGAGCTTTAAATACTAATTAAGGGCTAACACTTCAGGCTTAGTACTCTCCATGTATGAAAAAATGCAAACTTTTTTCTCACAGGACAGGTCTTGCTAGCAATCTTTATGTTGAGAGTGAACATGCATAGCAGTGCTTAGGACTTCCTTTAGAAAACGTTCGTAGGGTTTTTTTAGGCCATGCTTTGAAGTTCTGCAGTGATCATTCGGAATGGTTCTAAGCTGCTGATGGATCTGAATCTAGCAGAAGAATTAAAACCCCATGTAGTTCTATGTACACTACTTGGTTTGTTTTATGAATCAAGTAACCAAAAATTCATCATATAAGCTATGGAGTTGTTATTGTCAATCCTGATGTTCCCAGGGAAGAATATTCCCCTGGTTATGGATTGTGAGAGGTCAAAATTACATTCCTTCATCATTTTCTATTGTGAGCAGCTTTTTTGGGGGGTGGGGTTGTGATGAATTAGGGTGTAAAAGGATTGAATTTCCCGAAGAGTTGTATTTTAATTTTATAAAAGGTCATGTAATAGTCTTTCTGTACATGTTTCATTTCAGTATTTATTTAGGATCAAGTATCTAAAATACCCTGGAGTTGTACATCCATGAAAGTGTAGGTAATTGTTAGGTTTGGTTTTTGGTTTTTGTGTGGGGTTTTTTTTCTTTTTTAAAAATTATGCCTCCAAAAGATTACATAAACCTAAATGAAATGCTTTCAACTCTGATTTTTTTTTTAATGTACATATTTGAAATGTGTGATTTAGTTAACTTCCGTCGCATTCTAAAATCTTGCAGCACTGGATGGTTTTGGTGGCTAATAACTAGATATCTGCGAGGGGTTAGGTTACAAAAAAAAATGTAAAAAAACCACTGGTAAGAGGTCTGGAAAGTCTTTGGTGGTAGGAATGGATTTGTTTTGCTATAGGTAGTCTTCATTGAATCGGCACATATTTCAGTCTTTCGGTTTTAAAAGCAGATCGTATTCCATGTCTTTGGTTGCTGCAGTAGGTTGAGTGCAGCAGGTGTCTCATGAACAAGAAATACCAGTGCCTTTCTCCATATGGCAGTATGTAAGGAAGCAGTGGCACCGTCTCAGAAATGAGTGATTTACAAATAGAAAGATCAGGAAGAGATGCATGTGGCTTTATTTGCCTCCTGTGATGAAGAGATAATTAATGCTTCAGAATCATTTGATGCCAGTACACTGGCAGATGTGTAGGGTCCAGTTAGAACAGCATTTATTGCTTTGCCAGCCTAAGATACTCCAGTGAGATATATTGAGGTTGGAAGACCCCAAGTAGTAGAGGATGCTACTACAGTTTTTGTCAGTGATATATGCATCTAGTTATTAATCTGACAGCAAGTCGGGTGTTAACCAGGCTCAGGTGCAGAAGCAGAGGCCCAGGGGTACAAGGACTGAACTGTGTTGAACACAGAGTTGGGAGGATGGTCTGATGAACTTTAGGGTCTGTCTTTTTTTGATTTTTTTTTTAGCTGGTTGGCTCTTGTCCGGCTATATCACTGGGATGCTGAATGCCCGCAGTGGCTTGGGTTGGTAGCGCTGCTCTTTAATTATCTGCTCTTGCCGTACCATTTCAGAGTGTCTCTTCTCCAGAAGTCATGTCTGCTCTTCCCCTCGTGTGACATACTACCTTCTACTTTCATACACAACCCGTGTACCGCAGAGCAACTGCAGATGCACATGATTATTTGGCACTGTGGAGCTCCCTGTAGGAAAGGGAAATGTCATAACCGAGGTGGACGTGGATGGTAAAGCAGCACTCTGTGCTGATTAGCTGCATGTTTACCAGGGCCTAGCTGGTCTGAAGAGTGATTTAAAATGGGTATTTAGAAAGGTAGTATAGACATCATCAGCTGGGATGCACTAGAATTTTTGTAATCACGGTAGCATTTGGTAAGGCCATAAAAGGAGGCCCCAGTTGTGACTGTTAAATCCCTGAGCTCTTGCAGCGGTCTGTGTTGCCTGTCCAGATTTTTGGCTAATTGAACTGGCTGGGCAAGATTTATTCCTTTTTGTGGCATTCAGCCATCATTATCTATGCCGGTCGATCCACCTTTGAAAACACTTTGTGTGTTCGTGTTGCCTCTCACTCCTTTATAATTGAGATGAGTTTTCTAGAGGTTCCATCTTGAAATCATATCAAAATATCTTTGATTGCTCAGGAGAGAATGTTGTGGCTTAGGTCTGAGAACTTGTGAAGCTGTTGTTCTCCTGTGCTAAAATTAGTAGGATATTTCAGTAATAATCTTATCAGTTCAACAGAAGAACCACTGTTTCTTTGGCTTTCTGTGTTTACTGATGAACTATCAGTACTCAAATCTAATCCCTAGAACAGTGTTATCTCTAGATAAAAATTTATGGAGAGATGGAAAATTGAAAGGTTTTTGGTATGTGAAAAATTGGATTATCTGCTGTTTGACAGTGATAGACTTTGGTTTTTTTGGCAATTGCTTATATACTTTTGTCTGTCCAACTATGCCACAATGTTTTCAACATATCCATCTTCTCCTAAAATATTGCAGTCCCTGTCTCGAATGAGTAGTGAGTCTGAATTACAAATCTGCTCATATTTTGTAAAAATCTTTGACTGAATACTTAACAAGGATGAGTTCCATGTCTTCAGTTTACTTGGATTTAGCTTGTTCATTAATAACATATAGATATATATTTTAATGTTTAATTTTTCAAGGTACTCATGTAAGTGACATTGCAGTTGAAAGAAGGTTTTGATTTTAGAACACAAGATCAATACAGGTTTTGATTTGCATTCAATATTATGCTTGGAATGGCAAACAGTATTCCTTCTAATAGTACAGTTATTTAATTACATATTATATTATCACATATTGTAATAACTTTTACTTGAATTCAGGATAAATGCTTAAAGTGAACTCCCCAGGAAATATGAAGTGATACAATTACTTTGGCCCTGCCTTAGCTTATAATATTTAAATGGACATTTTTCATAACTATTCAGCTCAAACATCTATGACACACCAGAGCTGAGCCGATCGTATCAGTTACTCTCAGAAAACAAAGAAGGTAGAAAGTCTGGAAAGATAGTGATGTGTTTTTGAAAGGAAATCACTGCATTAGCTTTTTTGTTTATATTTTAATCATTATTTGTATGAACATATATTTAGATTCTAGCTATACTATATACTGAGCATGTATTTCGACCATGGCTGTACCAGATATCAATCTGTTCTGCTTTGGCACATGTCGCAAAATAATTTACATAATGAGAATGATGGATGGCACAGTTGTGTGTATCTATATAGAAGGCATTTTAATTTTAATCATAAAATCTGAGAAGCTAGTATTCCAAAGCTTGCGGAAGCCACACTGCTGTAACAGAAGGAAAAGGAAAATCAGTTGTTTATGACAGAAAGGTTTAACAGCCTAGTTTTTTGCCTAAGGTCTCTTTCCACTGCAACTTACTGTAACTCACGTCCAAGGTCATTATTTCCTAATTATATATTTAAATAGTGTATTGATGACACTCTCTGAAAGATTGCTTTTTTCTCCAGTTATAATTGCAAGAAATTAGTAATAATAATTAACCTTTGAAGAATGAGATGTAAAATTATTTATAAGCCTGCTAAAAAATGTTTAGGTGCTACATAGTAACAATTTCACTGAGAACATAAAGAAATGTGGTTTTTATCATAAAGAGATGATACATCATTGTGGCTCACATTCTCATCTACCAACTGTTGTGCTTTTAGTCATTTTTGTTCTCTGCACGTCTGTCTCGTTCTGTGTCCCCATTGCTAAGAACGTGCCTGCTCACCTATGCTTCCTCATGCAGAACAGGTATTGCATTTTCCTAGTTAGTTTCCTTGAGCAGAAAGGTAATTTAAGACAGCAGAAAGGTAAATAGTTCTTTTCCCCAAAGGATTTGGGCCAGGAGAACCGTTTCCTCTCTCCTGAGCAGCTTGATTTCTGTCTTCCCCAAAACATCAGAGGTTGCTACAGCTGATTCTGTAGGGTAGACTTGTACTTCCCTCAGTGCCCCAAACCCCAGCCTCTCGTGTCAATTAATGGGAATTGCTCATTGAAACCAACAGCTGAGGGCAGGAGTTACCCTCCTGGCTCTCTTGGTGGAGGTAGACGTGGTCCTCTTCATTTCACAGTAGCGTTAGACCTGGTAAGCTGTGAACTATCTAGAGTTTAGTATAATAAACTCCCTTCTGCTGCTGGGAAGGTGGAAGCTGTCAGTGTCTTCAGTTTCTCTTACTGTTGTGCATGGTAGTTCTGCTCTTTGTGTTGATCTGTATTATACAAGGTTGCTTTGATGAGTAGTGAATGTGATATAGATGTTTTGCAGATCCTTCTAGAGTAAATATCTGCCACTGTGCTAACCTGGGAGGAAGATGATCTTGAATTAAAGATGATCTCACAGAAAAAGAAAGATGTTTATACACAAAAAGTTTATTACATACTTGTATTCAGTATATAATTAGGATATAAACTTTTCACTAAGTATTTGTCTCAAAGAAGGTAATTTTTTCTCTTATGCTTTATGACTGTTCTTTTTCAGCATTGTACATGTCTTCATGATTTCCACCACTGTTACTCTCTTTATGGTACTACTTCTTTCTCACTTTTAGAGTCTTCACTGCTTGTACTCACTTCAATTCTATCCATGGGATTTTAAGTACAGAACTTGTGAACCCCCTTAACTGCAATATCTTAATTTCTCTGATGTCATGCTGTCTTCATTGAATGACGAAGTAATCCTGAACTGGGCTTCTTTACTTTCCCTGTAGGGTTTAGAGCATGATCCCCTGCCAAGAGTAATTTTGAGAGGGAAAAAAAAAAATCAAAAGTTCAAAGAGTCTTTAAACTACTTAATCAGTTTTACCTCAAATACCTGCAGTTGTGACATCATTTGCGGTATGACTTGAAGACTAGTATTCATTTCTTCAATTGTGTTTTTCATTGCTGCTGTTAAATGCTGTTTGAATGGATCTGGGACAGGCATGTTTTTAATGAACGGCATACGTTGTGTCCTATTCCAAGAAATGTTCAGCCAGTCCTTCATTAAGTTTGCTGACATATGACACCTAAGAAAATTCTGGTAAATAGTTGCTTCTTTGGCATTATTCTACAAGTCAAAATGATATACAATGACAATTCCATACTACCTGCTAGTACTGCCAGCTGTACTGTAACTCCTATTTTCCATTCCCCTGGTCCTGTGATGGTGGATTTTGCCACTGTTTCTTCAATGGTGCAATTTGACGACATGCCACAGTAAATTGGCATCTAATCTGCATCATCCACTTGGCTCGTTACGTGGTCCAGTCATGTGCTGTTCACATGCAGTGAGGTTTTTCAGTCAGAAGGTACATGTTGCCATAAGCAAAAATCACTATGACACATTGTTTGGACACACCGAGCATTACTGGCCTTGAATTCTTGCTCTGCAATGTTTTCTGTTCATGCTATTTTTTGAGCTCTCAGTTTTTGAAAAATGAGAAATGCTGTTTAAGTACACATAAAGTCTAGAACTATTTTTTCTGGGTCATGTAGACTTCCTCTTTTGAGTCTGCTGAATGACTTCTGCATTGAGTTAGAAGAAAATAGTTTGTTTTGATTGTTTCCATTTTTGCACATTTGCCTCCCTTAGATTATTTCCTCTCAGTCTCACAGATTTTAAGTTTTTCTGCATACAGTGCCATCATGAGTTTAACGTGAGCATCAAACCTCCTTATACATTTTGGTATGTTTCCTTTTGCTCTTGTACCCCTCATCTTCAGAAAATTTGCTGTTTCACAGTTCACTTAGAAGATTCAGGAAGACTCATAAAAGCTGCCAGAAATCACTATGCAATTCTTTGAACTCCAGTACACCGCACAGCTTGCAAGGAAGTGAGAAAAACAGCAATAATCACATGCTCCAACTGCGTCATCTTATTAAAACTTTGGGCAGCTTCAGGCATATTTGTGCTCCTTCATCACTAGGTGGCTTCCCAGGCTGCACAGTTCCGTTACTCTGTTAACCCAAGAGGAAGATCACCAGAATTTTACACAATCCCAAATTTTAAGTTAAACTGCGTGAGGAAAAAGTGGTGGTAGTGGGGAAACAACTTGATTTCATTTTGTGCAACTGTGATATATAGTTTCCTGCAGTTTCAGATGAGTCCTTTCAATGCTACAGTCATTCTTTTGAAGACTGATTTGGAAAATGAGACAACTTTTAACTTACTGGGACCTGATTACAGGTTGGCACACAGTATGGTACGGCGACCTCCTGCCTGCCTTTTTGGCAGATGCTTACATGCAGAAGTGGTTTTGGATCACACAACGAGCTACATGTTCTAGTCTGCTTGAATGAGAAGAGATAATTTTGAAGTTGGTTGCAATTTCATATATCCGTAATACTGACATCAGTTTGCTTTCTGAGGTTGGAGATAAATTCCTCCTTGTTGAGAAGAGCATTCATTTGCGTCCCTTCTCTTAACACCCACATACGTATTTCCTAAGGGAAATCTGGACAGAATACTGAGAAACATTTTATTCGTTTCTCAGATTACAGCAAATACTGAGAAATAACCTCATATGTCATAATTGATATTGTGTTGTCTTTAGTCCCAGCTTTTCACATAAAAAACCCCAGAACTAGAAGAAGGCGGCAAGCACTAGAGAAGCTGTTGTTTTTTAAAAATACCGTCTTGCTGAATGCTAATGTGAGAAATCTCTGGGCTTTTACATACTCATAAATCTGGGGGGGGGGTTATGGTCTATTTTGAAGTGCTACACAGTAAGTACCCATGTCTTTACTGCTTATTAGCAGAACTGGGTAACTTTTAGTTGCCTAACGATAATAGTCTCTTTTGCTAGTTTTGGTGTGACTTCTTAAATGTGACTGAACAATTGTCAGAGGGTCTGACTCAAGTGTCTCTTGTACCATTTTAGGTCAAGGTGGAATTTTTCTTTGGAGACCTGACAAGGAAATGTGTTAAGGGATGTGTAAAAAGAAAAATCAGATTTGGGAAACATCTTGTGCTTGAGTTTGTTCTTAGTCTTGACCTAGAGATAATTTTAATGGAAAAGTAGTTTCCTCTGAATAAGATAAGTGGGCTCTGAATTTATTTTTTTTGCATTATTTTCGAAGTATACAAAGGCATATTTTTGTGGTATTCTCATTGATGTGTGTAAATTCATAAGATTTGAAAAATAGGGAGGAATATGGTGTTTTAACTGTGATCATCATTATGTGACATAACAGCAAAATCACTGAAGGTACTTTAAAAAAAGCACAGGTAACTAAAAAGTTGAATATTAAGATTGTGCTTGGCAGATAATATAGGTGGCACAAAACACAATATGTTACAAGATTATTGATATTTCAAATTTTTGTATGTGATAGTATCTTTCTTTATATGCCTTCTTTATGTAGGGAAGAAAAAAAACCTTGAAACTTTACACTTAATTCTGATATTTATGCTGAAGTTCAAATAAGCTGTGAGTTTTTAACCTGTTAGCTTATAAGGCCCTTATTTTTAAGATAATTTACATGATCTCTGTTGTAATTATACTGTATAATCCTTCATCTGTTTATAACAAACACATTCTGGAATCTGGATCTCGATTTTTCAGGTGAATTGAAATTTTTCTCATTGAAAAATGTTGTGTTAATGTTATTGAAAAGTCACAATTTGTATATTTTTCTGCATCATTATTCTTGACATATGATACAGTTAAAAAAAAATCAGATTCCTAATTGTAAAAACAAGTTCACTGAACTGAGTAATAGTTTTACTTGTGCTTTGAATAGTCTAAAAAAATGTAAAATGTTTAGAGTAGGTTTCTGTGCTGCTGCTCCTCCTTTTGCTTTTACTACAGAATGTGTGTTAGAAGAGTTAGTATTCATACTAAGAGTAAATAAGTTTAAAAAAGGCACTTAAAGGGTCCTCTAACCCCAAATGTGGATTTTCAGCAATAAAATTGTAAACTTCTGTGGACACACAACTTTTTCTCCAGCAGGGTGGCTTAATAAAAAGTTGTTGAAATATTTACTTTTAAATTTTCTTTGGACTAGTTGTTTTAGCTTTTCCATTGCGCCAAGACCAATTTTATCCAATAAAGAAAACTTACGTTTTGCTAAGTATCTGCTAGTACAAATGAGATTGAACTCCTCAGTTTCTGGTCCCTTCAGGATCGACACATTTCTCTGCAAGTTGCTGCTTTAGGAGCTGAGGGTACCTGGATCCCCCAAAATACTGAGGTGTTTCTGCCCTCCTATGCTGCAGAGCGCCATCCAGTACTACACTAAATGGGGGGGGTGGGGGGGTGGGGTGGGGGAGGAGAAAGTCATCACAAACGAAAGGTTATTCCTTCCTTTATCAACTGGATACCAGTTATGTGATGGCATGGAAAGCTGTGTCTGTTTTGGGGTTTTATCTAGAAGATGGTTTCTTCTTTTTTGAGTAGAAGGATACAAATACCGAAGTGAAGATTTGAGAAGTGCCTGGAGACAGTTCCACCCTGACTGAGGCATAGTTGTACTTGGCACTGAGTGAACTAGACTGAGTCACCAACTAGTGAAGATCTTTCACATGTTCCCTCTCTCTTTACAGAGATTTACATTCATTTACTGTTTACTTTACATTAGTTCCCTTGTTGGAGTTGTCAACCTTGTTTTTCCTAAGTCCAGACTCAATTTAGAGGAAGAAAAAGAAGTGGTAAAATAAGATCTTAGATCCATATTTAGACTATAACAAAATATAGTTGTATCTGTTTTTTTTCAGTGTGCTAGTACCTGGTATGTTCTGTTGAGGAGTGTGGAATGGGGCTCGTGCAAATGTTTTGTGTTCCCTTCTGCTCTGATGCGTAGTAATAGCCAAAGATGTACAGAAGGCTTCAGTCAAATGAGCACCGAGTACTGTCTAGAAAATTAAGATGAAGTATTTCTCTGTATCCCCGTGAAGTGTCTCAATAGTCTATAAAACCCCTGAAATTAAAAGCTGCCGTCAGTATTTCAAGTGCTGTTCCCGAAGTAAATGTTTCATAAGTCTGATGGAGCTCCTGACTCATTGTTACATAAAACATCTTTACCAGCATGAAAGGTCTATATGGACTGAGCCTAAATATGACAGGTACAGTCAACAGTGTAGTATTAGCTCTTGTAAAAAAATCATCATGTCAAGGAGGAATGTCTGAGGACCTCCATTCAGTCTGTTCTTTTTCCTTTGGATTTATTTCCATCTTCAGGGACTCATCTTGTTGTCCTGTATAGCAGGTGTGTGAATGCAGATGAAATACCCCTGGCAGCATGTGCTTACGTGGTGAAAAGTGGAACTCCGTGCATGTGTGGTTCCTGCTGATTTCCTTTCTGGCAGACAGACCTGCAAGTCTGAAAGCTGGTGCTTTGCTGTTCGCGCATCATTGCCAAGGAGTCAAGAAACCAGGCTGTCCTGTTGGTGGGATTGTCAGCGTTACTTAAAAGGATTTCTCTTTACAAATAGAGTACTTGTCTGACTTTTTTGAGGCAGAGAGAAATTTTCTCTGCCATTGCTATGTTTGATTTTGGTTTCATGGGGGGCGGGAGGGGGGGAGGTTACTCTTGGAGGGCTGGTGGTAAAAAGTGAAAATTCATTTTTTTTTTTTTTTTCATTTTTAGCCTCTTTTGATCATGGTTAATTATTTTTTTTTAATTAAAAATACTCTTTTCAGAATTACTTCTAGTTACCCCTTTTTATGGACATTTTCAGTTCATACATCAGGAGTGGTGGGGCACTGGAAGTCTTTACTATGTATCTTGAATACACTGGATGAAGTGACTTAAAGCACAGAACTTACTGTGAATTAACCTAAAATATGAACTACTATTGCTTACATCTCACTAACTTCTGTTTAAAATGTGGAAAACACATTCCTAACGCTTGTTTTCACCAAAAAAAAAAGTACAAGGTAAACATGAGCCAGCAATGTGCCCTTGTGGCAAAGGTGGCCAGCAGCCTCCCCGGGCTGCACACAGTGTGGTGCCTTCCGCAGGGGAGGGGGGTGATCCTGGACCTCTGCTCAGCCCTGCTGGGACACCTGCAGTGCTGGGTCCAGCTTTGGGCTCTCCAGTACAAGAGGGGATAGAGACACTGGAGCGGGTCCAGCGAAGGGCCAGGAATGTGATTAATGCATTTGATATGTGAGGAAAGGCTGGGAGGTGGACTGTTCAGCCTAGAGAAGAGGCAGCTTGGGGGGACCTTCTCAATGTCTATAAATATCTGGTGGTGGAGGTAAAAAGGACAGAGCCAGGCTCTTCTCAGTGGTGCCCAGGGACAGGATAAAGGGGTAATGGGCACAAGCTGAAATACAAGAAATTCTATTTAAATATAAGAAAAACCTTTTTTATAGTAAAGGTGATTGACCACTGGAACAGCTTGCCTAGAGAGGTTGTGGAGTCTCCATCCTTGGTGACACTCAAAAGCTGTCTGGACATGGTACTGAGCAACCTGCTCTAGTTGCCCCTGCTTTGAGCAGTGAGGGCTTGGTCTAGATGATCTCCAGAGATCCCTTCCCACGTCAGCCACTCTGTGTTTCTGTGATATTTAAATAAACAGCAACAGAAAAACCCACAAGGGTTTGGGTACAAACACTATGGATGTAAGAGCAGTTGCTTAATACTGGTAGAGACCTTCACTCCAGAGGTGTTGTGGTTTGACACTTTAAAAAGTAATACCCTAAACGAAGGGTTCCCCAGCCGGTACAGAATGCATCCCCATTCCCTGACTCAGAAGCATTTCCCGTGCAATCCTGTAGGCCCCTTCAGCCTCAGGAAAGAGGAACTCTACTTCCAAATTCCTTGACTGCTAGGCAGAGTGCAATATTCCCACTGGAAATATACACCGCAAGCTTCTGTCTCTGTAACTTAGCATGCTGAATTTCATCAGCTTGATTACAAGAAGACTTCAATGGGTTTGGGTTTTTTAAAATTTCTTTTTCTGGATTCCTCCTGCAAAACATATGTTCTTTATTTTTCCTAAAGGAACCACGTAGAATTTTTAGTTTAGAGTTTATCTTAAAGATACTGGATGAGAAGTAGGGTTTTAGCTCTCTCTCTCTCTGTGTTTTTTTTTTTTTTTTTTTTTTTTTTTAAGGAATTTTGTTGATATGTGTGTGGACTTTCTGAAAAGGAGCTATTTAAGCAAAGGCCAAGTACAAAATTGTCACTCATCACATGCTTATCTAGCTTATTTTTAAACTAATACACAAGTGTCTAAGTATCACATGGTCTTTCTTGCATTGCAGACTGGTGCCAGACTTGGTGTCTTTTCTGGTTTGAAAAGATAAATGTCTAGTGGTTTTTGTTTTCAGTGAGTTAGTTTGTGAGTCATGTATATCGTATAATGTTGCTTTGCTGCTGAAGTTTAATCGTTTTGCACAAGGTAGATGGAGTCTCCACATTTTAACTTGGTATTAGGCTGAAAACTGCAGCTGGGGAATGTTTACTGAAGGGTTTGTTTAGTCATTCACATTCCTGCGTTCCAACAGTTTGTTTTAGATCATTTGTTAAAGAGCTTAAAGAAGAACTCCCTTAACTGTTGGTGTAGAGCTTTTTTGCTCTAAGTTAGGTTTTTTTGATTGATTTTTAAATTTTTTTTTATTATTTTCTCTTTCCAAAAATATGTATCAGTTACTTTCCTAAATAGCAAGCATGGGTAAAATAGTATACTGATTTAATAAAATTAATCAAATACATGTTGTAACTTTTGTCTTTTGTTTTAGAAATGTTTCTTTAGTAAAATGTAATAACTTTTGAGATTTTTTTTTATTTACCACCTAAACGAGGAATAGTTTAAATGAAAGTTTTAAGTAATAGAGGAAAAATATTATTGCAGGTTAACTGCTTATATAAGTATCAACATCTTTAGGATAGTTCAGCTGTATAGTTTAGCACTGTTTGAATTCACTTAAAATTCTGTAGTTCATGATAATACAGTGACATCTGTTCACCAAGCACACTATAAACATTTAAATATCCTTAGAGCTTCCAGCTGAAGGTTTAGTAGCGATGTCTCCACTAGGCTTAGCCATTTCACTTGAACAGAAGGCATAATCTAATGTTGTGCTTATTGGCTCGTATCTGCAGTTTGCAGGGAAGTAGTAGCGTTGCGAGGAGCCTGGCTGTATCTGCACCAGACCTCAGAAGCCTTTCCTGGATGTGTTCAAATCCTAATTTTTTGTGGAAACAGGCCATGCACTCCAAGTTTAGAAATACGTGTATGTGAAAGCACCAGAGTAGTCTAGAACTTATACTAAGTGCTGTTTAGCTCCTATTCCTGTTTGTATAGGTTCCCTTGTATAAATATTCAAGCACTAGCTATACATCCCTTGCATCTGTACTGAAAGCCAGGCTAGTGCAGACACTTTATAACCAGCTAATATCCAACATATGCATTCTTTGTGGTTCAGACAGCTGCTGAACTTATTGCAGAGACTATAATAGGAATTTTAATCATTAAACTTAAACTAGGCCCTATTCCTGTATTACTGGTTCATTCTAGCAGCTTAGGTACTTTACAGCTCTTCCTTCGTTGAGTGGAAGTACACTGAGGAGGCATAGCTTGTAGTGTTAAAGTCAAGTACGGGAGTGAAGCCATACCCCTTAACAAAGTAGCAGTCAACTGAAAAGAACAGAAAGTTTGTGAGCTGCCATAAAAATATCCTGAAAAATTGGAAGTAGGTGTGAAGTGATGGTACTTGCTGTGAGGTATTTTTTGGACGCTATGTTTCTGTGATGGCAGAAGGGACTGTCTGAAGGATTGTGTTTTACTGTGGTATCTTCATTCTTCTTTCATAGTATCTCCTTTTCTGAGCAGGATAGCTGTGGATTAGCGTTCACTTTCTTGTCACTTGTTCTTGAAATGTAGTTAATTTAAACACAACCTGTAGCTAAACTGTCTTAAGTATCAAAAATGCCACCTATTGTGGGGGCAGAATGGCTGGTTGAAATAACCTGCATTAATTGTATACTCATATGAGTAACAGAAGCACATTTTAAGTATGATTTTTTTCTTAGGACTTGTAGCTGAAAAAATTCTGTTTGAACATACATTGTTCAAAAAAAGTTCCAAAAATATTTGTGGTTGGAGAAGTGCCCTCAACCTGCCAAATGAATTTCAAATTCTACAAAAATAAGGATAGTCTTGCTGTGAAGTGATGCATAAGCTGCAGTACTCTTTGGTATGTCATACGAAAACGGTGCTGAAACACAACAGCCAAAGTAGACCTGTGTGTTTGCTGTGTATTGGTGCAAGCAGAAATGCATCTTTATGACAGAGTAAGATTTGCTCTGTCTGACAACTATTAAAATACTAGGAATGAGGTTTTTCAATGCTAACTGGTTTTGTTTCTTTGCCTTTGTTTCGATTGTCCTGGGTGTTTGTGTTTATTACAAAGCCATTTCGCTTTTAGCATATCCAGCTGCATAGATTGGTCCAGTTTACGATTCTTACTTCTTCAGAGTAAGTAAGAATAAGACTTGGTATTTTTTATGATTTTAATAAAATGAATTTAATACATAACATTTACAAGACTTATATGGGAAGATATTCTTGGCAAAGCGATAGGTACCTGATTTATGTATATTCCTTTAAAAAGCACTTGCTGCTAATTATTATCTTACAAAGGTAATATTGCTATACCTAACTCCACTTAGAACTCTGTCTGCTGTCCTCCTGCTATTCTTTCTTTAGGAGTATCTAGGGTTTATCTTAGGTTTGTGTTGAATATTTTATGAATATTGTTCACTAGTGTATATTGAATTATTTTCTTATGCAATCAATATGTGGGTAAAAGTCCTGGTCCCTTTTGACATGAAATTGTGAAAGTAATACCATAAATACTCAATAAACACTTTGGCTTTTTTATGTTAGTCTAGATCAGCTGAATGGCTTTATTTTCCAAGGGGAATAATGCTCTTCTGAAAAGCAAAACATAAAAAGAGACCTATCTGCAATGAGTCTAGTCAGGCCAGAGACTTGGATTCTATAGTTTATACAAACTGCCTTAGACATGAGCACACATGACAGCTTATCGCACATCTGCTCATCAAGGGCTTTTCTTGGTTGTTTATATGGTATGTTCAGGGTTTTTTTCCCCTCAGCTTCTTTTACATGTGATAAAGGTGTGTGTGCAAAAGACTGTAGGATTCTTAGGAAAATTCAAGTTAAGTGAATTCACAAGTTTAAATGGAGCCAGGTAACTCATAACAAAACTGACAATTGTCACCTTATTTCGGTAAGACTTGTTTACAGTTTGGGTTGATTTGAACATTTCGAAGGAATATGAAGAAGCACCAGTATATTCCACTCCAAATAAATTACAGTTTTGTCACAGTTACTGTCTGTATGACTCTATATAAAGCTTAAACTCACATGGATTAATGTTGCACAACGGTGGAGGAGGGCAGGAAACAAAGTGCAATTTCAAATGGCAGTTTACAACTCCATGGACATGAAAGAACCCCCATACACCCACCTTCTCCATGTCCAGTGTGTGGGTACAGTGCCCCTTCCCTGTATTCTTTCATCCTGTGGAGGAACATGATGAAGTGGACACCTAATTTGCACAGAACTGATTATTTCTGTTGTTATCTCTAAAATCAGTGTTCTAATTTTTTTCTTTTTTTTTTTTTTTATTTTTTTCCCTGTGAATTCATGGCTGACTGTAGCTCTAGTGGCATGTTTGGGAATATTTTGTTCATGACTGTCTGCTCTAAAATATCTGTCATACTTGTTTCTCTGTTAATGTGAGCCTTCAGAGTGCTGTGGTCTACTTACAGACAGTGTGTAAGTATCACATTAGTATCACACTCTAAATGTATTTGGTAGCAAATGGAATGAAAATTATTAAATGTTGATACTGTTTGTGGTAACTTTCATTTAGTGTTCTGCTCTGGTTCTCCTTGTACAGGCCAGACTTGGTCCTTCTCTGCATTAATTTCTCATCTTCTAGCTTTTCTTACCTCTGTAGTTGAATCTAAGCTTCCTGTGGTGTTGGAAGCATGCTGTGCTTCTCGTGTGCGTGTCTTACACATGTGTGCGCACACTCATCCATGTAGACACAAATAGTCCTGGAGCAGAGCAAGTCTTTATGCTCTAGAAAGGAATAGTGTTCTTTCTGGGTTCCAGCATCTCAGAGATGGGATCAGCTGTGGTGCAGCCTGTTCCAGTACTTGACAATCGTTTTGGTAAAATACTTTCTTCAGTCTAATCACAGTTTTCTATATTACAACTTGCGTCTATGGCTTCTAATCCTGTGACCCTGAACCTCCAAGAACAGCCTGCCTGTGTCTGCACTTGTGCTCCCATCAGCTGTTTGTAGACATCAGTAAGATCTCCGCATCCTAACAATGAGTAAGCCAGTTCTCTCAGCCTCTCCCTGCGTGCCATGTGCCTGAGCTCCTTAATTATCTTGTTGGCTACTTTATGTCAATGTCTGCCTTGTTCCAGGGAGCTCAAAACTGGGCACAGAACTACAGATGCAGTCTCACAAGCACCGAACAGGAGGCACATTTAATAGTTTCAATCTGTTGGTTTCATTCCTGAGAGTACAGTCCAGTTACACAGTACAGTGTGTTTGACCTTCTTAATGATGAAGACTCATGGTCAGTTTGTTGCCCACCTGGACCCCAAAGTCCTTAACTGCAGAGCTGCTTTCTAGCCAGTCGGTTCCCTCCCCGCCTGGGCTTGCTCTAGCCTAGATGTAGGGCTGCTTACGTGCTGTTGCGGGACGTCATGAGGTTCCTATTATCCTGTTTCTCCAAGCTGTTGATATCCCTCTGAATCGCAACCCTGCCCTCTAGCATGTAAACTGTTCCCCCCTCCTCCAGCTTGGGATTTGCTGCAGAGGCATTACATCCCCTCACCCGTGTCACTAATAAAGTCAGGGAGTAATGGTGGCTCCAGCACCAGTTCCTGAGGAACACCGGTGGTAACCAACCACCAGTTAGACTTTGCACTGCCGACCACCGCCCAGCAGTCCAGCCAGTTTTTAACCTACCTCATTGTCCACTTACTCAGTCTGTATCGCAGCAGTTTGCTTTAAGGGTTCTGGGGGAGACTGTGAGAAAGGGCTGTGTAAGGTCAAGGTATAAGAGATCCCCAGCCCCTCCTTCCCACGGGGTCAGTCACCCTTTTGCAGAAGGCAAGGTCAGGCCATGTCCTTTTCTTCAGACAGCTCAGCCTCACCAGGAAAATGTCATTTTAACCTGTGTTTATAAAAGCAAAGAAACAGCTTGTAGTATAATGTCATCAACCTTATTTGTGAAAGCATTTTGCAGGGAAGCTGTTGGGTGCTGCTTCCTGGCCAAATTGGTACTGCTCCTTGCGGGGCTGGCTTGGTCTGCTCAGCAGTCCCGGCCCGGGGCAATTCCCCATCATCCAGGTGGTTGGGTCTTTTGTTCAAGTTGAAAACCTGTTTCAAGTCAGCCATTGCAAAGATAATGTTGTAGCTGTGGAAATATGAAGAAACTTCCATTAAAGTGTTGACTAAGGCTTGTAAACAACTGAATTGCTGAGCTACTTCGTGTTTTGTCTGTCCATTCCTTTTTATTGTTAAGGCTTGCTTTTGATGACTGGAGCTGCCTCTTGCATATTTTCCAGCCTGTATGTCTAGAAGGCTGTTCAGATGCTGAATCCCCAAGGGGTTCTGTGGCCTGGTTTTAATGCTCTGATTTGTGCATTAAGTGCTTTTAGTTACGGTCTTTCTGATTTTCGTTTAAGTAACTGATCATAACTATACGAGTTGCAATGGAGTTGACTAAAAAAAAAAAAAAGGATAATTTTCATAAACTTGTCTAACCAGATAAAAACTAGTTGTCTGTGCTTTAATTAAAGGAGGAAAAAAAAAAGCTAGCAAGTTATGGTTTCTGTCAGAGCTGGCAGCAGTTGAACTGGAAAAGTTTCAGACTCACCACAGACTTGAGTGGTTAAAGAGGAAATCAAAGCATACAAACACCGGCCAACTAGCTTGGAAGAAAGTCAGCCCGTTCCAGTCACTGGGACATGAGGACACTGCGGGAGAGTTACAAGCATAATGGTCACTGAATGGAAGGCAACAGGAAAAAGTTAAGAAAATGGCAGGGAAAAAAAGTAAAATAGAAGAAAAGAGCTGAGGAATCATTAGAAGGGGAGATTTTTAGAGAAGTAAAGCAGATGGAGAAGTTGAGGATCATTAGTATCAAAAGGCTACTGCTTCCTGCTTTTCTGCAATGTCACTATGCTTTTAAATTCTGCAAAACACATTTAAATCTATTTAAACAATAACACTATAGTGAAAATAAAATAATTCATAAATGTTAGTTTCCCTAATTATTCAAAAGTAAGTTCCTTAACTTGCATTTTCTTTAAGAGGTACTTGGGCAGTAAGGAAGATATGTCCAAGAAGATAATCTGACTCAGCTCTATAACTGCGCAAAGGGGATTAATTTGCTTTTGAAAATCCCCTTGGAGACTCTTAAAGGCAAACATAAGGCCTCTGGTTTAAATTTCTATTTTTAAAAGAAATCAGTCACTGGATTCTTACAAGATGTAACTGTGTAAATCGGTCCCTTACATTGCTTGGAAAATCTCAGACAGATTTAGGATTGGGCAATTATGATGAAATGTGTGGTCTTCTTTCATTTTAAGTTGACAAAGAATATGTACTTGAAGCATGTATGTCTGTCTCTACTGCTGCACATATACGTATTTTTTTTCAGCAAGGCTAAGTGATTTATCACAAGACAGAGATGACATTTAAGAGCAACAACGTAGTGTTAATTGTAGATAATGCTTAGATCCTTGTCCACATCGGAGCTTTTAACATTTCTATGCTGCCACAACCAGTAGGATGTTTTGGGGCAGAAAGCTTTGTGTAGACAGAGTCATTGGGAAGGGATGCTTTCTAGATTATAAATGGTGAGTTTGTTTTTATTATGCACTTATTTCCATTATTTTACCCAGACAATTCAGATCCACTTTCCCACAGACATTTTACAAATACTTTTTTGGAAATTGGTCTGATGGCAATCTCAGATAAATTCTAAATTAAGCCTGGTAGTTCCAGTGCTGCTGAAATGTAAGTTTCCCCCCCCTCCCCCCTCAGGATGTTTTGACCAGTACAAAAACAATACCTTTTATCCCAAGAAGCTTGTGGTACCTGCTGTGCGTTACAGAATTAACTGCAACCTAATGTTTCCTGTGAGATTTCACCACTCTAAAAGGGTCTGTCCCAAAAGCCATTCAGGAAACAAAAACAATAGCTCTTATCACAGGCAGTGGTCTACTTTTCAACCATGTTTTCTGTGTGTGTGATTCAGGAGTTGCTAACGTTGTGAAGATGCATGGTAAAGGAAGTGGATTGCTTAGAGAAGGACACTTGACTCCCCGTATCCTTTTCCTTCCACTCAGGGATGCCTGCAGAGATGCCTCATTCCTGAAACAGAACTTTGAATGTGCCCATGGCCTCCCCACCCTGCTTATGCAGAAATCACAGTTTTAATTTAATCCATAGTATTTTGTTAAACTTTAAAAGCTGAATTTTTTAAAGCCTAAGAAATTGTTCATTACTAACCCAGTTAGGCTTTGTAGCGCGTTCTGGGTAAGTTATGTCAAGTCATCTGCCCCCAGTAGAATTTTTTAAATAGAATTATACTATTTGATGCTTTAAATACTAAGGCATTTGTGAAGTCACAGCTCTCTAAAACTTTATAAATAAAAGCTAGTGTCCAAGAATCCTGTCCTCAGAGGTAATTTTTCAATTACTGCTGTTCCTTAGGGGGGATCTGAGAGTAACGGTTGCTTACGCCTGCTGAGATAGTGATGTTGGGGTACTGTGCCACTGTGTCTCTGGGATTAGCTGTGAGCGGATTTCTGTGAAAGTGGCGTTTCTATCTAAAGTTTTTTCTGTCATAACTCTTTATTTCTACCATCTTCATTACTGCAATTTGACAAGACCAGGAATCATTGTCTTTGAAATATTGTTGCTCTTTATGTAGTGTTGAAAGAATTGATTGCTTGTAGTCACAATGCTGTGGCATTTTCTGCTCTGTGCAACAGCGGAAGCAAATTGATCTTACCTGTGCTATTTCAGCTGAGTCACTTTTTTGATATTAATGACTGTCATGATCTGCCCCCAAAGCTGTGGTCTGCATAACCAAGCAGCTGTTTGGAAATGCTTCTAAAATAATTTATGTCTCTGTGAATCACTGAGCTTTAGTTTGAACTGCAGGGAAAAGAATTATTGCACTTTCCAGCAAGCATCTAGCAACGCACCATTTTGGGTCAGGGTGTGGAAAACAGATGTATGCAGCTTAGCAAGGGAACGTTTTACCTTGTATTATCAATTTAGAATGCCCGAATGAATTAATTCAAACAATTGCAGAACTGTATGGGCAGAGTAATTAATCAAGAAGTACTTTAGACAAACACTAAAAAGTGCCATTGATGCACTTGATTTTGCTGATGTTAAATCATTGGCCTTAAAGTGAGCAAGTTGAATGTGTGATGGTATAACTACCTGGCTGTGACCTTTGAATCACCTGCACTTGACTGTAGGAATTCAGTTTCACAAAATGCAAATATTTGAAGTACAACATTAAATCATATTATAGCTTATCACACTAACTGAGCTGCCTTCTCTCCAAATTCCTTTTGATAGTAACTACTACTTACTAGTCACTGGTAACTACAGAGACATTACCAAATAAAACACTGGCATTAAAGGTCTTCAGAAGAAGAAAAATATAATGCACTTTGTTCCCATTTTGCTGAGCCTGGAATGGGTTGCAGAATTAAAAAATAGCATCCCAGAGTTGCGTCCTACTTTGAGAAAAATGTGTGCAGACCCATACGCTGTTGTGTAGTGTTTCTTCAAAGGTCATCCTATTTTCTTCTAAAACGTTTTGGAAGGGTTTTTTCTTTTAAGGTGGCATTGCACTGTAAGAACAGTTTCTAAATTTTAATAGAATTTAATTATATTCTATTTTATATAGATATATCTAATGTGTTTATTCTATTAAAAATAGTTTCTGAAATGGATGGCTACAAAGGTAATTTCAGCCAAGTCCTGTTTTTATCATATAGAAGGTGTTGTAACATTGAGTGCATCTGTGTAGCATAGCCCCTGTGGCTGGTGTCCAAGCTTCCTCTGAACAAGCTGGGATGCTAGAAACAACATTTGTGTAATAATGTGGTTTGCTGCTTAGACTAATTAGCCTTGATGAGAAATAGCTTGCCACTGTTTCAAAAGTATTTAAAATCCTGAATCTTTTTAAAGTGAAAACAACCTCCCATGTCCCAGTTTTTTACAGGAAGTTATCTTCCCTGTCATAGAGGGTTGAGAAGCTTTGTTGTAAAATACGCAAACTTCAAGCAAAAGAACGTTTTCCTGAAGACAAGTCAAGCATATTAGACATGGTTTGTTTTGGGTTTGTTGTGTTGTTCGTTTGTTTGTTTGTTTGTTTTCTGTGAACTACTTTTTTTCCTGATCCATTGCAGTTAAGTTTGATGAAGTTTAGAAATTTTCAAAGGACAAAGTAGCATTTATAGAAGTAAAATACTAAGAAATATTCATGGCATTTAACTCTATAAATGTAGTATGAAATTTAACTATATTTATGGCATAAATGCTTTTGTTAGGTTCATAAAACTTTGTATCCTAAAGAGAAGAATACTTGTAGAATTCTACTAGCTCTTGTTTATTAAGTTGTGACTAGTATCCATCTCTTTTTCATCTGCTGGGAGTCTCCGTTTCTGGTATTCCTTTTGCTCAGTCAAGCCTGCAAAGGGAAGGTTTCTCGTTACTCACACTACAGAGCATTTTTATCAAAATTACATTTGATAGAGTTTCTATCTTTAAAAAGCCTAAATCTCTTCTGTAAACTGTCTTTTGAAAGAGGCAAATCTTGCTCCCTTCTCAGGAAAACCACAGTTTAATAATACAATATATTCTTGGGCTGGAATTATTGAGCCCTTCTAAGGAAGTCTGATGGTAGGTGCCGGGAGATGGTGCGGGTGACTGTGATGAGCAGTCTTTCTATATTTGTACTGATGTGATGTTCCAGTGATGTTAGGGACATTATGCTACTGTCAGAATTATTATTTTTTTTTTTTTAATAGGGCAGACTTCATAAAATCTTGAATTTCTGATTAGTCAGATCTCGTTAAGGGCAAATATTAGTGTTTGGACTAAATTGTGATTAATGGCTTTTTACTTTATTTCTGCAAATTTCTAATTTGGGAGAAGACCACCTTAGGATTGGGATTTAGTTGAGGTGTTTTGGTTTTTTTTTCTGGCAGTGGGTGGGGTGGTTTTGTTTTGTTTTATTTTTGGTTGGTGGTTTGGGTTTTTTTTCCCTGCCAGCGCATTAGGTTGATACCAAGCAAGAATTTACTGGATTATTCAGGAAAGGGGGTAATACCACGCCCCTTGCCCCAAAGTAACCACCTGCAGAGCAGCCGGGATGTTCTGTCATATGACACTGGAGCAGCTATTCAGCTCTCCCATCTTGCTCGCAGATGTCTGGTCTGGGTCAATCACGTTCAGTGTGAGTGAGTAGCACACTAATGGTGTATCGCAGTACGTAATTGAGTTGTTTTCTGAGCTTTGAATGAAAGATGTTCTACACTTTTCATATCTGAGGGTAGGATCCTGTCTCTGCTAAACTTAGTGGCATGAGTCCCATTAAGAGGAACCAGGATTTTGCTCGTCATGTCTCTGCTCTCATTCTCATCTGCTGCTGAAATCCACTGATTAGTCCCACTGAAGGAAAGTCTGTGTTTGTCTGCTGTGTCATAAGTATTCTTACTCATAATTAGTTCCATCTGTAAGGGGTAGCCTTTCATGTTAAATGTGTGTGTGTTATGAGGAATATTACTGTTTTGAAAATGAAGAGTCTGCTTAATCTAATGCACAACATGAGCACATACTAGCTAGACAATGTGAAGACCACTGTTTCCTCTGTCTACAACAAAATATCAGGCACTTGACCAAAATGTTGATGACGTTCAGTTTGGTAACATGTTCAGAAAGTTTTTAATTAGCCACATGGTAGTAATTTACCTGTGGATAATATTTTACCTTGTTGTGAAATAATCCTGTGTATTGGGCACATAACTGATTAAAGGTTAATAATTCAAAGCAAAAGGTTAATAATTCAAAGTATCTTAATTGGTTTAGTATGTTGGAAAACCAGGACTTTGTGTTTTTTGTTCTGGAATCACTCAAAAATTTATCCAAAACATGTTGGTAATTACAAACGTAATGACCATTAATAATTGTTTCTACAAATGTCTGTAATTTGTGCAAAAAAGCTTTGACCTGTATTAATGCAAACTGACATATGCAACTTTAGATGCTTGAAGAAGGCTTCCAGTTTAAAACAAAGCAAATTCTCTTCTGCGGCTACTAGCGTGCTGCCTTTTTAGTGCTGCATATTTAAGCTTCAGCTGTGATAAAGACTGGTTTTTAAGGAGCTTTACCTACTGGGCTGGTTTCAGAGGATCCACTTGCTGGTGCATGCCACTTAGTAAAAGGCAATGCTCAGATTCTCAGAGTTCCCAACAGACTTTTTCCACTTGATTGTGGTCTGAGTATGTGGCAGCATGAACGTATGAATAATTTGTTATGCTGGAAACTTGGAGTGGAAGGCTGGCTTACTAAGGCAAAAAAACACTACAGATACTTCATTATAGTTATGGTTTGGTTTAAATTTGTGTGTTCAAGAGTAGGTAATTCTCAAATCTGTGAAAAGTGGTTAGTTCAGCATTTTTACAAGTATTTGAAATCTGCATCCTTTTGTTGGTCAGCTGTAGCCCAAAAAATTATTTTTTTCCCGGGGTTGGAAATAGCAAATATGGTACCAATAGGATTTAAAAGTTTTGGCTTTTTTTGTTTGCTTTCTAACATTAATCCTTTTCTATGTTACATCAAAGTCTGTCTCATTTTGGTTTTGTTATATAATCTCTTTAAGTACAAAACAAAAAAACCCCAACAAACACAAACAAACAAAGGAAAGAAAAGAAAAACTGAATTACTTAGGTATTCCACAATATTTTTATTTTAGACTAGGAATAAGTTAATTGGCAGCAAACTTGAAAAAAGTATGTCTCCAAATCCCAACTTTCAACTCTTGCCCC
The DNA here is from genome assembly GCF_023638135.1 of Falco biarmicus. Taxonomy (NCBI): domain Eukaryota; kingdom Metazoa; phylum Chordata; class Aves; order Falconiformes; family Falconidae; genus Falco; species Falco biarmicus. The sequence continues at coordinate 100,046,197 of NC_079290.1, forward strand.
AAAATAAATCAAGAAACCCTCTGAAGTACTTAAAGACCATAGTAAAAAGTTCTTAGAAACAGTCCCATGTAATACTGTGAATATTTTAAGAATAACTTCCCCTTCTGTGTGCTTCTTGCTACACATTTCCATTATCTCTTTGTGACCAAGGTAACTGCACTACCAGAGAGAAACTGCTGTTAACGTATTTTTTCAGGTAGCCCAGGTCTTCGTTTAAAGAATATTTGCCCAGGAAGCAACTCTGAAAATGCAGGACAAACAAATTTACTAGAAACTAGTCCTTGTAGGAAAAGAACATTGATGGAAGAGATAAGACTTATCCTCATGGTCTGGAGATGAATAATTTGAGTATTTAGTACTGTTCCATAGTACTTAATACTCCTAGTATTTAGTACTGTTGCTGTAGAGCTTTTCAAATACCATCACCTAAAGTCAGAGAAAAATACATAGTGAGAAATACGTATGATTTATGCATAAATTATAAAGAGAAAGAGGAAGAGGTATTTTTTGTAAATAAACTATACATGGACTTTTATGAAATGAAAATTTCTATGTAAATAGCATAAATAATCCTTTTAACTGTACCTCAATACCAGTTTAGATTTTGGCTCTATTTAGATCTATTACATAGGAATGAATTTAGAAGTTTGTTTTAAATACCAAAAGTATAATTTTTATCAGTCTTATGATGAAGTGGCACTTCTTGAAGACAAGCCCACAAAAAGCATCGTTTTCATGCAAGGTTACAGTTCAAGATGACAAAAAATTGGTAAACAACTTTTCATTGAAACTCACTTTTACACCAGATTTGTAGTAAGTCACTTTTTGCAAATGGGAGTAAAATAGCAAAGTTGTTGGTGGTATGTTTGCGGTTTTTTTTTCTTCCCAAATCCTAGCTTAAATTTGAGTTTAATAAATTTACTTCATCCCAAGATATAAAATCTTGATGCATCCCTTTGTTACTGATGGCTGACAAAATTGTTGTTTCTGGGTAAAAGGGATGCTGTTCAAGTAACCTTGGGGTCATGAGGCAGGATTGTTGCAAGTTAAATCTCTTCTTGATGACCTGAGAAGATTGGCAAAATAGCTGGTAATGTTACTTTCTTTGGAGGAAACAAAGACTAGTACAGATATCATCAATGTCAAGCACACCTTTGTGTGTTGGTTTTAAGGGGGCAGGCATGTCTGCTATGAAACTGATTTTGTTTCCTTGAAATGAAAGCAAAATTAAAAAAAAATAAAATACAACAAACCAGCAAAACCCATTTCGGAACAAAACCCAACACCCAAAAAGCGTGCAAACCAGAATCTGTGGATCAGCCTATGTACGACAGGTAATTATTTTTCTTTACTCCCTTCTCATGATCGTGGCTATCGAGATGCTGTAGGGTTTCCATCTGCACAGCTGGAAGAGCTGTGGTGAATGGTGGCTTTTATCGCTCTGGCTGTGCCCCTCAGCAGGTGCAGCATATCTTGCATTCGTGATCTTACGAGCTGGCCGGTAAGTAACGTGGGCTTTGACTGGATCGCCTGTGAGGTGCCTTCTCAAGGTTCAGGGGTTTGCTTGCAGTATTTTGCCACCCCAGCATTGTTTTTTAGCGCTTTGCAGACCCGTGTGGGGTGCTGGAGGGGCCTCTGGGGGGAGAGGCTGGTGCTGGCTGGCTGGGGTGGGATGTGCGTAGAAGACTGGAGTGAAGCTAAGCCTTGGGGAAAAAAAAAAAAGAGAAGAAAAGCTTTGATCAAATGAATGTTGGTATCTTTGTTTCCCACTGCCTGAATTTAGAATTAAGTTTTTATTTTCGTTGGCGATAAGTTAGCTTTCCCTGAATTGAGTCTGTTTTGCCCATGCCAGTAGTTGGACGCGATCTCCTCACCTCTCTAGACCCCTGAGCTCCCTTGTTCCCTTCCTCCCTGTCCCACTGGAGGGGGGAAATCTGGCTGTTAGCCCCCACCAACCCACCAGGCCAGGCTCCCAAAGGCAAGTGTAGCAGTGCTCTGCGAGACACGGCAATATACATCACCAATCCATAACGCTGTTTTTTTGTAGCTGTGTGGAAGAAAACTGGTTTAGCTTAGTGAACGATGGGAGAGGGGAAGGAGTGTGACAGTGGGATAGCTGGATAGGAGCCTGCTACGAAATGAAGGGTTAGGTTGAATGGAGAGTTGTGCTTTAAAAATAAAAGAAATGCAAAAACAAGAAAAGAAACAAAAGGGGGGGGGGGGGGGAAAGAAATGAAAAAACCATGCTTTACAACCCTGGGAGAATTGTAGGAGTTTGAAAGAGTCACAGATGGGAAGCAGGGAGAGAACCGAATGCCCCTGGGCTGTGAGGGAAGGCCCTCTGTGGCGTACCTTCCATGGCCAGTGGTGGAGTAGAAAACATTTTAGGTTGCTAAATAAGTTACACAGAGGAAGTATGGATCAATTATCTGCTTATACTCTCTTAATTTCAAATGCTACTTTTTTAAACATGCTTTGGGTCTTGCAAAATGAAAGGCTTTTGGTTCGCAGAAGAGAGGGGAGACAGGTAAAAATGCCTTCACGTCTGCTGAGTGACTTGTCTTTGAGTGGGAATGAATCACTTATTTGAGCAGGTTGTAAAGGTTCAGATTATAGGTTTGTTTTTTTTTCTATTTTATATAAACAATTGTATATTTTACTGAATGGCAGCTTTTTTCGTATATGTTTTTGGTTCTTAACAGAACAGTCTCATTGCTGTGGTTAAGCAGTATCTTTTAGTTTTCTGATCTAAAATGGACACTAAAATCTGATGCTTGGGTCTGATATGCAGGAAATAAATATACATACCCAGTCTAGCAGAGAGAATCACAAACTGTCTAGATGTTATCTGGTAGAAAGTAAGGTTCTGTTGGTAGAGAAGGTCTCAGGGCCAAGGTGATGTCCGGGGCAGGAGAGCACCTGAGTACACGTGCTGTGCAGTGTCCTGCGCTTCCTGATCCACCGCTTGTGCAAACAAGGTGCAACAAACGTCTGAGGGCAACCTCTGCGAAGGAAAACCTTTAGAACTTGCAAAGCAATAGGTCACAGAGCTGCCAGACGCAGCAGTGGAAGACTGGATAAATCCAAGTAGTAAACATGGGTCGTGTAGGCTGGTGATTTCAGAACCCACCAGGCACTATCTTTGCCTTTTCATTATGTTGTGAAAGTTCTATAGCAACACTCCTGTAGTTTAGTGTTAGCCTTTTCTGGCACCAAAATGCTTTGCTATATTGAAGCTGTGGCTTTTTTATTGTGAAAATGGACAGAATTTAAGATGTTCTAGTAACCATGAACAAGACAGATATTTGTAATGGGGATTTTTGGTTTTGTGGGTTTTTTAGGGGTTTAAGTGCTTTAACCTATAAAAAGCTGTAGGACAATATCAACTTTAAAAGGGGGAAGGGGGGGAAAAAGTGCAACAGACTGCTTTTAACATTCTGCTTATTACATTCATCGCACTACCAGGATCCAAAGGCTAATTCAGGAAAAATACGCACTGAGTGGTAGTTTTTGTTTTGATCATTCCACTCTTTTACTTTGAATTAGTCTGCCTTTGCTACATTGTCAGGTAAATTAAAAGCATTCACATATTCCTTTAATTTCTTACGGGAGTTTTTCATTAGCTCCCCAATCTTTTGTGCCAAGCTGTCTTTCTGGTTGGTGATTCTGTCTTCATTATGTTACTTGTTTTGTTTATACAAACCAAATGAAAGAAGGAAAAAAATAACTCAAATGTGTTTTCAAGAATACACAGTATTTTTAAAATCTACTTTTAGTTTTTCAGGACTTTTTTCCTTTATTTCTTTGTTCAGGTTGGATTTTTTTTATGTGACAGCAGGATTGGAAGCCTGGAGATCCATCTTTAGTAATGAACAATTGTTAAGCCCATTATAGTTTTCTGAAAATACGTGAATTCCTACTCTTGGATTTTGTATGTGGTCTCCACTGATTGTTTTTTCAACCTTTTATATAGATGTGAAAGATACTTTTAAGAAGGTAGGAGGTCAAAACACTTTTCAAACTACTTCATTGATTTTTGAAACAAATACTACTATTTTCTGCTCAGATATAAAAGCTCATTTTTTTCATATATACTTAATAAACATGGCTGTGCATATAGAGGCTTCATTGGCTAGAAACTTAGTATTTTTGTTTTCTAAATAGGTGTCTCAATGCATGTACCTACTGCAAAACTAAGCATGCCAGAGGAGATCTAGCAAGTTACCCAATTGAAGAACTAGTGGACAGAGCCAAACAGTCTTTTCAAGGTAAGGAATTTTATGCCTACCGTAAAATTCAGCCTCTGAAGTGGACCAGGTCTTATTTTCACTGTTAGTGATCGTGACGCAATATGGCTCTATTACGGTATTGATGTTCTTAATAGTCATAACTGTGTCTGGCGGTGCCGTTGTGATAGAAAGCCGTGCTTCGTGATGGTGTGTGCCACTGCTTACAAAGTGTAGTCCTACCATAAGGGGGATTTCAGTTTGGTTTTAGGCTTGCTCAAATGAAGTTCCATGCAAGCATTTTTTCATGATGATGGCGAAACTAGTGTTTAGTCATTTTACTCTGTCTCTGGTTTCTTAAGGGGGAAGACAGAACTTTTTCACTCAACAATAAAACTGAATTTCTGAACCTCCCCTAGGATTCTTAAAACCCTGTTTAAGGATAGGTTGCTTTTTCTGGCAATGGATTTCCTGGAGGAGTACTGGGATGTTTCTGAAAACTGTACAAAGCTTATCACTTTTTAAGGATATTTGTAATGTCACATGGATCCAATCAAACATAAAAAGATTTTCCTGCAGTAGAGTACCCTGTGCCAGTATCTGCCTAAAACTCTTGTATGCCTGGTAGTTATGATAGCTTTATTGTACCTTAATATTTGTTCTTTATATCTGAATTTTGCCAGTGTTTCAAAAACACAGGTTTCCAAATAATGCCAGTATTCATTTGTGATACAGACTCTGTGAAGGCACAGGTGTGGGTTGGTTTTTTTTTGGTGGGGTTTTTTTTTTTGGTGTTTGTGTGCCATGTTGAAGGATTAAATGTATATTAAAAAAAATACTGAGGTAATTCAGGCATCGCAACTCCTTCCATTTTTGTATCAAGTAGTATGAATCAAAAGTAGAACAATAAATCCAACATGTGATGTCATGTCCTCTGTAGATGTACAAACAGTACATGCATCGGGTTTCACTTACGGCTCTGAATGTTGCAAGTGTTCCAGTAAGAAATAGGTCTCTAATGATTCAGCGTGTTTTTAAATCCATCCTTATTTAGGGATCCATAATGAACCTTATTTAGGTCAGTGATGAACTTTTGGCTATTCCTGTCAGTAGTGTGCAAGGAAGAATCCTTTTCCTAATCAAAACCCACATTCAGAAATTTCAAATTTTACATTATCCACACACAAAGTACTTGTTTAAGATTGTAAATGCCTTTTGCTTTTGTTAAAAGCCAAGCTCCTCTCTTTTCTTCCATGAAGCCTATCTGCAATTGCCATAAAATGTCTCCTATCGCTTAAATTTGTACAAGTAATGCTGCTGTTGCTGTGAATTGGATTGTCTGTTATGATAAGCAGAAATCCTGTCATGTCTCAGATTTCTTATTTTAGCAGGTCAAGTTTCCAAAATCTGTGTGCATATTATAAAATGGTCAGTAGCTGAAATACAAGAAGTATAAATACACTTATTGTTTTGGTGGAGAAGCAGTTCAGGAAACGTTTCAGAAAGCTAGAAGTTTTCAGTAGTGCAAGACAGGCGATGTTGAAATCGCTGAGTACTCACTGTGCAGGAGGAAGTTTGATGGTTATGGTTATTATTATGCATTAATTTCCAGACACAAGTAAATGCCTGGTGATAGCAAGACATATAGGTAGAAAAGGAACACTACATTCTTTTCCTTTCACCCAGGTGTAATTCTGAAGTACTTTTATATTGAGTAGCATAAGAATAGTGTTATTCTGATAGCATTATATAGTTGTCAAAATGCTCTAAAGAAACTTTGAACAATTCAGCAAAGGAGTATGACAAAGAGAAGAGATGGGTATTACAGTCAGGATTACGGTCTTTCTTAAGTTAACTATTTAAATTCTATTTAGATTTATTGTATGTAAGGAAAGAAAAAAATCAGACTTGTCTGTCCTGTTATAGTTGTATTTACATGCCTTAAAGTCCACATTAATGAACATAGAGATGTATTTGCTTGATATAACAGGAAAGAAAACTCAAGTTTTGTTTGTCTTTGCAGACAATAAATGTGAAATTTTGGAAAGTATTTTGAACCTCAAATATTGTACACTTGGGTTGAAAATTCAGTAATTCAATTCATCTGTTGTACTGTGGCCTTTATTATAAATATTGACTCTTTCAAAATAACTTGATTTTTAATGGAAAAACTTGCCCTTAAGCTATTGTTTTGAAATTTCTTGGAGAAATGCTATGACGTGTCTCACAGCAGGCCTCTCCAGGGAGTTCTATTCTTATTTGGCCTTACACTAGTACCTTTGTTAGAGGACATAAGGAAAGAAGCAAGTACTGAGTTGTAAAATGACAGACTTTGCCCCCAGCTTTCTCATACTTAGAAACAGGCATGAAATAGTCAGATACTTAGTATGCAGTGTATGGAGAATTTATTGCTGCAGCTGGGCTGCAGAAACTTCATCAATCCAGGGAAAGACTTAAGCAATTCAAAGTCATTATGAAAGTTCTTGCTGAGTGACTGAGCCACAATCTCTTCAGCAATCACTTCTGGGTTTTTTCAGCAGATGTGTTGCTGAGGCTGTAGTGAGAAATAGGTACAGATGTGTGATGAAAAGTTTTTTCCACTTTGGAATTATTCTTGGTAGAACTTAGGTGTCTTAGAAGAACAGCGGCAAAACAGTACGTGATGATTTTGTATAACAGCACCTTCAAGCCACGTAAGAAAAGAGATGGTATCATTTGCGGTGGATTGTGTGCATGCATTCTTACAGTACGCAACTTCACGGGCCCCAAAGGTGAGAGGCTTCAATTGCTGAATACGTTGAAAATGGATTAGAAGAGCTGTATTTAAGGACATTTTGTTACAGATCCTTAAATCTCTGCACAAAAAATTTCTCCAAAATGCTTTCTTCAAGTGATCTTACTTTGGTAAGATTGCAATTAACATCTAGAAACAGTATTTTTAGCAGCAGTAGGTTGCCAGGACAGGCTTCAAGTGCTGTGATCAGATACTCCCAATTTTTCTTCAGTCACTTCTGTACTGCAGACTCTGGGTAGAATATCTCTGTGTATAAAATATTTCTAAGCTGCAATATAGCCTGCATTACTCTGCTGCAAGCCATTTCAAGTAGTCAGTGGTCTGGTCTTGGGTGGCTAATAATAAGGTACGTGATCTCTGACAGCAGCTGTAAGGTGGTACCTGGCAGTCATCTCTCTCTTTGATGTCTGTCTCCAAGGTGACTTCTGAAGTTTTGAAACTCTTAGGCTTTTTAGTCAAAATTTAGTTCTCTGACTCTAGCTGCTGTTTTTCTGAGAGTTTTGCATACTTTGTGTAGGTAAATTGGTATTTATTTCAGTGTATTTTAAGGTCCAAGCCTGTATCATTTTGGTTAGTTTTGTAAAAAGAAAGTTTAATATTCTGCCGAGTGGTAACTAGATGAGAGCAGATGACAAAGCTGTAATAATTTATATATGTGTTCAGATTATTTGTGTAAGCATAAAATTGACTCAAATCAACTGATTAAAAAGAGGTGGCTGAAAGCATCATGACTGAACAGATATCACCTGTGTCTTGTACTTTTCCAACCTCTGAAATAATTTTGCTTTTTGTATTTTATTTTAATATCTTAAATTCATTATCATGTGCACAAAATCTAAGTGTGTTGCAGGTTTCTAGGAGATGATGCATACTTTTGTAATGCATTGGACTAAGTGTTAAGGTGTAGTGAAAGCGAGTTTGTTGCACACTTTGTATGGGTTTATGCCTCCTGTCTGACCTCCATAGTAGTTTTGAAGTTATGACTCACATCAACTTTAATAATTCACAAACTTTCTTTCAGTTTCAGACAGAGTATTTTGTTCAAGTAGACTATTGAGGTTTTCACTTTTTTGACATTATTGGTTTTTTCTGTACATTTCAACTTTTAGTAAGTAGTTTCTGTAGTTGTATCATTTTTTTCCCATGAACGGCCTTGTCAAATCACATTATATAGCAGACTTCTGTAAGACAGCTAGTAAAAGAAAAAGTATTGCAGAATATAGTAAAGTGGTCTTTGAGTAGAGAACAAATGTCTACTGTAAGGTTGTTTATGCAAAGAGGTTTTCTACAGCTGATAATACAGCGCTTTCTTTGTGTCATCAATTTAGTAGTATGAGTTTTTTTCAAAATTTGCTATAGCATGTTCAATGCTATATTTTAGGGAATTGCATTTGCAGTTATGAGAGAGCTCTTTCTTTCCTTCCCAAAGCTACTTTATGTATAACAATGTGTTTTTGCTTAGTATATGAAGTGGAAGGCTGGGGTGGCTGCCATTGGTGAGCAGTGTTCCAAGGAGACACAAAAGTTAAACAAGCCTGTGCTTTGACTGTTGTGTGGAGTGCTGTCCTGGAATAGCTTTGGCTAAATTGCAAGACTTTAAGTTGGTTTTTTTTTTCCTTTTAATGGGATTTTAGTGACCATAAAAAGATATATAACTGATACCTGGTGATTTGTAAACCTTACATATGTGAAAGACGTTCTGAGCAAAGATAGGACTTTGTATTGCAAACAATTGTGCTTGTTCAGCAAACTAAGTTAAAGTTACAAATAGTTTTATGGAATTGGCTGTTATTTCATTCTAGTTTAGAATTAAAATCTTCTGCATGTACCAGTACAAAATTATACTTCTTTAGCATTACATGCCTGTTGCAGATGGCAGGGAATATACTGCTATTAAAATATACACTGTATAATTACTACTATATTAGCTTATTTTATGGTAGCAACCAGGAAGTCAGGTCCTGTTGGGAGACATTTTTTCTTATATCCTCAAGCTTTGCAGAACAATCGCTTCTGGATGAATAATTGCAGTGGCAAAATATCATTTCTTATTATTCTGTTATTTGCATGATCGTTCACAGGCATGCGTGGCGTTGAATTCTGAATAACGCTTCTGTTTAGCAAATCTTGGACAAAATGTAGCATCATAAAGCAGGGGAGCTATCTGAATGAAGATTGTGGCTCTTGACTTTCATTAGTTGTCTTTAGCAATTATCTCTAATCTTGTATATTTTGAAGTGTTGAGAGTTTAAAGGAGATTAATGTTAAATATTTCGCTCTCTACAAGTATTACTGTAAACAGATGTTTGTGCATAATGATAAGGATTAATTTTCTATAATGTGACTGGTTTGCAGCGCTTTTCAGATGACTGTGAGTTTGGCTAAGTGTTTTTGGTTTTAGTAGTTCTGGTGAGTGCTGTCAAGACATATACTGCTTTATTAATTGTCAACTGTTTTTCTTCCTGCATGACTACCAGTAAGCTCTCTGTATGTTTTCAGAGCAGCTGCCATTCATGACAGGACAAATACGAAGCAGCAGAAATGGTCTTGGTTTCCCATTAACTGGCAGACGCAGTACCGAATTAGGATGCTTAGGCTACATCTTCTCAATAGTAGATTTGGTCTTTGAACGTGCTGAGAGGGACATGGTGCCCGCTCACCCAGATGGAGACCTGGGCTGTGTACTCAGGGTCCTTGGGGGGCAAAACTAAGACTGTAGAGAGAGTAGCTGTTGTATATGCAGGTCTCTCCTTAATGCAAAATACACACTTGCTCGGAGCCTGGACACAGACCCAGGAGTGCAAAAGCTGTCTTAGTTGTTTCAGTGTGGCCTTTGTTAATGATCCTAAGCATCCCCCAGGAAATCTTTCTTAAGTAATATTAATTCCTTGCTCACTAATAATTTTGCCCTCCTAGTGTCAATGTTCTGTCAAATAGGTGTATGTCTCTGTTGTACCCACACTGATGTTTTTTTCTGCAGCCTAGCAGCATTATCAGAAGTCAAGAATTTTCTCATGCTGCTTTCTCCTAAATTTTATTCAGCGATTTCTGCAACACTCCTGATAGAAAGCTCACTCTGTGCTAACTCTTCTTCCATACTAGCCATGTGATGAAGAGGGTGTTGAGAAACCTGTTGGATAACAAATTCAATACAAAAAAAGTGCAGTGGTGTTACCCACTGATGTATGGGAACTGAGTTTCCATTGTTCGTATAAACTCACATCTTGACAATGTGCAAACTGATCCTTGATGCTGATTTTGTGACTGTCGGTTAGTTTCTGTTGGAGTTATGCTTGAAAATACTTGGGAACCCCCAGAAATTGTGTCTGTGCTGTATGGTTCAAACACAGTCAAAGACAACGGTTCAGTTGTAAGGACAGATTGGGACGTGCTTTGTGTGGTAAAGAAAGGGAAAGAAAAACATCATCATATATATACTGTTAAATACCATAAAAAACTAAATTATATCGTGTTAATGGCAGACAACTAATCAATTAGTTGAATTAGGTGGACGTCTCTTTTGGAAGTGTTGTTTTACTGTGTCTCTTTTAATTCAGTTGTCTTTTGTAAAGATTGGGAAATCTGCTTTGTATAGTACTGAAATACATTTGCTTGGTTGTTCTCCAAATAAAAGGATTTGTTTCATTTTGAATTGGATTAAATATTTAGTTAAACTTGAATGTTTTGTTTGGTTTTCAGAGTACCCCTTGGATTTTAAAATATAGGTCAAACATAACATTTGTAAGTAGGGTGGTATTTTTTTTTTTTTTTTAAGGAAATGGTTTACAGTATAAAACATGTACAGTGAAACATTTCACTTTCATTTCATTTGAAATATTTCAGCATTTTGAAATTTTGTGAAATTTTCTTTCTTTATGAAAGTTTAATGATTTTTGTACAGAAATGATGCTTGTTCCCCAAAAGCTGTAAGCTAAACTTTAGCAACTATTTGTTACTGTTCAGCAAAAGCAGTATCAGAAAAGCAAAATTTTTAGTATTGATTACCAGTCATTGCCCAAGGCAGCATAACAAAAAGTTGCGTATAAAATTAAAAAAGTTAAGTTCAAGGCACTTTTCCATGCTGTGCCCTTTATAGCAAAAGGGAAGCCAAGATAAAGGCAGGTTTAACCTGTAAATGCAGACCATATCTTATTCTTTTTTGCTGCCTTACCCACACTATGAAAAACTTGAGAGTGAATAAGCAAATGTTAGTATGCTTTAAACACCTCCAGAAGGGGTTGCAAAAGCCAAACAAAATTTCCTTGTAACAAAGAAATGTGAAACTTCGGTGCTGGTTGGCTGTTCCTTTTCTTGTGTTCTCCTGTGCTTAAGTCACAGTATGTATGGCCCCATAAAAACCTCAGACGGAAAAAACCTCCATACTTAATATCTGATATGAAACGGTAAGTTGAGGTGTAGCATATATTGACTTCTACTTGCTCTCTTTTAGCAGGAAGAATGACCTTGTAAGAGTTTGAAGTCCATGCCCATTTTTTAGTTTTAAACTTTCTTATGGAATGCTTTTCTATTGGAATATAAAAGTTCTCCAAATGCTGAATTTTTGGCAGGAATATGTTGAATTCAACCACAAAGGTTTGTAGAAAAAGCTGAATTTAGCATTGCATAATGTAATGCTTGAATCTTCTTTTCCAAAATGGTTTTGCTTCACTGTTTTCTGATTTATAGAATAAAAAATTGTCTGATACATAGATTATAAAACATACAAGACAGGAAAATTTTATATGGAAATCTTTTTCAAAGAAATACTCTTTACCTTTAAAAAACTTAAACTCCATCTCATTTTTCAAGTCCTTTCCAATTGAATCTTTTGGAAGAGCAGTATTTTCCATATCACAGATAATCTTGGTTCATACCCAGCTTTTTGATGCATAGTGTTCTCTTATGTTGGGGTTTTTTTTATTATTTTTGGGGAAGGAGGAGAATGGTGACAGTGTTTTTCTAAGATAAACCTCTTCTGTCAGCCTTTTTACTGGCTTCTTGGAAAAGTAAGCTTTATTCTAATACTGTTCCTCAAGTATAACTTGAAGCTGCATTCCAGGGAGCTTGGGCTGCTGTATTTGAGACATTTTGATAAACAACTCTTTGTACTTCTGTGCTTTTTGGCTATGGCTAAAGAGCTAGGTTTTTGTTATTAAGTTATTAAAATTCTTTCTGTATTGTCTTTTGTATCTTATGAATGTTTTAAGTTTTTCCTGCTGACTTTGCTAATGTGCAATTATGTCTATTTAGGCCAAGACAAATATTTTGGTACCAGCTTGTCATTTCTTAGGGTAGTGTAATGAATTAGTTTTTCATGTCCCCATGTCATCTTTTCTAATGATCCTGAAAGAAAAAGATACCGTTGCATTCCATCAGTAGTGATCAGAAGCAATGTCTTCAGGTATGTAAAAACTGCTGTGTAACTTCAAACACACATGGGTAAATTCATAGAAGAAAGAGGATATTTATATATTTATTTATATATTTAAAATTTATTTATATTTAAATACATTGAATTTTATTTATATCTAATTTTTATTTATTTATTTTTAAAATATATTTATTTTAATTAATTAAAAAAACCCCATATTTTTAAAAGGATAAAAAGATGCCCTGTTAGTAGTAAATAACAGTATTTTGTTATTTACGTAAATAACAAATAAATAACATAATTACAACAAGACATTTTCAAGCTTAATTTGAGTAAGAAAATTAGAAGTTTTAATAAGCTCTCCTCTTGGCTCAGAAAGAAATTCCCTATTGTGTTTTTGGTACGTGTTTCTTTTATACAGTGAATCTTACCAATACGTCACAGTTGTTTCTGTTGTCTTCAGCGTGTCTTGTTGCATAACAGGTTCCTCTGCATTATTTTTAATTTTTCTTGAGAAATACTTTGGCAGTTACATTATATATTGGTGTCTAGCTTTTTTCCTCATTGCTCCCTGAGGAGGGGAAGGGGACAGAGGGATGCGGAGCTCTTCTCCCTGAGATCAGGTGCCAGGACAGATGGGAATGGCTCAAAGCTGCGTCCCTCAGGGGAGGTTTGGACTTACAATGAGGAACTGTTTCTTTACCAAGAGGGTGCTCAGATCCTGGTACAGGCTTCCTAGCGAGGTGGTGGATGGCTTGTGCCGGTCAGTGGTGGGGAGACGTTTAGACATTGCCCTTAAGAACGTGTTGTAACTTTAGATCAGCCCTTAAGTGGTCGAGCAGTTGGACTCGATGGTCGTTGTAGGTCCCTTCCAACTCAACCCTTCAGTTCTAGGTTGTTACATGCTCAACTTATGCATTAGAATACCTGAGCAGAGATCTATGCTAGTTCCTTTTACAGGCAGCAAGTATTAATCTAACGCCATAGTTGTAGAAATTCTTAGGCAAGTTTCATTCAAGACAGAAAGTTTTATATCTTCAGCTGGATGACTGAGCTGCCCTATTTTTTCTGGTCCAGCTGAAGGTGTTCCTCCTCTTATCCCCGCCAGAATTTCTCAAAACTGCATTACGGCAGTGAATTTCCCCTCATTTCAGACATATTGTCACAATAATGCACCTTTCATTTACACCTTTTCTTTTTTTTTAAGTTTCTCTTTTGTATTTGGTCATTGGTCCTGAAAGATGATACTATGTTTACATCCTGTTTGCTATATGGTGAATGAGTTTCCAGTTCCATGTATTCCTGCACATAGCCTTAGTGAGGAGATAATTTCCTTCATTCATCTCGTTATGACCTGTGATTAGTGTTAAATTGTATTTATGTGTGTCTTACACCACTGCTTTATTAAAAATAATTGTATTTTTTAAAATTACTGTTCCTCTGCATGTTTTTAGTTGGTCTTTTGTAGTTAGAGTTGAAGTCTCCTTCTGAGCTGGCCAGATGTGAGCTGACTTTGGTCTAAAAATCATGTAGCCATCCTTGTGGATTTGTAGTGTGTTATATATGTCGGCAGTCCACTACTGTCAGAACGCCTCAAACCTATGGCACATGCTAGGTGATAGACTCACGCAGAATAAATTTGTTGTTTTCAAGATCTGTTGCCACAGGCTGATCACTCTGCAGTGCGCTTGTGGTATGTTTGATGTTGTCATCAAAATATTATACATAGTGATCATATCTATGCCCTGTGGCCACCAAGGATTCTGGGATTCACAACATGCCACTGTTTTTCACAGAAATTCTAAGAATCAGCAGAAGGCTCAGATTTAGTTTAAAATGTTGTTAATATTTTTATTAAGGGTGCGTGGATCATGGCATCTTCTAATTTTATAGTTGCCAAGAACTTTCAGTAATATCATCTTGCTGCCATTTCTTTGTAATTCTTTTAAACTTTAATTGATACTTCTAGTTAAAATAATCTATTTGCAAGAATTGCATTAGGGAAAAGATGTTGTTCTGGATGAGTTGAGAAACAAAACCTTTTGTTATTGAAAAGATATGGAGGCCTTTATGCCTTGGTGTGGTAGATATTTTGCCTCAGGTCACTTTTTGTGTGTGTGTGTGTGCTCGGTTCAAATGGGTTTTGTTGAGACTCAGTAGATTTTGACTTTGATTTTGTAGGCGTGCTCCATACCTTAGGCCAATTTCATGCATTATGGGCTTTTTTCCTTATTGCCAGGTCGGCTGTGATCCTAGGCATCAGCAATGAGAAGGGGAATCTCCTTCTCTTTTGCTTCCTGGGTTAATGCCTTCTTCTAGTGTTGACAGAGATTTTAGTCCAGCCAATCAGTTTAATTGTCCATGTTGCAGCCTCATATAACAAACATGCCATAACAGTTAATTTGCCAAAAAAATCATGTGCATGCCATGATTAGGATGTAGATGAATCACAATGGATTTTGCAAATATGCAGTGTAATGTGCAAAACTGTAACTGGGCTCTTCCCTTGCAAGAGAAACCACTTAGGCACTGTGTAATGTTTGTATAATTGGGATTCTACTGTTTATATACTGTATACTTTTTTTTTTTTTTAAAAAAAAAAAAAAAAGGAGCTTGCCTCAAAGAGTTTACAATGTCATGGTGTAAACAATTGAAGATAAATACAGTAGAATACTATGTGATTGGATTCAGGCTCATAAGCAGTCAGACACTGTATTTACTACCGAGATGTTGTCCAGGGTCTTGTATGGGATAAGAGAGGAAAGTGTTATTTGTGAAAGACTGAGACAGGCAGTGCAGTAACAAGGAATGGTCATTGATTTAGGGAGGAGCTATCCCCCTGAAACTTGCAAAAAATCCTGTTCCCCGAAACGTTTTCCTCAGGAATTGAAGTCTGTATATACTGATTTGTATTTCTGGAAGTACTAATTTCCTCTCTATAGGGTTTATTATAGTAAGTTTGAATAACTTTAAATGGCTTTCTTGGATGCTTTGGAATGTTCATGTCACGGTTGCCTGTTCCAAAATATAAAGCCCATTAATGCTGTAATATGAAATAAAATGCATATTTTCTGAAAATCCAGACAAATATTGGTTTAGGATGCTGTCTTCTCTGTAAGTTATTGTCAGATGTACATGGGCATTGTCCAGAGGATAACTTGCCAGATGTATTGACACTGTTGCCAGAATTTCTCCTAGCATGACCAGATTACCTTTTTGACTTCATCAAACCTTGTAATGTTGCTTTTTTATAAAGTGTTTCTGACTGTGCATGGGTTGTTGTAGCTTACAGTGCTGGAAAGAAGAATATAAAATGTATGTGAATACTTATTTTGCATGCCTGACTAAGACTCTTACAGACAGTGAGACTCCACTAATCTCTTAGCTTTGGCAGTTTAAAGAACCAGAGAAGCCTCTTAAAAAAGGTTGTATTTTTTTTCTTTAACAGAACAAAAAGCAAGTTTTGGTCACATTTGCTCTGTATAATTCCGTCTTCTCATTCCTTTCTATTTTCCTGCTCCAGTATTTGCATTTGTGCTGTTTAAATCCTTGAATGACAACCAATCTGTTTAATTTTGCATTTTTATGAAAAAGGTGCATTTTATTTTTGTTTGCAATAAAAGGTTAATACAAAAGAGCCAAAGCAGAAATGTATGCAATTAAAAATACTACTTGATCTTCATCCCTAAGCTATAGCTCCAGCTCTACGTCAAGCAAATAGTGCAACTAAAATAAGCATTTCTGCCATCTTACACCATTCCTCACTCTTTTTTTTTTTTAATCCCCCCCTCATCGTTGTTTCAGGCCACCTGTTTTCTTGCTGGGAGTGAGTTCCTTGTGTGAAGCAGGCTAGGGAACTGCTCTGGGGTAAAACTGAATGTTCGTTGTTCTCCCCACTTCTCTCCCTCCTGTCCCCCCAACCAAAACCAGCCATCCCCCCATTTGAGCTTGGACTGGTTCTCCAGTCTGGTTTACTTCAGAACCACATAAACACTTGTAATGTAGGGAATAAGCAGCTGAGGACAGTGGAAGATGGGATTGTTCTCCCATCAGCAGTGTTGGCCTATGTTGCTTGAAAGGTGTGAGAGAAACTGGACTGAGAGAACAATCAGGTCTTGCTTTCTGGGAAAGGCTGCGGAGTTGTGCATGTGTCCTCTCAGGTGTCCACATTCCTGCCCAGACCTGAGTGATTAGAGGTGGTGAAATCTATTGTTCTAGCTTCTGTCAGATGTGGGGGTTTCATAATATAATTTTATTGGGGTTTAAAATTAAATGTCCTGTGAGAGAGAAAGCTTGAAGTGGACTATTCATGTGTTTTAGAAACCTCAAAGGGTGGCAGTAGTAAGTGACACAATTTGAATCTTCCAAGATACTGATGTTGCAGAAGTACCACAATTCTGTAGTGTCCCAGTGGTACTAGACCTTTAGAGCAAGGGACTGGAGGGAATGTCAGGAAAAACAGACGTAGCCATCTGCCCAAGCTCTTCTCTCTCATCACTGAGCTGCTCTTTCCTATGCGCCCTTATCTAGGGATATGAAGTGGCCCTACAAAACTTCACCCAATACTGGGCGCACTGGGATGTCTTCTCATGTTCCAGCTTCATTCTTCAACAACTTACTAGGAGATCCACAGATTTCCATGGGCCCACGTGCACTGTGATGCCAGTGTCTTCTGGCATTTTAGTGAGAAGACAGGAGAAGGAATGATTACTGGGGGGGGTGGGGGGAGGGGGAGGGCAAGCAGAGTTCACCACCGACCTTCCCAAACTCTAAAACAGAGATTTTCAGATACTGTAGGAAGGGGAGAAGGAAAGTTACAACAAATTTGGCAAGATTAGATGGAATTGCTCAAGGCAGAGGAAGGCTGGGAAGAAGACTACTGTTTAGGGGTAGTTTAATCATTGGGGTATTTTTTTATATTGCCTATATTAAAGTTACAGTGATACCATGATAGTAGTTCATTGTTGATAATTGCTTGATGGCTCTGAGGAAGATTGATGTGATTCATATTGTGATCTTAATATGTTTGCTAAAGATAGAGTGGTCTGACATAGTATCAGAAAGTGAATGGGAATGGGGTTTGGGAACCTCCAGATTCCAGAATAGTAACACTTCAGAGTTCCCCAAGCTGGTCACAAAAGCTAGATGGTCCTGAGGGAGACGTTTCCTCATGGAGGTAGCAGCTGGGCAGCCTGAAGAGCAGCTTAGCATAGGAGATTCAGTGGGAGAAAGTCTTCATGTCAAGATATCCCAAAGCAACAGAAGTGCAATCCTTGTGCAAGTTTTTCAGCTCTCAGGTTGTAGAAAGAACCAAGAGTTACAACTACAGGTCCAGACTTACAGGCTCTGACAGTGGGACTTCTCAGAGCTGATGTTCTGAAGGAGGCTTGGCTGCAGCAAACAGACTTACTGCTCGCTTTGGGCTGTGTATTTTAATTGACCTATGCTAATTGTTACTCACAAACTATCTAAAACTACTACTTTTTCACTGTACTTGCTTAACATTACAAAACCACCTATCTTTTGAAAAGCCAGAGTAATTTATAGACACTTTTCTTCATCAGTTACTGAATTCGGTGTCAGTATGCTAAACAATATGATCTTGTAAGCCTTTAAAAACTATATCAAGTACTTTTCAAATATCAAAATAATTTTCATTTATATATGCATTTTGTTCATCCTTCTTGAAATAGACTTCCTCAAAAATAGGAAGTTTCTTCTTTCAGCCTGTATTTTCACTGCGTTATTAGGAAGACTTAAAAATCCCACTGTTCCAGTGTTAAAGCTGCTGCTAAATTTGGAAGGAAAAGCATGCTGATCTCTACTTGTTAAAAAACAACAGGAATTCTTAGTTCCTGGCTGGTGCCTGTAAATACTGTGGTAGTAGAATAGTAGAGACAAAAGTGAAGTTCAAATGCAAGTCACCTGTGTCTTTCTGAAAAATATACTTGAGATACAAAGGCGTCACGTCCATGTGGAAGCTCGCGCACCTCGCGTGTACTGGAGCAAGACCATAATGAGCAGGCGCGAGTTGTTCTGGTGTGGTAGGGATATACACTCTAGCTGTGGTTGTTGTCTTGCTGGTTAATACTGATAGTAATTTTACTGTTATAAACAGTACCTTAAAGTTACTTTTGAGTCAGGTTTTAAATATTGTATTGTACGAATATAAATTCTTGGAGGAAATGTATTTACTATCCGTAACTATACTGGTTTAGAATAAAAGGTAGGCACCAAGTGCTGCTGCGTTAAATAGCTCCCAAACGCAAACTGGTAAGTAGTTACTATGGGTTTAGTTCAACTCGCCCTATTGCCAATATATTTCCCTTGTGGTTTTTCACTTTGAGCTTGTGCTTAGATTATAGATAATCGAGTTTTTATTTCTTTTGAAGTGTTGTTAGCCAGTTTCACATCACTTTCACTTTTGTTGTGAACTGTAATGCCTTGAAAATGTATTTCACTGTTTGGACCCTCTGAGGAAAGAACTAAAAAAGCTTGTATTATGTATGTTTTGTAACGAAATGGGTGAAGAGTCTTCATGCTTTTTAACAGACTCTTTGGCTGGCTTAGGCCTTCCTCAGAAGAGCTATTTGACATGATTCTTTAAAAGAGATTCCTTTAAAAGCTTCTTTATTTTATACCAAAGCAGTGTATGTTGTATTGTTTCCATGCTTATTTGGTGGAACAGCAGCAAAGGAAAGCTGGATAGCATTGCTTGTTTGTTACTTTTATTTATAAATATCTTCTTGTTAAGTTTGCATTATTTGAAATGGAGTGTAAAACATGACATTTAGTAACGCCACAGCCACTGGTTGAAGTCTTTACCAGACAGATTAAGTTGGGTTTGTTTGTGTTTAGTGTTGAATTTGAAAGCAGTTCAAATTAAAGCACAGTGTATCGTCTTAATTGATCTTACTTTCAGAAAAAAAGTTCCCATCTTTAATTTTATTTGAAAATATAAGATTGGTTTTATGTGGCTTCTTAGCCATAGAAGCATTGGAGTTTCTTCTCTGGTTTTCTCACTCCTTGTAAATATTTATTCAGCTATAGGAACTTGTTGTGTTTCTTTGTTGGCAATACTTGTTTTTTGCATGTGTTTACTGCTGGTTTTGCAAAAATATTTTCAAAATATTGTAAGAGGATTATCACAACCAGCCTTGCATATTATGCAGCTATCAGTTACTTGGAGCTTTCCATGGCTCCTGTGAAACTATCATGAACAATTCCTACTATAGAACAGGAATGGTGACCCAAATCCAAATTGTTACTTTAACAAATCAGATGCCCTGTGATGCACCAGCCACCTATTAAGTACAGTATAGGTCACCATTATTATGTTCAAAGGTGACTTGTCAGAATTACAGCAATGATTCGTTTTATCATTTGGTAAATAGTCTCCTCCTAGATATTTGGCCTTCTAGAGGATCAAGCGTTAGTTATCCTGTGCCACCGAAACATCCAACTCAAAAGACTACTGAAGATGAAATATGCTAAGTATTCTTTCATGGAGCGTGAGAGTTGTAACAGAACTAGAATCTGTCAGCATGATGTTTGCACACTGCCTTTTGCGTTCCTCTTTGTGGGCCAAATGAGTCCTGTCATGTGTGCCACATTACCCCTTCCACTGCCGTGGAAGTGTGCCAACTACTTCTTAAAACGAAGAGTAGTGTTAGATATCTCAACCCACACCAGGCTTCAAGGCATTAAGTGTGACTAGTAAAGGCTAGGTTCAGAACAAATCAGAGTGGGATTCTTAATCTCATAATGTGGTTAAAGCTGAGAAACTCCCTAGCGTGGGTCATAGTGGAAGTTTACACATTTGGAAGAGATGCAACAGATGCATGGAAGAAGAATCCATTTTCTTTAAACAACAACAAATCTTACAGAGAGTGTTGCAGTTTGCTGAGTATTTAGCAAATATTTCATGCTGCCTGTATTTATATTCTCCGTTAAGCAACCTGTGGGAGGGGACACTAGACTAGAAACTGATTAGTGGCCTTATTCATGGCTATTCTTAAGCTGTATTTCAGCAAATACCTAATTTCCCCTGTTTTGCTTTAAGTGTGCATTATCCTTTTAGTATTGCTTTCTACCACCTTTTGTAATGAGGGCTTACCTTCTCTGGTTTTGTTGGGTCTCACAGTGTTGGTGCTGTTATGTTGTGCAATACCATTGTGATTTGACTCCATGTCATCTCCATATCTAATGCTACTATATGACTGAAACTTTTCAGATTATTTAATGGGAAATGAAGACCTGATCTGTTCAAGTTTGAGTTACCTTTTTCCCTAAGTCCTTTCCAAGTGCTAAGTGATTACATGAAAAAGATGTGGTGTACAGAAGCAAGAGACTTCAACATCAAACAGCTCAACTTACAGCATATGTCAGGTATAAACAATCTGTAAGTTATAAAAAGAAATTGTCTAATCTTTCATGGTGTGTTCACTGAAGTCATATTGAGAGCAAAACTCCGGGTGGTGACAAGCCCAGTTACGACAGTGAGAAAATGCTAAAAGAATGCTAATGTATCTTCTGAAAAAATAAATTTACGTGCTTGCTCCTAGAGATTTGATTGATCTCTGTCATGGCTAGCTGTTGTCCCTTCTTTTTTTACCTCCCTTGAGTATTTCTTACTATGATAAGACAGAAGTCAATGCAAGTTACAGTATTTTGAAATCAGCTATAGATGTTATGCTACAGTGACTGTGATTGTGAAATAACAGCTCAGGACTAGGTAGAAGAAAACATTACTTTCATGCTGCCCTGGCATTATTCGTACCATTTAATACAGTCAGACTGGTCAGTCAACACTTTTTTTTTAAACAAAATGTATTATGTAGCTTTTTAGCAGCCTTCTGAGAGAAGCTAGTTATAATGTATGCACACGTTAGTGGCTGTTTTCATTGGGCAAAACCTGGCTGCAGTTTTTCTTCTCTTAAAACCCCCTCACGTGAACAACTGCCTGATGTTCAAAAATTTAATCTTGTTATTAAAATGTTAAGGAAGTGAGAATTTAGGTATAATTTGCACCTGTACATTTTTGAGAGCTCTGTGGCCTCTATTCTAAATCCAAAGCAAATAGATCTTAAAATGCGTGCTCTAAGGGTCCTGTACCGCTTGCTCCACTCAGATGTTAGAGATGACATTTATACACAGTTTGGTTGTATGTGGGAATAGATCGGGAGTAATCACATTGAATGGTGCTGGAAAATTGTTTCTGCAATATCGCCCCATGTAAATAAGAGCTGTGATTTGCACAGATATGTGTGACTCCTGATGCGCACACCAGGGTGTCTTGATAGCTTAAATAGATGCCTTTTTAATGCTGTGTACATTGTATTCAAATACTGAAATCTGAAATTCAAGTATTGCACGGAAGCTAGGTGTGGGAGCTGTCAGTGAGGGTTTAGGACACTCCAGAACCTTTAGGCAGATAACCTGATGTACCTGTGAAAACCAGTTGTTTTTGCTTTAACTTAGGGCAACTGTATTTGTGACCTCTTCATGGTTTGTTTTCATCTATAGAGCCAGTGCCCCAAAGAAAAAGGAAAAATAACACTCTTGTTCCTGGTTTATTTGTAAACCAGGTCAGATACCCTTGATTAGCTCTCAGCTGGAGCATAATTTAAATCCTGACAGACTGAACCTAAACAGCAGGCTTTTTTTTTTTTTTTCCTTTTTTTTTTTTTCAGATCAGCCAAAAGATAGGGAGAGAAAAATAAAAGCTATTTCCAATTCAGAAGCAGTATAACAGTGCTGAATAAATCTGCAACTGTTAATGAATAGCTATTTCAAATATTTACAGGAGGCAAAAGAAAAGAAGATTGGCATCCAAGGCAACTGTGCCCAGGGAGAGCTATTAAAAATAAACATGATAAATGATGTTCAAGTGCTCGTATAGTTGTCAAATATCAGAGGTACTCAGAAGTGGAAAGTGTTTGTACTCTGTGGCCATGCTGCTAGGCATTCTGGACAGGGCTGGGTTTTGTTTTTTTTCTCAGTTGTTTCACAAAATGAGCATTTAGGGGAGAGAGAGTATCTAATGTAAAATATTCAAGCACCTCGAACTTTTTGCTGCATTAAAATACACAAATCATTATTTGCTTTGTAGGTGAAAATCAAATTGTTTTATACATTCAATTATTTCCACGCTGAACTAATTTCTTTAGTCTTGATTCCTAATAAAAAAATGTGATGAGAGTTTATGCTCATCACAAAATCCATTACTTATTTTTATGACTCCTTCAGTCTTCTCTATTAGTGGATTATAGTGATGAAGGTGTATGATTGTTGCATTGATTTTTGTATGACACTCAAAAAATTGTATATACATAGTAAGCTATGAACTTAATGTGCTTCTGTACACAGATACGATTTTTTTTCAGGCTGTCTAGAAAGTGTTTTTATATCAGTTTTCAGTTCTGAGGTTAATGTATGTCAGCTGACTGCAGACTTTTTAGCAGAGACACTTTACTTTTATACTTCACTGTGAAGCTAGTTTCTCAGAAGCTGTCATGCTGATGAATCAATCCCCACCCCACCAAAAAAAAAAAAAAAAAAAAAAAAAAAAGAAAAGAAAAAAAAATATTTGGCACCTTACATACCAGAGATACACCAGGTGCAAAGGACATGAGAAAAATGTCATTTTTTACAGGACTTGATAGCACAAACGGTGTTTTTGTCATGCATGGATATGGCTTTCTTTTCTCTTGCAATTATTTTTTTATTTCCAAAGATGAATTAGAAAAAAATGATGCTAAAACAGTAAGCCAGCTTGTCTTTGAAATAAGTTCAGTTGCTGTGTTTGAGGGGTAAGGAAACGGGGAGTACACGTAATGAGCATGTTTTCACCAAAATGCTGCACAGAGACGTGTGTTACACTGACACAGATTATTGTCTTGCTTCCGCATAAACTCCTGTCCTGTGGCACTGCAGTTCAGTGGGTATGAGCTCAGCTGTCTGATCTGTCATGGGGAACAGCCTAGTGTCAGCTTTATACGTGGTGTCTTGAGCTTTTGAAGCAATTCTTGAATGAAGTGTACGATGATGTTGCAATGAAGAGGAAGAAGACATTTGAAAGCATCTCTTTCCTTAACCCGTACACATCGTTATTGTTATGGAAATGGGTTAGTGCTTTGCTCACAGGTTAGTTTTTAGGAAAAACCGCCAGATCCACTTCTTATCAAATTGCGGTGAGGTAAGAAGCGCAGGGATGATGGAAAAAAAACTGGGATAAGATGGAACCTCCCCAAGCCTGAAGACAGTCCAAGCTTGAAAACTTACCTCTCTCTTCTGTTTTTATCTTTCCACGTAATGGCAGATGTTACCTTTCAATATACCATCGCATAAAAGTATAGCTTCCTGAAATGATCCAAGGAGACAGAAAATCCTGTACTCATTTCCTTAATATGGAGGCTTTGCATGTTACTGGGCACTGATTTGAAAGTTGACACAACGATAGATACTGAAATGATTGTAGCTGCCGTGGCCCAGCATGCTTTCAGTCATCTTTATTTAAGCATCCCCGTTGCGTGATAGCCTGAATGTATCTCATGGTGGTTACACTGCTTGTATCGTCGTGTGTACTGTGGTAAGTGAAATTTTATAGTTGTGCCATGTGAGCCAGACCTCAGAAATAGGAGAGAAACTTTTGTAAATTATAAAGGTGAAATCTGTGTCACCCTTGAAAAGTCAGGGCTTCCCCTCTCCCAAGGTACTGCTGCCCAGCCAGGAGCAGGGGGGGAGTGGAACACCCCTTCTGAGAGCAGAACAAGGCATTCTTTCTTAACTGGACGTTTTGAAGGCTTGCTCTGCAGTTGGCTCACCAGAATCTAGACTGCTCAAACTTCTGTATGCAGCAAAACCCCCATAAGTTCCCAAATTATTTAGGGAAAGGCAAAGGTAACAGCAAGAGAAAGGAAGCTGATTGGAAGGCTTGGTAGATATGTGTGTATCAAAATAAAATTTGCTATATAAAGATGAAAAATACATGATTTTTAATGTGTATGAATTCTCTGCAGAGCAGGAAAATCCAGTTTCTCCAGCTTTCGTTTTTGGTTGGTTTTTTTTTTTCAAACCCCTTCTCAGTTGCACAGGAGGAATCCTACTGATTACAGAGTAGGCCTTTTCATTGCTTTTGGATAAACAATAAGCTGACATACTTTTCGAACAAGAATTGAACATTACTAGGAACAATTTTTTTAAAATTTAATTTTTTACCTGCAGAGTCTCGCTGGAAGAAATCAGATAGTCGTAGCATTCATTTAACAGGGATCTGTCTAGTGCAAGTACTATATAATACTCTTGGAATAGTGCTTCTTGTGAACAAAGCTTACCTTTATGTATTTAAACTAAAATTTGTGTGGACTGCATTATGCACACAAGCGAATGTTGTATTATGATGTGATTCTTTTTCAGCTGTGCTGAGTACTTTCATTTAAACACTTCTGACATGAACAAAATTTTGTGTAGAACACATTAAAATGTGCTTATTTATAGCAAAGCTTAATAAGTAGTGCTTCTGGTTGGAGGATATGGAAGAGAAGAGGTTAATGGAAAGTTCAAGAAAGTTAATTTTGCATTGCCAGTAGAGAAGACATTCTTGCTCAGAAACTCCGGGGTTTTAGAAGATCTTCTTGTTAGTCTATGAAGGTTTATTTCATGTTCTCTGGAAACTCATGTACTTGTGGACTAATTTAGTTAATTACTGAAAATAACTACATTTTCTGCTAAACCTTGTAAATGTCAAGTGCAGACAGCTACTGGGAGTGTGTAGCAGACTTACCTTTTTTCCTCCTGTAGAGCTTTCCAGTTTGTCTAAGTATGATACGTTTTTCTGCCTTCCCTACAAGGAGAAACATCTTGCCATTCTTGGGTGTAGGAAGGAGAGAGATTCAAATGGCGCGTCCAGGCGAAATTTACTCCCAAAGTCAGAGGAGTGATTTCTCTGGGCAGCATCCAGGCTGCTCTGTCGCATCTGCACTGGGCAGGCTGCAGCTGTCTGAGCTGACTTCACTAAAGTTACCCAGACCGCTTTTGTAAAGAAATTACTGTTGGCCTGTCCCAGATCTTCTGCTGGCTGTGAGGAGGGGAAGGATACTCTGTATTATTTTACCATTCCCTAGGACTGTTTCTTTTTCCTTTGTAAATATGCTAGTACCTGTGCCTGCTTGTATTTTACAGGCTGCAGCAATGAGACAGAATAATAGTGTTGCAGAAACCCCTTAGTATCCTGAGCAGAAGAAGGGAGGCTAATAAAACTGATGCCAATTTCTCTGTTGCTGCTTTTTCAAAAACCTGTGAGGGGTGGTCGCTGGATGGACCTGAAGATGCAGGGAGATGAAACTTCAGCTACTCAACTTCTACTGTTAGGTGGAAAGTTCTTTGCAAACATGGGGATAGAAATTTTCTTGGAGGTTTAATCAACCAGGTATCAGTGTTTGCTTATCCATAAGAGTGTGAATAAGAAGCAAGCAAGCAAATGGAAATATTTTTTAAAATACTTTCTAAAAGTGCAATATTAAGTTCTTTTTTGAAGATGGATAAATAAAACATAATTTATGTCTTGTATATTAAGTACAGTGTTTGGTCCTTTAAATACTCCAAGCAGTAAAGTTGTCATAAAAGAAATAACATTTTAAAATTTCTAGTATTCTGGAGCAAAAAATACCATCACAGCAAGTAATAAAATGAAAGTTCTGTGAGGACTGCAAAGTTGCTTTCATGCTTGTTTATTATAAACTGCAATATCCTTCACTGTAACTTATTTTTAAAAGTATATGAGCATAGAGTAGGAATTATAATGTTAACATTTCTGTGACATGGATAATTTTACAGGTTACAGGTATTTTATTTAGACATAATAAAGAGCTCTGAAGCTCGTCTTTTCTTTCTCAGCCGCTTCCGCCACTGCAACTCATGCTTCATAAAGATTTGTGCTCAATTCTTACATGTATTTTAATGTATTTTTTGCTATTTAATTATTTTAATTTGCATATTGGGCTTGCATAGTCTCCTTAAGTTAATTGTTTCATTTCTCCAGCTGTTCCTAAATAGCCATTGTGCTGATCAAGCACTTGGTTCAGTATGTCCTTGATAAAATTAATGAAAGCATCTGTAGAAGCAGCGACAGCAGCTGCAGTGCCTTATGGAAGCCAACTTCTGCTTAACATTCTGATAAAAGAAATAGTTCTGTACTTGTGCTGGAAGTGAATGCTGGCTGGCTTACTTCTAGCATAAAAAGAGTTGCACCTGCCACAGCTAGACCAAGCACTGCGGCTTGCTGATTACATGTTCTTGTTAGTGTCATTGTTATTGGTAAAATGGGAGTGATGTC
Source organism: Falco biarmicus (assembly GCF_023638135.1). Classification (NCBI taxonomy): domain Eukaryota; kingdom Metazoa; phylum Chordata; class Aves; order Falconiformes; family Falconidae; genus Falco; species Falco biarmicus. The sequence goes on from NC_079290.1 coordinate 100,072,923, forward strand.
ATCTTTATCAAACCCTACTGGCACCCTACAGAGTGACAAATAATTTGCCCACTGCTGTTTATCAGCATGGGCCTTGTTTTAGAAGTGATGAGAGTGCTGCATTTTCACAGTTGAATGCTGTACGACTGCAGAGGTGTATGAAAATGAAATGGATTGATACTTGTAATCAGCGTGCATAGTGATGGTTAAGGTGTAATGAAACATAAGTGCACATTTAGGGTAATTATGTTGCTACCAGGTGGGGCCCTGGGGCTTTGCATGTATAGAAACTGCTCGAGGTGGTGGATATGCAGGCAGAAGAGCTGCAGCACCATCTGCTTTTTTACTCATTTCCTCATTAATTCTTCTATCACCCAAGCCTGGACTGCACAGACTTTGAGCAGCACTTGGGATGTTCGGTATCTCCTCTCATAGTTGGGTAGAGCCCCAAAAGCTGGAGTGCATGTGATGCAAAACAGCAGCTCTTGTGAGTCAAATATATTAGTACACCTTCAAGAGCTCTCTGAAACGTATGTTGCATATTTATCTTCTAATCTTCTCTCAAAATGGCTTGTAGTAAAAACTGCTCTTGGTATATTTTAAGGCAACAACTAATACTTTAAGGTTTTCTGCATGTATTGATTGTGAATACTTATATGTCTTAAATGGGTAATGAAAATTACCAACAATTCCTCCAGATAGGCATCTGTATTTTCTGTTTACGTAGTGGAAGTCTGTAAGCTCTAAGCTGTTTGCATTTCTCCCAAGTAATGGGAATAAATGGTTGGTAGCTGAAAACACTACAGGTATCTTTTGCTCCCTGATATCTGGAATCACTGTGCAAACTGAAAAATGAGAACTGCATCTTGTCATTCATTTGTGGCAATTCCTATGGGAGATGGGAATGTTATATTTTCAGATTTAAAAAGGGAATAGGAGCCTTCAAGGACAATATTCACACAAGCACACCAAATGTCTCCAATGTGCTAGGTGTGCCACACACGCAGGTTGGTTGCACATCTCCCGTAGAGTGGGTTTAATGTAGCTCAGATGCTTTGTATTCATCTGCCCTGCTTGGTAGCTGATCTGTGTCTATGCATTTATGTGTCTGGGAGTGTGCTACAAAAAGCAGTGTTGTCAAAGCAGTTTCTGAACTGATGGCTCTAAGATTGTGTTATTGTGAAATGTTTAGTAATTTATATAGCTTTCCTGTTATAATGCATCTTTTATACATCTTTGACATTTTTATTAATCTCAGTTTTTCCCCACTGAATATAGGTCATTATATAATTTGCACTGTTTGTTCCCTAATAAAAAAAGAACATTGCTGAATCTGCTTTTCTTTTTTTTTTCCTTCTTTTTTTATTTTCTTTTTTTTTTTAAAGATAGTGTGTGCCAGGGTCAGGCTCATACTTGATGTAACTGCAGGGAAATCAGTGGAGTAATACCTTGGATAAATTTCACCCAGCTTCTACTAAAGCAAGTTTTAACTGAAGCCTGCCCTGTGACAGTATTTTTTTAAAACAAAACAAAACAAACAAAGCTGATGTGAGATCTGTCTAGGTATAAAAACAATTCTGTATATCTGAGGTGGCTCCTGGTAGCTACTTAGTGTAAGTTACCAAACAAACCCAGACTTTGGAAGTTAATGCTGATCTACAGAGGCAAAACCACAACTCCCTCCACCTTTTAAACTGATTACTTTATTGAGAGAAATGATGGAAATTTAAAAAAAAAAATGTTGTGTGTGTGCATGTAGGATGATAACCTGTGCTGTGTATACAGAGAACATAAACTTGCAAAGTAAACTTTGAATGAAAAAAAGTATTTATGGATCACAAAGCCATTCAATTTTATCAGCTCAACAAAAGCCAGTCAGTTCTGAACATTATGAAGAGCTTTATGTCACTGCTGGGAACCCTTGCAGAAGGAAAGCAGGAATGATCCATTTTTTAGAATTTGGTGGCGGTTCTTTACCAGAGGAATGCACCAACACCTCCTGACCTGGTGGATAAATTACCTCTGCAGCCCGTGACCTGAGAAGCTGTACAACTCTTGGACATGCTGCTCTTAATATACTTGAAATAGTTCTTTTGATTAGAATACTGGAGTATTTTGTTTATCGCATTGATCTTACTGAGGTGGAACATTTTGTAACACTTCAGGAAAGCTATGAATGTTCAATTTCTCCCTGTCCCCCCCTTACTACCACATACTTGTTTCTCTCTGTTCAGGGTGTGGGGTTCAAGGTAATTCTTGTGATCATGTTTCTTTCTCCGACAACAACCAAAAGACAGATAGATACCCTGTTTCTATGTGTTAGTCTTTCAAATGGGCATTGGAGCTGCGATGGTGTAAGGTCCAAGTGTGTACTGCATATGCTTATGGAAACTATGAGGTTTATTTACCAGCTTAGTTTATTTATGCTGTTATCCTGTCGATGATCATAACTTCAGGGACGGAGAACAGTGCTGGCCTTTTAACTGTCCCCATAAGCTACCCTTAGAAGAGAAAATTTGGATGCCTGATGCAGACTTGGTGTTCAGTTAGCTTTTACCTCTTCTACCTGGCTGTTTAAGGCCAAGGACATTGTTTAGGAACTTCAGCTTGGCAGTAGTTTGATCTGGGAGTGGGAGGGGTGAGATTGCATTTTTTAGTCAGCAATGAAAATGTAAAAGGGGTTTTGGTGTGTGTTTATTTTTTGCGGGGTTTTTGAGTTTTTTGTTTGTCTTTTTTTTTTTTTTTTTTTTTTTTAGAAACCTTTACTAGTTAAGTGCTTCCTACTAGGCAAGAAGTATCTTAAATGTTTCTGTCCTATATCATGGGAAGTTCAGTTTTATTCTACCGGTTTTGGACAGAGGGGAGGGAAAATAGCAACACATTTGTCTTAGACAAGACCTTAGTTTGCAAGATTTTAGTGTGTGCTTTGTTTGTCTTTTAAACATGGTTCTGCCACTATCTCAGTCCTCTGACATGCTTGCCTAGACAGACACGTCTTTCTCTTGAGAAAAAAAGCTTATTTTGTCCTTGCAGGCATAAACCTGTGGTCCTGTTTCTGTTGGCCTCCTTGTTGCTTGTGATACGCGGTGGCAACTGTCGGGAGCAATGGCGTTCCCAAGTTCAAGGGAGGCAGCAGCTCTCAAACTGCGAGCATCCCTCTTCCCCTCCTCCGTCCTCCAAAATATACATGCTGCGTTTTTAAAGATGAAGATGAATCCTTTAATTCTCTTAACAGTTGGTGAAAGAACAGACAAAACCAAACAAACAAACTGAAACAAAAGCGTAGCTTCAAAAGCTGATTGATTGTAGGCAGACTTCTCATTTGAACTGTCCTGGCTTTCGCCTTTATGGTCTGTATTCTTAGGACCAAAACAGCTGTTACTTTGAAAACTTTCAACATAAATTGAGCTTGCTTATGGTGAAAGAAAGGAGATTTATTTTTGCCTAGGATCTGTGGGTCATTACAAGTGAAATAACCATTACTGTGCAACTTCTTTGTGTAATGGCTCAATTGCTATGAATAGTTGGTGGTGCTAGTAAAAAAAGTTGTAATACATGTATTTATACTTGATGATACATTTACAATTTTCTGTCTTCAGTAGAATAATTCTATGAATAGTACAGGTAGAGCTCATGAACTGATCTGACAATAAGAAGTGAAACTGTTGTCGTCTGCTTTAGAGGAGAAAAAAAGTACTACAGAGGCGATGTTCAATGTGAAATGTCGGGCACTCCAGTTTGGAGCTGGATACAAACCCGGGATGAACTGTGGTGGTAAGCAGTTCTTGAAGCCTGCTGTTGGGAGCATGGCGTTCAGCGAAAGGTGAGGGGTTATGATGGAATTGCCCAGTTAGTGGGAGGCAAGCTGGGTGTGGGAACAGGGGAGGGCACGGTCAATGCTAAGTGAATGTTAACCATGAAGACAGAATATGCTGAATTACTCGAGCCCTTGAACAGTACGTGAACTCGTACTCACTGTTTTTGTTTTGGAATTCTGTACTGAGATACTGGATATTTTGGCAGGAAAGGAGAGCAGATCTTATTTCTGTCTGCGCGGTTTTCTGGATCTTGGCAGTATAAAAAGCACTTAGTTCTCAATAAAACAGTGATCTTTTAATGGTGAATTACTGTGTTTATGGTGAATTGCATTTGTTGGATATATTTCTGTAACAGGACAGGTAAAAACCCTGTGTCTGAATAGATACAAAATTTAATTCCATCTGCTCCCTATACCTTTTCAAATAAGCACTTTCAAATTCTTCTGTTGGTTTTCAGTTTTCTTGATATCCTTAAGTTGACACCTGTCGTGATGTCAAAGCCAACTCCTGTACTTCAGATCAACGGTTCATTTTTAAAAGATACTAGCAATCAATTTTAATAATGGATTTTAATTCGCAACTTTCAAATTATAACACTTAGGCATGTGTGACTCTTAGGGATGCAGAATTGCTTGCAGTTTAGGCTAAATTAATTTATTAATTCTGAACATATTCTATGTGAATGTAATGTAATTAGTTGAGATGAATTAGTTAATATATGAAGTATGGAGGATGAGAAATTTTAAACCAGAAGAGGGCAGCAATGCTATAAAAAAATAATTTTGGCTCAATTATCTTCCTTTTTCTGTTTTGCCAGTAAGTCACATGTATGTGCTCTGCTAATTTCTTGGACAGACTTTAAGATAAGTAGCATGAAAAAAAGTCTGTTAATACCATTGCAGTGGCTATTATTTCAGTTATGTTTCTTTGAACAGCTTCTTCCTGCCAAAAGGCATTAACTCTTGAAGAAGTAAATGTAGAGGACCTTCTGATATTTTTTCCTTTAACATATATTTCTAGTATGAAAATGGATTTTATGATTTTGTGGTGATTTCTGGTTTTACTGTGTCTGTCCTTAGATGATTTCAGAATAAAGTCTTTCATTTCCTAGTTGTCACAATCGTATCCATTTTAGGGAACTGGATATCCAGCTGGGTACTTCTTGATATACATGTAAGCAATAAGTTATGCTGGCTAGATATATTGTGTTGTATTTTAACGACTTTGTGGTACCAGAGTATATAAGCAGTATTAAATACTTGTGTGGGGACCATAGTAAATGTGAAGTAGTCCCTAGATATGCAGGACTACAATTTAGTTGAGTCTTTCTGTCGATGAATCATTTGTAGGAAAAAAAGTGGTGCCTTCTCTTCAGAGTATGTCCTAAGAGGTAGTGTAAGGGGAGAGGAAGAGTTTCAATGCATTCTCCATACGTACAGGAAAGTAGGTCTGTTGAGGAAGGTGATGTCCCACATATTCTTATTATAGAACAGAGCTACTCTTGGCACTCAAAAGTGCTGATACAGTTCTGTAAGTGAGGGGGAAGAGGAGACAGACAAACAAGTCTGCATTGCTTGTTTTGGTGCTGAGAGAACATGTAAAGAGTAAGTGCCGCTATTTTTATGACATTAGCATTGTGTGGGTACCAGGAGTTGTGGAAATGTACATCTTGTGTACAATTACATTTGTAGAAATGTAAGGTTTGAACCTTCTTTTTTCCCAGTGCTGATTCAGACATGAAAGAAATAGCCAAAAACTCTTCAAGGGTCCACACTATTCTGCAGTCTGAGAGAATAAACCCAGATGTTCACATGCTACAAAAGAACTGGAATACAGAGAGGGTGTTACTTCGCCATCTGGGGAGAAATTAGCATTTCATTTGTATTAGCTGCTTCTGTTCTGGTTTTAGAAGCTGACTCACTGTCTGAACACACTAGAGGGCTTCTCCTAATATGTTAATTTTAAACTAGTCTGTGTGCTGATTAGTATCCTTAATAGTTTCCTGAATGTGGTGCACGATGCATGCTAACATGCCATTGTTAAATAGCACTATATATCCAGGTTGCTGTTGGATATGCCCACTGGAAAAAGAACTCCAAACTTAGCCTGTCACCGTTTGGGTACGTATCGTTATCTGTGCGCCTTCCTGGCTAGACGTGTCTTAGTCCTGTGTCAATCTTGACTAAGGCATGACTAAGGGGAAATTCAGAAATCAAGAAATCTTTGAAGACGTTAAGATGAAGGCATTGTTTGACTACCTGAGCTGTGTGACTTATGTCAGAGCCATTCCCATGATTACTTACAGGGAATTTCTGGTACCGGATTGCCGGTGCAGACCAGGCTGTAGAAGGCAGAAATATGCCCTAATGGGGCACTAAAGCCCCTCCCAATGGGCAGCTCCCCCCCTCCCAACCCAGCTACCCACTAAAGATGAAATCATTTAATATTAACCATAATGTATGCACAGTAAGACAAACTGGGCACTAATACAAGGAGCTATTGAGTGGCTGAAGTCTCATATATTACTACATGCCAAAGGCATGAATTCTTTTAAACAGACATATCCATAAGTATTTCTTGAAGCTTTTAATTAAATCCTGCAAAATCCCGGCAAGACTCAAATGTTTCTACTGTTCTCTGAATCTTGCTCTTTCACTGAAATGAGTGGTTTGGTGTTTTTTTATATTTGGAATGCAGAGGTGCAAGTTGGAATTCTTGCCATAAATGAATCTGGACATGCAAGATAATGTTGGTAGGCTTCCATTTTAAAGATACATTTATTTGACTTCAGGTGTGTAATTGCTGTTTTGGCTTAATGTGTGTAAGTCTGTATCTTGCAGAGTTTCTTAAGTTTTTTGGCAAACTGACAGAAAATAGCACAAGAAAACAGGATTTCAAACACGTTGGAAGTTGTTTTTCATAGGTTCATTTTTTAAAACAGATAATTTGTTCCCAAAAATAAGAGAATTGCTTCCTAGCTTCCCCTAGTATGTTATACCACTTAGATTACCTACACAAGGCGTGCAGGAATTAAGAACTAAAGTCCAGTCTCCATTGACTGTGTCAACACCTAAATGAGATGCTCGAAATCAATGTGAATACCTCTGTTTTCCCCAAAGTAGTCAGAAAATTGCCTAGCATAGTTTATAGCTGAAAGTAGACATAATACTACCTTTGTAGCATCCTGCCAAAATTCAAAGAACACCTGAGCTGATGTCATGGTTTTTTATGTGGAAGCTGAGAGAATTTTATTGCCTAGAATCACGGAAGGGTTGAGGCTGGAAGGCACCTCTGAGGGTCCTCTGGTCCCACCCCACTGCACAGGCAGGACCAGGCTTGTGAAAGGGTTTTTCTGTTGTTTACTGGTGTAATCTGACAGGTGTCCTGGCTTTTTACCTGCAGTGCAGGCTGCAATGCACGTTAACTTTTTCAGTCATAAGAGGTACCTGTTAGGATATACCCCCCCCCCCCATCCCTGGCCAACTCACCGCTAGAGATGTGTAAATTACAGTTACTTTGATATTATTCAGTGGAAGGAGTTTCTCTGTATGTGCTATGTTTCTCTATATATGTGTTATGATATAGTATTGTGAAAAGGGTATGTGTTCCTACTGTGTAAAATGCATAAATATAAAACCAAATTTCCATAATCAAATATCTAGAAACTTCCTTTTTCTAGTTGGGTTACCAAATGCAATATTCAGGTTTAGTTGCAAGATTACTCTTGGATTTCTTTTCAGATATTGTATGTCTTGTGTTCATAGTTTCCACATGAAATGTTGCTGGACACGTTGACCGTCTTTTCCTGTTCTCAACCGTAGTAATGTATACATTTCAGTTTATAAGTTAAAGCACTCTGTGGCAAATGTAACCTGGTTTTAGTTAGATTAGACTTTGCCCTATCCTCTCCTTTTGGTTACTTAGTCATTCACAATTGCTCATGTAATTGTTATGACCATGCTGCATCTAATATATGTAAGTGCTGACTCTTGTATTTAATACTTCCAATAGTTGGCTTGCTAATTTCATATTAGTTCTGATTACACTGTTTGGACTATGGTACGTTCTTGAGCTAGGTAGGTGTCATATTTTTAACACCATGTTGTAAAACCTGTCCCTCCTTGGTTTTGGAGTGGTTTTGTATAGGGTTTGATTAATAGTGTCCTTCTGATAGTAAAAGTGTCCCTGTGTGCTTAGGTGAGGCTTATTCATGATCTAGTTTTTTCCACAGTGTTCTTCTGCTTCCACGTGTTTTTCTCTTCTTTCTGTTTGCAGGTGCACTTTTTTTTTTTTCCCTCTGGAATATCAATTAGGGAATTATTTATTTATGTCTTTTGGGTCAGGGACTAATTGAAATGGCACATTTTATAATTAACATACCTCAGAGGTTGGTCAAATACACTGCAGGGCGGCTGGGTTTGGCATCTCTGTCTCCACCACTTTGCCCAACGGTTTTTCAGACGAGGTGTAACTGTAAGCGGTTGTTGCTCCCTCTGCTTTTGTAAAACTCCTAGGTGGTTCTGAGGGTGGAGGGGATTTTTAGGAGCTTCATTTTTCAATGTTTTCTGCTTTAAAACCAGCAGCTTTTTTCATTTTCTTCCTTTTTCTTTTGCTGTTTCTCTTTTCTGTTTCTCTTACTGTTTGTTTTTCTTTTCTTTCTTTTTCTCTCTTTTTTATTTTCTTACTGTTTCTTTTTCTTAAGCTCTGATGATAGAAGTGTGAGATACTAGATCAAAGGACCTTTGCTTCTGTTGTTTAATCTGGAGAAACTTGCTCTGTGATTCCCCTGTAGAAAAACAGAGGGCTTTGTTCAGCTATCTGCGCAAGAAATAAGCTCACGGACTTTTCAGGAAACAAAAAAGTTCAGAGCTATATGTGAAATCAGTTTAGTTCATCAAATGACAGTCATGAATAAAACATCCCGTGGAGCTATATAGAAGTGGCACCTGTGGCCATAATGCCTGTTTTGGTGTTTTGTTGTGGTTCCCCCCGGTTTCCATCCTAGGCGGGTGTATCGCCTTCGTCCTGCACCTTGTGGGGTTTAGACCTGGTCATTCATGTCCCTGTTTTTCCCCTCGCTGCATATTTCTGTTTCAGCTGTGAAAGGGGAGGGGGGGTGGGGGGTGGGGGAAAGACTGTCAGCGGTATACATCGAGGACTCTTGATCATGGCGCTCTCAAAAATGTTTGAAAGTGTCATTGGCTGTAAGGTAGCATACCAGGAATGCTTGATGTAAAAAGGAGTGTTTGGGCAGACGGTGTGTTAAAGGGGCATCAAAGTGAGCACAGCACAGTGATGACTAAATGGGTGGCTTTGAGCAAGGAATGGTGGCATCTCCAGCCCTCCAACTGTTGCACCTAAATCCTTATCCTTTTTTCTTGAGGACTTGTTCCAAAAATTGTGCTTTCTGTGCACTTTGGGCGTAGTAAAGCCAAAAAGCTGTGCTTTTGAAGCTAGTGCCAAAGGAAATGCACGAGTGTTAGCAGCCGGCTTCCCCCACCCCCCAAAAATAGAGTCTCTGGGTGTTTGGGAGGAGGCACCGAGGGCTGCGGTGGGCTGGAACCTCCTGCCTGGTGATGGCCAGCGAAGAGCGTGGGGTGGGGGAAGCCCTGGGGCGAGAGGGGGTTGCACCCCATCCCCAGTGCAGAGCAGGACCCAGTGAAGCTGGGTGGCACTAGCCACTTGCCTGGCTGGGTGGCACCTGGCGTGCGGGACGGCGCGGTGGGTGCTGGGTGCGTGGCCCCCTGGGGCAGAGCTGGTGGGCTGTGCTCCCCGCAGAGGGGCTGGGTGCTGGGTGCTGCCCGAGCAGGGCTGGAGGCGGCAGGTGCAGGGCTCTGTGAGCCTTTTGTCCTGCACCTGCCGCACATCAGGTGAGTATAAACAGCTGTCAGATGTAAACTGGGATTATCCGGTAGGTGGGCCTGGACCTGGCCCAAATATGTGCTTTTTTTTTTTTTCTTTTCCTTTTTTTCTTCCCCTCCTTGTGCAGCTTGGCTTTGTTAGCTGTTTTGAACCACAGTCGACAGTGCAAGCAGGCGGCAGGGGAAAGGGTGGCGGCGATGCCAGCGTGGGCTGGAAAGGTTCAGGCTGCTGCATGTGACACGACTCAAACACGGAGCCGCGGCACTGTGCAGGGTTGCCAGGCTTTGTGCTGGCGCTGAGGTAGCTGGAAGTTGCACCACATTTAACTTTTCAGATAAGCAGACAGCCTGTTGTTTAACTTAGAAAACATTAACTTCTTTGTGTGGCTCGCGGCAGTGTAGCAATAAGTTGAAGGGTAAAGAGTATAGAATAGAAAGTAATACAGCTTTATTGTTTTTATAAAGGACTGTGATCGCGGTGTTATCAATACCGAATTACGGAAAGAGACTTTCTTGCTGTTACCTTCCTTTATGAAACAGAAGTACATTAATGATAAACAGTTACAGTGGAAAATTTAAGATACAAATATATCACTCTGCTATGTGTACTTTGCATAGGAAATACCTCTGTAGGTCAGTACCGTGGCATAGTAAATGTTTACTTTTAAAGGGCACCCTCTTCTACAACTTCTTTTTTTTAAGGCATAGTTGTGTACAAAGTGTTTATATATCAATAGTACTGTTTAGGGAAGAGTCAAGTGAAGAGAGCAGATAAACCACAGGAGAACTCATTATGCTGCAGCTTTCTAATTTTAATTTCTTTATCACTGGGGCTCTGTAGGTTTTTGCGCATCATTAATATGGTAAAGGAGCTATAATTGTAATTAGCTGTAGCGAGAATAAATATAAGTCAAACCAAACTGTGTTTTTCTTGAGCTTCCTTTAACTTCTGAGAGCATTGTCAAAAGAGAATTTTCAAGCATCCAGCAGTGTATGGCCTAGATTATTAAACTGTGTGGTGTCTTTGCTACAATCTCCTTCAGAATATGAGCAAACTATGAGGGAGACACTGATTCTGGGTAGAGTCAATGCTAGTGGCGGGTGCAAGTAAAGAACCTAGAGGGATCGGAACAGTAATCTGGAAAATCCAACAGCTATCCTGAATTTTGAAACAGAAGTTCTTGAAATTAGTGTATGGGCATATCAAAACGTTGTCACTGCTGAAATATGCTTGGAACTTAATGAAAATTGAATTTGGTCTCACAATATCCATTTAATAACCTAACAGGTTGGGCAAGAGTGCTCCCAAAGTTGACAGTCTTATTTGCAGGCCTATTTGAACAGTCAGCGTACAGTAAAAATGTTTTCTGGTGTTTGAGAGATGCAAATAGATGAAAGAGAGCAAAAAGATGCTCTCTTACGTTTATTTTTACTCTTGGAAACAGTCATGATGGCGAAAGTTCCCAGAGGACTTGAAAAAAGAAAACAGAAAGGGAATAATGAAGAATAAGGAAGTTAACCCCAAATGGAAAGTTTATGTTGTGAGTCTAAGTATAAAAGGAAGGAGGAACTGGTTCAAGTTAAAATTGATTTTTATTAGCATAAAGGCAGGTGCGTGCCCAGATAGGATGTACTGTCTGGGGCGGGGGGGAAGTGAGGTTTTTCAATGCAAAGAAGCTACATATATGCAGGCACAGAAAAGGTTTCATTTATAAAGATAAAATACTAAACAGTTTTTAAGGTAGTTAAAAATTGTTTCTGGTGAAAACCGTTAAGCAGTTTTAAAAACCAAAGCAAAAGGACAGGGCTTTGATATTCCTGAAGGGAACTGGAACAGCAGTGGGAGACTGGTCTGCTCTCCTCCAGCATGGAACCAGCATGGAAGAGGCCAGCTCCTTGGGGCCAGACCGAACCTTCTCTCGTCACCTGCAAAGGCCACCTGGGCACAGAGAGAGGATAGTTGGATCTCCCAAGCTGTTCAGCTCTTAGTACATCGGCTGGAACTACTGGCCCGGTGCTAGATCATAAAATTGTAAAACAACAGGTTTAGATGCCTTTAGTGCTGACTGAGGATTTATTTGGTCACAGGTTGTCAGTTAGTGCCATATTGAGAAGCCCTTGAGTTCTAGTATTCAGAAGAAAATGAGACTGTTAAAAGTCATGTATGCTGCTCTCCTGTAATCTTTCAGTCTTGTCTATGTGTAACAGAAAAATGCCTTAAGTGAAGCTAGTGAGAAAATTCAGCCTAAGTTATTTGTTACTTGTTTGTTATTTGTTATACATTTCAGATTTTCTTCTTAAGGGGTATCTGTTTTACTCAACACCTTTTGAATGATCCTGTTTCCATTGGATTTCCATTTGTAGTGAAAGACCTTTATTTTCCCTAGAATCATTTATGAAGAAATACACTTTGGTCTGTCTGGGTTTATTGGTTCCTCAAGATAAACTGAAACAACATGTTCTGTAACAGTGGATGTTTGACACATTCAGAGTATAGTAATAAGCAAATGTTGTCTGGCTATATAAGGTAGCAGAAATAACATTAAGGTAATGACATTTTATTACATCTCATTCTATAAACATAACCCTCCTTAAAGGTTGAAAATTGAAACGAGTTTTAGGCAACTCCCTGTGCCACATGAATTGTCAAGATTTATTGTGGCTGGGATGGTAATTTGTTCATTGTTATTCATGATCTGTTGTGCCCTGTTGCTTTAAAAAAAATGTACTTTGAAATGTGGAAGTGTAGTATATTTGAGCATTTGCAGGTGCAATAAATACTTGTGATGCCCAAACCAAGTAACTTGTATATTTGAGAGGAAGACAGTTGCTTTCAAATACAGTGATAAGACAAATTATGGTGCCATGTGCTTACTTGAATTGTTTCTTTTCAAGCATCTGCTCCCTTACTGAAAATGTATTTTTGAACACCTGCAGAGCACAACCATTTCCCACTTCCTTCCCGTATAATGGAGTTGTATTTGCTAATGGTTCTGAATCCAGCACACCCCCAGGGAGAAGGGGAAGGCACGTTTTGTTTTTTATCACTGTGAGCTCTGCTGTGTCAAGGAGCATACTGTGATAATCTCCCTGTGCAAATGCTAAAACTCATTGTGAGGTGTTTGTTGGGGGTAGCTGCAGGGCTTAGCATCTAAAACAATCCATCTGTAGGTGCAAATTTATTTTATCCAAACTTTAAAATGTATTAAGCTACCCAAGGATCATGCAGGCTGTCTAATGTAAAACAGGGAATTGTCTGAATACATGCTGAAATTCCATTGTATCCTTACGTCCTAAAACCTGTAGAAATAAATAAGCCCCCTGGTAGAAAGAAAAGGAAATGATCTATATTTAAGTTCTGTAACTGCTGGAAAACACATGGAAAGTCAGCTCTTTCCCTTTTTGTCTTAGACAGCAGCCATATAAAGAGGTTTTACTGCTGTAAGGTAAGTTGTAAGTCTGGTGTAGGTCAGGTGGCAAAGAATTTGTTTGGTTTATAGTGTGATGGTATATAAATTGTTGTGGTTCAGGGTGCTGCAAGTTGTTTTTTTTTTATGGTTTATTGTTATTTTGTTGTGTTTTGTTTTTCTTGTTCAGGTAACTTTTTTTTGCTGTCCTTGAACCTTGGGTTTAAGAATATGATTTCCCTGGAAGTTGTGGGGAATATATTACATCTCGTTCTATATTTTATATATACATATATATATATATATATATATATAAAATACTCGCCCAGTATTGGCAGGCTTTCGCTGACATTAGTATTTGCTCCCATTGCAGGGGGTACAAGACAGACCTATTTATTCTAGTGGCATTGGTACGCCCCTGGGAAGCTGCTTTACTATACAACTTTTAATAGTACCTGACAAATGTAGTGAAAGCCATTGTGGTTTGCAGAAGCAGTTTTGTTAGTACTTCTTCAGCAGGAGGCATCACTGCTTACCTTGCTTAAAAAGTCTTAGCAACTACATTGAATTGTTTAGATTATTTTTTTTTACAGTGAGCTTCAAGTTTAAAATATTTTGAAAACATTCAGATCTAAAAAAATGGCCATCCAATCATTTTTTTACCAAAATTGCACATGAGGAGGTATTTTGCAATTCTATTTACTTGCAGCTAATGCTTTTGGACAAGAGAATATAGAAACTGTAGAAGAAGGTAGAGTGTGTAGGACTTTAATTGTGTTTTCTATCATAGAGTAGACTTTGTAAAGGCTAATAGTTTTTCAGTGTCCTATTTTGAATTTCCAGAGACAATCTATCTTAACCTGCCTTTTACTTTTAAAGGTTTTATTGTGTCCTTTGGACTGATGATAAGTCCTTGTCAGTCCCATGTTAACATGGGTAAAACCAAACAAAAAACCCTACACATCTTTAGCTGCATCAAACCCCCCAAACCTGTTGATACAAGCATACAGATGTAATTTTAATAGAAACAGCAATAAAAAGCTTCAGCTTAAGTATAAACCACTCACCATTGTTGAAGACTTCAGTGCCTGCACGATCCTCTTAGGTGTGTCTAACACTAGAGTAGTTATTAGAGTAAATCATAATTTTATCATCGCTATCTTGAAATATTTAATGGTAACTAAAATAAGACCTTATAAGCATAAGACAAAAAGCACAGTGTATCTAATTATATAGATCCTTCCTTTTTCCTATATTATAAACTTCATAAAATCCATGTTATGCTTTAATATCAAATGTATTGATTCAGCATTTCTGTTCCATAAGAAGAGGGGTTTACAGCTACAACTAAGATGTTGATATACATATAGCATTTTTCTTGGTTGTTCTTCATAAAAACATGAATTTTACATCAGTGAATAGACTGGAGCATCACTAGTATAGGCAGATACAGGATTCAGACTGTCCTTTTGCAGATGAATCTCAATTGAATTAACTTGCGTCTGCCTTGGACTGACTTCTCACAAATGAAAATTACAGCTGATGAGGTAACTCTGGTACTTGTCTGCGTCCTGGTAAAGCACATAGACTTTTGATTGCATTTACATATATACTGCATAGATAAATGAGTTTCTCAGCTTTTTTTTGGTGTTCCTTTTGCGTTTTGATTAGTACAATTTTGTATAGAAAATATGAATTAATAATTTGTAAACTCTTAGAATTGCAAATACTTAATAGCATTTAGTACTTCAAGAAGTACATTCAAGCACTTAAGTAACATCAAGAATTTTCCAAAAAGGTTTATATGGTGTAGCCTTTCCTACTGGTTCAAAATAGTAAAATCTTAGGTTTGGGGAAGTAGCTACAATTTTGATAAGAATATATGGAACTGGTGACAGAAGCATTGTCTCTTTTATGGCAATAAACGGCTCAAATCAGGGTCTACAGCTGCTTTTTGCAGGAGTGTTTATTTTCATATCTCCCAGATTCTGCTTTGTAGGCAACAATTCCATAAGCCTACCTCTTTCTTCCCTTGTTTTTATGCAGTCTTGCAGGACTTTGTGCAGCTTTTTATAATGCATGGTAGTTGTACTGCTGTCCAGCTTATTATTTTTGCACCATAAATTGCAATTTTTACAAGTGTTTTCCATTCTAAATTTTCTTTTTTAGGCAAATTTTCTCCTTTCTTTCTGAGTAGCAGGAAGGAGAGTTTCTGCTGGAATGCCGTGAGTCTGCTTGAGGATTCTTTCTCAATTCTAGAGGCTGGGTTTTTTCAAGTTTGAAGAAAATAATCAAGAGCTCATGCAATTGTGCTGTTGGCTGCAGAGCTCTCTGAGCAATTTTGTGGGCTTCTCCTTCAAGTATAGAGGACTTCTTGAAATCACTTCTTTTTCTGCAGTTTCCTGTTTTCATCTGTGTAAAATGTCTTAACCTGGATCTGATAATTGTTCAGCCTGCTAGAATTAAAAATGCTTGAGGGGTAAGTATAAAAGGCTTCTTCATCAGACCCGCTAAGCTGTTAGATTCCCTGAAATAAGTGTTTCTATAATTCTGCCATATTTGTATGTAAAGTGTGGCAGGCTTTAATCTCATTCAGTAAGCACCTTCTTTAAGAGTGGATATTGACATGTGCTTTTCATATGGTTTCTATTGCTCATGTTGCACGGGATTCTTTTAATCAGAGTTTAGCTATTAAACCCAATATGCTCTTGCCATGTTGGTTTAGCCGTTTCAAAGGACTCTGTAAAAAAACCCTAATGAGGCCGCTGTATTGATTGTATAGGGGACTCCCCTCTAAACCTGAACATATGTCCTCAGCATCGTGTATTCCCTCTGTCTGAAAGAAGTGGAAAACCAATAAAGCTGGATGTTCTTGTCCATATTGACCTTCCTCTGAGCTCTGTTAGCAATGTGTATCTTAGTTTGGATAGGCAAAGGTAAAATTATGCCATCAGATCCGTAATTAAACTAACATTTTTAGTTACCTTTCGGGCCTCCATCACTTAGACTATTTATACACCTTCAGCATAAAGAAATCAGCCCAGCTGTGTGTGTCTTAGTAAGAAACAAATACTTAAGGTTGTGGGCAGCAAAGGCATTTAGATACCTCTTTACGTGCTGCTGCTGTTTGATTTCACTGATGGTCAGGTGGTTGAGAAAATTGCCCTGTTCAAAATATGTGGCTTTCATAGATCTGTCATGGCGCAGCATTGGCGGGCTCTTTTAATAGTCCCACAATAAAAATCTTCCATAGAGAAGAAGATTATTACACTATGATTAATTTTGGTCAAAATATGGCTTCCAAATAAATTTAATACTAGTGTAGCGTTGGGACCCCAAATGGCTACATATTTCGAATAAGGAAATTTAATTCAATATTGAGTCATTAGGCATGCCCCAGTTTACTTACTTAACTTGGATTTTTATTTGCTAAAGCTTGGAACAGGGAGAAGGCAGTCATAATAAAAATGTTTCATTTGCCTTTTTGTACAACAAGAAATTCTTATACATATCTATTTGCATGCTAGTATTGGGAAAATAGATTTTTGAAAATCCAAGAGTTAATTTAACTTCTCAATTTGTTTTTCTGGGGGGAAATGTATTTTGTGACGTTTTATAAATACTTCACAGGCAACAGCAGAGTTAACATACAGATTTTTGAAAAGTGGCTTCTGTTTGGTCATTTTTATTCTACTGGTCTATTACCCTTTTACTTCAATGCCTTCATTAAAATACAGATACAGAAACAGTAATTGGATTTCTAACCATTTCTTAACATGCAGATGTTACAGAAGACTTACACACTGAGGACTGCTTTCTCTGTTCACCGTAATATATAAGGAATTCAGGAGCAGGTGTTTTAGGAACTGTCTTCTTGCTTTAAAATCCTGATGCTCACCTAATTTGGGTAAAAACGTTCATGGAAAATCTTGACTTCTTTTAAAAGTTTGAAAATCTGCACGTCCCACCCAAGCCTCTGAGCTTTGTTAAAAGTGTTCACGCTAACTTGTCCTTTGTATTAAGTTTAGTTGTGCTTTCCAGAAGTGACTGCTGGTGTTCCAGGTTTCTGCTCAGCAATGTATTCTCTCTTTAGAAAACGGGGGCCATTTTTTTTTACTAAAATAGAAGAGTCATATTCTCATGCTACTAAGAAATTACTGCTATTTAGTTTAGAAAAGTAACTTTCAGGAGGAATCTCTTTTCTCTGTAGAACATACACACTTAGCTAAAAATAGAGAGTGTGTGTGTGTGTTAGGAACTTTTTCCTGAGTGAAATGGACGTTTAATCCCAGAAGATTATTTTTCCTGGAAAGTAATTAATATCAAAGACAAACTATTACAATAGAAGCTATTTTGAAATCTTAATTATAGTGTTAATTATATTCAATTTACAGGCTTCTGGACATGACAAAATGAAGTCTGTAGGGTTTTTTAGACTTTGAAAATTAGATGTGTAATTAGTCTGTTAGTATCATTAATAAAACAGTATTTCCTTTTCCTTACTGATCAATGCTAAAAGCAGAAATTTCTGCTTTCAAACGTAATTGTGATCATAACATTTGCGATCCAGCATTTTTAATGTTAATTTGTCACTCGGTGCCACTGGAAAGAAACCATTTGTATTGGAGATTATTTTCTGGGCTGGAAAGTTGTGTGGCTTTGTGCTGTATTATTTTTATAGGGTGGAGAAGTTTTCCTGGTCTGTTTCTGAAAGAGACAAAAAAAAAAAAAAAAAAAGATCAAAGTGAAACGCTCTGACATTTTTCCTGAGAAAAGACCACCCTACAGTTTGATAGGTTTTATGTGTTTCTCTTCCTTGATGATTGATACTTCTCTGGCACACTGATGTGTGTCTCGGGAGTATAAAAGTGAGGGGAGGATGGTGCTAATATTACATATCATCTGAAAGGACATTGTGTGGGCATTTCAGCGTGCTTTATTTTTGTGTCTATTGTTTACCGTATTTTTCTGAAGCTTGGAAAGTGCTCATGTTCCACTGGGTGAATATTTTCCCTGCGTGTTTCTCGTTGAGTTGAAACAACTTGTCTAGTTAGTTCCTCATCTATCATTGTAGAGGTTTTTTTTGGTTTTTTTCTTTTTTTGCTACAACAGTGGTTTCTGCTCCCTGCTGCCATGTAGGCCTCTCAGGAATCGTTTAACGTAGCTAAAGTGACTCTTCAGTGCTAGAAGCTATTTGTATGTGTTATGAAAAACAAATTATTTTAGTATAACAAAGTTAAGGAAAAGGAGGTATTGGATAAAAGTTTCAAAACCAACCGTAATGGCTTACCAGCTTAGACCATTAATAATTAAAAAGTGTTGAGGTACTAGAGAGCCTCTCAAAATGTGACCTTGTGTCCTTTGAATCTCGGGCTTTATTCTTCTAAACAAAACCTCAAAAAGCATCTAACGTTGGGAATACTCTGCATGTAAAAAATAGTGGTGGGAAAATGACCACTACAAGGATAAAACCCACAAACAGTCAAGGTAAAGAAACGTGAAATGTAGCAAATGTGATAGTCATATGCACGATTCATTGATTTTATTTGTCGTAGGAACAGGTTTTCAATGGTAGTTGAGATTTCCATTTTGCGTTCCAGGAGTGTGTGCGCCTGTACATTCGATCAGCAAATGGGTTGGCATCCTTTAGACATCGCAGAGCTGCTACAGGTTTATCCAGTCTTCTGCAAGCTGTTTCCTCTCACCTCTCTCCCTCTAACTGCATTAGTGACAATGCACATTCTGTTGTAGATCTGGGAGGTTTTTGCTCTTACTGTAAGTGTCCATACTCCTCACCTTACAGGAGTATCAGCAACTCAGGTTTGTAAGTCCCAGCAATGCAAACTCATCGGAAGGCATCTGTAGTAACGCTGATATTTAAGGAAATACAGTGGTTTAGGGAGCGCTGATGTTTGCAATATGTACATCTAAAGAAGGTTGCTGTAGTTCTGCTAATTCCCTGTCTCCAACAGCTGATGGATTTTCATGGCTATGGCTGAAGGATGAAATGGCCAGACAAAAGAGGCAGAGAAAGGGCCAGGATGGCGCGGTGGGGGCAGAGGGGAAAGAGTTTTGTTGTGTTAGTTTAGCTTTAGTGAAAGGAGGAGATGAAAATAATTGAAACTTAAGACTCTGTTTTGCTTTAGAGCAAGGCAAGAAGAATCCAGTTACTACAATTGCTTCTAAATAAACAGAAAAGGAAACCACCAGAGGGAGATGCAGGGTAAAAGTAAGGTCACTTTTGCAAGTGAGTGGTAAATTGAAAACATTAATTAAAAAGGATGGGGGAGGGGAGACAGTTTGCTCAGAACAAGTTTAAAATTTATCAGGAAGAAACCAACAAGTTATTCAGTGGCAACTTTTATTAATAAAAAAATTTATTATGAAGTTACTGTGTTTCAGTTGCTTTTGTTGATGATAATTCCTAAGTCTCTTGGGAAATTTATTTTATTAGCATCACTTTCATTTACAGAATATATCGTTTCATAGTACTAAGTATTGTGAATTTATAGGTCTGCTGAGGAGCTCCACTACTCCACAAATCAGATAAAAATTTCTGTACTGGATATTGACCCGAAGGGAAAAGATAATTTTGATTCATAAGTCAGCAAAATTTAATAGACATATTATTGAGGCCAGAAATGGTTTCAGAAGATGTGTTTTTTCCAGTTGCTCTGAGATAGAATTAATACATTTCAGATGTCGAGAATACCAACAAATGCCTTTGTCTTTGATATTCTTGGTGGTTTACTGTCTTGTTCTTCAGGACCATTATAAATTTTCATCAGTATTGGTAATTTTAAAATAAACAAGCATTTATTTAAGTTTTTTGGGTTTCTTTTAATTATTATTTATTTAATGGCTTCTTGGAAGACAGGTGCACGATCTTCAGCACAGTACTACACACCTAGGTGATTTCTGCCTCCAGATTCACCACTTAATCTGTTTTTTCTAACTTTTTATAAAAGGGAGAATTCACACTTTATGATCTAGAACATAATGTTTGTAAATTCTTTGGAATGGCAGAATTTGTAAGGGTGCAGTCATGGTCTATACAGTGTTATGATGGCTGTGTCCTTCTAATAGAAATAATGTCCAGCTATTTTCCTCTAACTTGGCATAAAATAACCTGAAACTTGGTGTTTAAGCATCAATTTTGCTGTGAATCATTGTCTACAGGCACCACTTATTGAAAGCAGCAATAATTGGCCACCACTTCTTCAACTGGCCTAATGCTGCCATCTGTGAGGATGCTAAACTTTGTGCCTTCGCTGTTGGTCTTCATCTGCCTCAAAGAGGAAGATTTCTACCAGCAAGAGAACAAACCTACTTTTCAGTTTAGTACAAGTCAGCCATTTGGGAGCTTTGATTGGGTTGTCTATCAGTTTTTGCAAGTAACATAATGGCTTTATTCTCCAAAATTATGTTTCTATATGCCACTTGCAAGGAAGGAAAGATTAATAAGTATTTAGACAATGTAATTTTTTTCCCCTAAAAAACAATAGTTTGATCATTTCTGGCACTTAAAACTATTAACTTTTAAAAATATCTCAAAAAGGAAATAATGTGTGAGTGATGTTCTTTGGTATTAAAAACTTGTATATATTTTGAATGTCAGTGTGTTGGTAGTTGCAGCTGGATGCTTACTATCAGCTTGTAGGAAACTCATCCCAAATGAATGTGGCTAGATAGTTTTGTTGGACCAGATATTTAGGTTGAAATAAGAGGAAAGCAAGGCTCTTCTTCCAAAAAGAAGATGTTAAGCAGAAAAAAATGTTAACAAGGTAATGAAGTAAGGAGTTGTATCTGTTGTAAAATTAATGAGGTTTCTGGATTTTCTTGTCAGCAATGCAAATTAAGCCACTGCTATCTAACATTGTAATCTGTTCTTGAAAGCAGTAATTTCCTAGTTCATGGACTTCTTTAAATATTTTGAATTAATTGCAGTGAAGATGATAAAGAGCAGTTGCCCTTATAAGTAGGAGCATCTCCTATAGATCTTAATTTTTATGATCTGCTTGATGGGTCTGAACAACTGGAGAACATTTTTACTCTCCAGGGTCAACAGTAAATTCAGATTTAGTGCTCTGAGCCACTCTGAAACACTAGAGTCGTAACCTTTGTTATCCCGTGACTTTTGCATTCCTCCTACTCTATCTCCTCTCAGATTTTCTGCATGTTCAGTCACTCTTTTTTAATTCTCCTTTTTCCAAAGATTAACAAGATTCCCTCCCTTTCTCTCATTTTTTGACCAGCAACCCATTAGTATGAGCAATTAAAACTGGGAAGAACAGGCGTTTGCAATCGCTCTGTATTGCTCTGTATTGTATTCGAATATACTGCTGCTTCTGGTTGAACTGAAATTTGGAAAGGGATTTAAAGTGCAATCTTGATTATCATCTTGGGCCCTGTCATGCATACATCTGTGTCACTCCCAGCAACTGCTATCAGTGAAAGACGTATCGGCATACATATGTGTGCATGCGTATATGTTGTATATAGAGATGTGTATGTGAGGGAACCAGGAATCATTTTCAAAGTATGTTTGGTAGAATTTGTTTGTTTGGTTTTGTGTTCTTGAACCAAGAATGATTATAAACCTTATCTACATGATCCACCTAATTTCCAAGACTCTGGATGCATACTGTACAGAAAATATGTTTGGTGTGATAATCTCAGTGAGTGAGCATTTTTTAGAAGCAGGTAGGCATGTGTCCAGAGAGAGGGGTGAGAAAAGTAAATATTTGTGAAATTTTGTGAATTCTTGAGAAAATGAAATGTACTGAGATTTAGAAGCGTATCTAAATTTTCTAAGAATTTAAAAGAATTACATTGTGACAGATGGGTTGGGAAGACTTTAGTTTGGCAATGTTTAGGTATCATTTTGATCTGTAACTTTTTTTTTTTTTTAAGACAAATTTGGTTACTTGTTTATAGAGTATTAAGGTTTTGAATTTTCAAAACAAGAAATGGAGCTTCTTTCGATAATGTAGGCAAAGCAGGAATCAAAATAGTAAAAATAAAAAGAACACAACAAAAAAAAAACCACCACCAAAATTGACATCTGATAGAACAATTTCTTCTTCTAAAATTCATGTGCTCTAAGATTCATTTTTGGTTCATTTATTAAAAAAAGTATGTAAGCTTACTATAAAAATTAGCACTGTAATTATAGTGGTTTATTACTGTAGGTATGTTTTTATTGGTATTTTCACAGAATTATGAGGTGTTGGATTTGAGTAATTTTCAAAACAATTTCTGCATAGAGATGTCATTGTTAGGGCTCATTTCTTCAGTGAATTCCAGTATTTGTGTCTTCATGGAGTTAAGCCTTATCTAGATTTACATTTCCATTTAGAATTAAGAATAATTTTCATACATGTCCTGGGGCATTTTTAATCTTCTGTCAAGGGCATGATGTTTTCTACAAAGAATAATTTTTTTACAGAAGCAAATACTTGCTTGTTCCTTACTGAAAAACCAACACTCTCTTATATTGGAGTGGAAAAGGACATTCTGGTATTATACACCAGAGATGTATTTCAAAAACTTAAAAGGTGTAATTTTAGGGTGAAAACATAAAATATTTGAAATACTTCTGCTTTTATATTTAGGTGTTTAAGATATTGTAAGGGGTCGAAACAGTGGATGTGGTAGCCTAAACATAAAACATCTCTTTTTCTATCTGTGTGTATATATCTGTGTATTGATATCAAACAGGCACGCAGAGCAGGCAGCATACATTGCTAAGCTCATTGTGAATGTTTAATTTTGGGAATTTTGTGAATTACATACAACTGCTTTTCCAGAAAGCCACAGCTGTATGTAGTGCAAACTGGGGGGCTGTGGGGGAGGCGGGGAGCGGAATATGCTGGGATGTGCTTTGTGGGCAGATTTGCTAATACAGTTGTCTCAGTGTGTCTTGGTTGAGGCTACATGTTGGGCAGCCTGCAAAGCATTTGCTATGGTTTTAGTGATACATGATGTCTAGTGGTTTTCAAATTTGGGTCACTTAATTATGCACCCTTTTGAGCCCCGGCTTAAAATCTCGGGCAGAGCTTTGTCTTTCCAGCTTTATCATTGTAGGGCTTTAAGAGGCTGGGGGGTGAGGCTGTAGTGGCTTGCAAAGAAATGATACAGAAAAAAGAAAAGGTTCTGTGTATGTCTTCTCTACAGCTGACAGGCAAGTGCCTGTTGTGTGCCCATGCACGTAGGAGATTAGGAACGCGCTCTGTATTAAGGCTGCTGTTGTACAAGCTTGCTATATCTTTAATAAGAGTATCATGAAATTTGCCTTCACGTTGCTTTCTGATTCATTTAACTGAAGAGCAGAAGAAAAGTGTGCGGCTCTGCCTATGGTTTCTCTACCATTGTTTACTGTGTATTATATCGTGTAATCCGTCAGCCAACTTTAATTTCACAAGCTATTCATTGTGTTTAAACAGTGCGTTTCTTATATTAAATATTTATGGAAGTCTTTGGGAAGAATACATTAAAATGGCAGATGGAGGTCGTTTCAAGCATTTTCTTGATTGAAGGCTGGGGACCCCTGTGAATTTGAAGTCTGCTTTCAAGGAAAGTTCACAATGTCTGATTATAACTCAGGCAGGCAAGAATTCCACCAATTCCCTGCACTGTGATTTCAAAAAGCAATGGCTGCCTACAATCTTCATGCTTCAGCACCTTTCGTTTTGAAATCATTTGCAAGTGCACTGAAGAACGGTGAACAAAAGCATTTACAGTTGTATTGCTTATTAATAATTCAACAGACCTGCAACTTTTGCACGTTAGGATTACTTTACTCATCGATTTTTAACTACTAAAGCTAAGTGGAAAATCTGGCTTTTGATGACAGTCGGGTTGAGACACGTACGTTCAGACTCACACCAGTAACCTGGGATTTTTGCTGGCCAGGTGTAAAAGGAGCTGTGCAGAAGGGACATTGTTATGTCAGGCAGCCGAGATGTACCAGGTTATCAGAGGAGAGGGCAGATGATGGTGGCTACTGCCTGCCTTCGGCCGGCTGCCCGTACCGCTTCGTATTGCGCTTTCTCTGAAAGAGCATCTCTGCTGATGTGCAAAGACTGATTTGCAAACGCGTTTCATTTTTAATACTTGTGAATTTCACTCGTAAAGTGGAAGTACAGTAGCTGGTGATGTTAATTCATATGAATTGATGACAAAATAACATTTGTATATATTTTTCCTTGTCTTTTTGTTGTCTTTGATCATAAGCTACTTGCAGTGACAACTGCAAAACCAGAACCTAGCTCTTTTTCTTGCTAGAAGCTTGTACTCCAGCCCCTTTTTCCTTTACTCTCATGGAAACATTTTCAATACCTGAGTACATGAGAAAATAAATCTAAGATGATGTGAGTTTTAGAGATAAAAACATAGTGCAAAACATGCTATCTTTTACACACACTTGAATTCATATGGCTAAAGGCATATTTGGCATTGTCTTTTTTTGAAAACTTTATATTTTAAAGAACCACTGTTAAAATGAGAGAAAAGTAAAGCATGCAGCAAGGTAGCATCTGATGACCAATTTTTAATCTTTTTATTCTGTTCATTAATTCTTAAACATATGCAAACGTGATAAAAATTGATGGAATCTGAAATAATGAAGTGGAAGAGAAATTACAGAACTACTAGTATATTGAGAGACAAAGTCCACTAGGATATATTCATCACATTAAAAAACAACCCCCCCCCCAAAAAAAAAAAAAAAACAAACCCTTAGTTAGAGAAGACATTGTTTTAATCAAGCTTCATGCCAGAAGCATGACATTTAGGAAAGTTTCTTTGGGAAAAAATTATAGTAAGTAATGTGTTACTATCTAGAGGAACCTACCTGTTGCTTTTGTTCTTTGCTGGGATAACTCCAGCATTTCCCCATTGCAATGTATGTTTATTTTTGTCATTTGGACTTTCGACATTTTCCACTTAAACTATATTTATGCTTTTGCTATTCATAAATTCTGAAAAGTTCAAATATGGAAAAATGAGTTTTTTCATTATGCATTACCTTATAAAATCTCTACACCTGTAGCAGTTATTACATATGTACATTGTACAGATCGCTTCATGAGTTGGTAAAAAGATCAAGTTGTTGCTGCAAAGAATTTGTTGTCAAAGCAAAAAGATGCAACCACAGCAAGAGTAACTTTACCCAAAATGCCTCAAAATGCAAGCAAATAAATCAACCCTTCTGGGTTGTGTACAGACAAATTAGATATTCTTATTACTTCTGCAACTATACATTTGCTTTCATTTTTTAAAATTATTCTGTCATTGTCTGTCCATGTGAATCATCCTAACAGCTGTGAACTCTGCAGATTGGGTGGCTTCATCATCTCCCTTGACCTTAACTAACAGTGATGCCAAAGAGGACCTGCTTACGGTGGAGACTGCCACTGATAACAGGGCAGTTTTGGAGTCAGTTTTGCTCCCTTGGAAGTTCTTATATCTTAAGATTTTATTCAACTATAGAAATCTCATACGTTTCTCTGAAAAGTTTGGGTGTTGTTGATGTTGTGGGGTTTTTTAAGAATTTGTGGTTTTTTCTTTTAATTTCTTTTAAATGACATATTGGGTGTTTTGAAACTTCCTGAACACATGGATAATAAAGTTAGGTCTGAATTCAAACCTAAGAAAACAACTTCCATAGAAAATTGAAGAAATTCCTTATGCATGAAGTTTCAACTGTAATTCTAGCATTGTTTGGCCATGTTGCTATAATATATTCACTGTAAAAACCAGAAGCTGTGTAAATAAGTGAGTGGCAGTTGCCCCAGGCAGAAATTTTTACTGATGCAATGAGATAAAAGTAATTAAGAAACATGTAGACTGATGGGTAATTAAATCCATGGGAAGCATTTTGTAACTAATTACTACATTCCAATCACAGATTGCTTTCTATTTGTCAAGGTAAGCATATATAATTACACAGTTCCCATTTTCTTTCATCTAAAATCATCCCAGTTGGATGAGTATTTTTTTAAGCAAGCCCAGACCTCTTGGGTTTTGGCAGTACTTTTTCCTTGGAATAAAATGAAGTGGTGGTCATCTTACTGCCTGAATCCAGGTGGCACAGCTGGCTGCACTTCCCACTGATGCATCCATGCCTGCATCATGTCACGCTCTGTGACACGTTGTTCTCATTGGTTTTGCATGTTCGTACTGTTTAGATGGCAAATGACATTGCAATACACATCACTAGACTGAATTCAAACACCAACATTTAAGCATCATAATTGCATGTCTTTCTATGCCTCAGCTTTTCAAGTGCAAATATTTTAATACTTGAAATAGAAAGACTTCCTTTTGTTAGACTGAGTGATATCGTTTAGATAAGGCTTTGTTAGTATGTGCTTACATAGAGCTTGCCCACTCAATTTATTTTTTTCCTAATGTGACGCTTCAGTTCGACTTTCAGTTGGTTTGTTTTCAGCCTGACAAGGTTTGAGGAAAACCTAACTCCGTATCTCTACTTGATTTTGCTTTAGAACATAGGATTCCCTGGTATGTCTCATCTAAGCCCAGATTTTCCTTGAATCAAGACAGCAGTGTGGAATAACTAGGATATGAAAATTGTAGCCATCAAAGTACGCTGTCTTTTATTATAATATCATGGATTCCTCTGTAATCAGTTAACTTGGCATTTTCTGTTGGCATGTTTACACCTTGATAAATGTCTGGAGTAAATAAGGTGAATCAGCATTGCTCTCTGCTGCGAGGGAGCCGCCGTGGCTATGCAGTAAGCTGGTTCTGCTTTTCTCCACTGATGGTCAGTCCTGGATGCTTTGGGAGCAGTGGAAGAAGTGAGACAGCTCAAGGTGAGGCTTAGCTTAAGCCTTGTGTAGCCTCCCAGCTTCTAGGACCATCCCATGCCGGAGGTTGCAGCCTGGAAATCATTTTTAATAGCCTCTTCTGCCGTAAATTTGCCTATAGATTCTCACAGCTCCAATCTCTGCAGCAGCCTGTAGCAATGAGTTTCATAGTTTCTGTAATCAATAACCACGTACTGTGTGAAAACTTCTTTCTGCTAAAGGTTACTGCCTGAGAGGCTTGCTCGTTGAATTATGTTTTGGATTCCCGAAGAGTGAAAATAAGTGCATTGTCATTTTCTTGATCATCTTTTCCGCAATTTCAGGATTTTTTAGGTCTTTGTTGTTTTCTCCTTCACCTCTGTCCTTCTCAAACTGAGTTGTGGATTATTTAGCCAATTCTCTCGTGTCAACATTATTAGAGTCTTTGTGATAACTTTTATGAAAGAATGTCGTGATGGAATTCAGAATTTTGGAATGCCAAGGTTGTGTGAAGGTGCATAGCATTGGCTTCCCTTAGTTCTGTATTCTTTTTTTTTTCAAATTCTGCCAAATTTTTTTTTGATTGGTGCTAGTCAGATCATGCTTTCAGAAAAATCTCTAGAGAGAAATTTATCTCCTTTATCGGAGCTGTAATACATAATTTTGAGCTTGTCCTTTTCAGGGCTTTATTTTTAGTATTTTTTTGTATGATGTGTTATTTTGTGTTAATCTGCATAGGCTTTCATTGGCTGTATTATTGTCATCTCTTAATTCTTTATAGATTCTGCAAGTTGTTACAGTGAATTTAGTTTTGACTCCTGTGGATAGTTCTCTGTTGTGTTCTTCTTGTGTTCCTATTCCACACTTCTTTCAGGTTGTTTGTTGACTGTACCAATCTTTGTATGAATCTGGTAACTTCTCTATACTGTAGAAAATGGCAAATTATTCCTAACGGTTGCCTCCTTTCTATAGCAAGGCGATCCACAGGAGGTGTCAGTCCCTTCGTCCTGTGAGAAGTTACTACTACAAGTTATTGGTGAAGGACTTTTGAGAACCGTTTGGAAATCCATGTGCACTGTTTTGTCTATATGTTGCCTGAATTTAAAAAAAACAATTATAATAAACATGTGAATTCACATAGGCGTAAGGAGATGTAATTGTCATTGACATAAATACAAGTTGTCCTAAATGTGGCAGAGAGTTTCATTAAGGATGTAGATGCAATATTACCAGAATAAAATGTAAGACTTACCTACATATAACATGCAATTTTGGGCTCAAAGGTATTTAATGTCTTACGTTTTAAATTCTTCATAGTATTTTTAATACTGAATTTTAAATACTTAGTTTAAATACTTAATAGATGTATTCTTTATGCAAAATGTTTTGCAGTGTATTAATTATTAAAACGAACCACATTGAAACTCGGTAGGGCTTGTGCTCTTACATCAGGAATGGAGATGTCAAATAACATTCGCATCCTTTGGCATGGCACAGGTCTGACTCGATTTTCGCTGTCCTAGGTTTGAACTTGGAATTGTAGCTATTAAGACCTTTTCCCAGGTCCTCTTTATTAACTTTGTCTGTGTAACAAAAAACATTTTGCGACACTTGTGAGAGCTGAGATTTTGGAGCCTGTAAGTGGAACACAGTAGCTACTTCTGTTGAACAGCTACTGACCTGGTCTATGAAAATTTGAAGTTGATTTAAGGGGAAGGAAGCCCTAAAATGAACAGGCAAGGTGTGAGGTTTCCCTTTCGAAGTTAACAGAAGGTAGCAGCGAGCTCTGGGAGGCAGCTGCCCTCTCCCACTCCTGGCCCTTTGTACTGCTCTATATAGTACTCCTATACTGCCCTGTCCCCTACAGCGATGTACTGTGTACCGCATGGCTGCGCTGTGAACGTCTGGAGAGCTGGTCTGGATTCAGAGGAGCCCTACAAGGACGGGGAGAGGGTAGGTTTAGTCATTGTTAACCAACGAGTTCCTTTATTCTTGTAACTGCAGAATGGAAGGGAAGCAGGTGGCTGAAGAAAAGTTGTGGCTATTGAAGATGCCATCCTTTTTTGTTTTGTTTTTGTCTTCTTTTTTTTTTTTTTCCCCACTGAATTCAGAATTTGGTTTATTCTAAGGGTGCTTATCTTCAGCAGCATCCGTTGGTCAGCGTTAGGGCTGTCCGCTATCACATGCTCTTCCTTCCAGCTACCTTTTCTGGTTCCATTGCTTATGGAGCAGCCAAACAGGTGGCCACTGCAGAATGCTGTTTTTCAACAGAGAACTAATAATTAAGAAAGGAAAAAAGAAGCGGAAAAAAAAATTAATAAATTTGACTGCTCAGCTTGCTATTTGGGTTTGTGCAAAGTTAAGGTAGGGGACAGAAACGTGCAGCAGATAGGAGAGTGGGGACCCTTGTAGGTGCAATATAGATCCTGTTAAGTTTCTTGTAGGATGGGACCCTTAGGAGCAGAACAAGGGCTTGGAAGAAGCAGAACAGATTGCGCAATGCATGGTGTTGGTTGATGAAGAGGTGCCTACCGAGACCTGCCCTTAGGCTGAAGCAGTACTGAAAGTTGTGTGTCGTCATCTCAGTCTATGAAGGTAGCTTAGAAGAAAGAGGTGAAGGAGAAATCATTCATGAAATAACTACTCCAGATGAATGCACCTGTTGAGAGCTATCATGTATATGCCTTTGATTTCCAACATCCAAACTGATGCCTTAAGAGTGCAATTTTTAGAAAAGATGCATTGAGTTGATGCTTATAGAGTACCTGGCACTGTACTGGCTGATATTCGTTCCTACCATGTTAGAACTAATTATGATAAGAAGAAAACTTATCTACTGACTTTTTAGTTATAGAAACTAAACCAAGATGAAGTGCGCTCTTTAAAAAAAGACTTTGTTTTCTCATTTCTAAAATGCATTCATTATTTGAAATAAAAAGCATATCTCCCATGGGTGACATAGCCATGGAGTGTTTGTGATGTAGAACGGAGCTGATTAAATGCTCTTCGTAGCATAAGGTTTACTGAGATCATTCAGGCATCAACAAATAATGTTAATGTTACAGTGTGATATGACTCTTTCTAAAGAAATATTTTAAAAGAAATTAAGTACAACCAGACTACAAGTACAGCTGTAAGCATACACAATCTAGCCTGAAATAAGCCACTTTTTTTATTAGTAGTACTATAACTTCAGGTCACCAGGGTATTTGTCAAGACTCTCTTAGGTTTCTGCTAAGTTTTGTGCCGTTAGTATTCTCTTCCTACAAATAAGTGCCTGGGATAGCTGCTGCTTCAAGCCAGCTTATATGGACGTGTACAAGCAAAAGGAGTAACGCTGGATGTATGCACTAGTTTGTATTATTTCTTTAACACTTTGTTCAGGACTTGATATGGGCAGCAAACATGATACATAAGCCATCAAATATCTTTCAGGTTTTTAGTCACCTCTAAATTGGATTATTTTCAAGTTACTCCTGAGTCTGAGATTGCATGCATTAGTGGTGTTACATGGAACCGTCCAGTCCTTCGTGTTGTGTATCTCTGACTGCAAGAAATTAATCCAGTAGTTACAGCTGTAGTGAAGTTGTTGATATTTTCTCCCACTGACTTAACGCTAAATTCCTCATCCTTAGTCTTGTGAAATTACATAGAAGTAAAAGTGCTTTAATACATGTTATGAAATTGGAACATACATTTTAAGTAATGACGCTGGAATGCTTTGGATTTGAAACCAGAGAGCAGCCTTTGCTCTTCTGAAGATCAGATGCTTAAGTAAATTACCATTTCCCCATGGAATAGAGAGGCGGAGATTAACACTTTGAGATGGACTCAACAAGCTCTACAGAATGTCAGTAGAGTTTGTTTAGCTGTAGCATTAATTTCAGCCATTCTTTCAGTGTATTTTTTTTCCTGGATAGTCAAGTTCAATCCTTTTAACTCAGGTAAAATTATTGTTCTCTAATAAGATTTCTCTGGAAATTTTGTGCTTCGTTTTATTTTTACAGTATCTGTCTCTTGAAATGCCAATGCACTTGTAGTTGTTATAATATGTCTTTACTAGGAGATGATTTTTGGGAAAAAAATATTTTACTTTTCTTTGCACTTTAGGGTGGGCTAGAGAACAAGATGCTTGCGTTAGTTCCTCTGACAGGTATAGAGGTGGTCCTGTATGTTCCTGTCTTTCCTATAAAATAATTTGAACTGCAAAAAATTCTTTGGTGGCAGCCTGCACCTTGGATAATTGGTGCTAAGGATGGCACTAGTCAGTTCTGAGCGACCTCCCGCTGCTGGTTTCCCAAGTTACAAATCAGAATTAGCTGCTGACAGCCAGCCAAATAACTTCACCAAATACTTGGGACAATGGGCACTGAAAGGCACCGGGGCTGGGAAGTTCCGTCAGTGGTTTATAGACACTGGAGCCTTCCTGAGGATCTCTTAAGCTGAGCCACATGGTGCTCAGCTAGGAAGTTGATTGATGGTTTTACAAAGGAAAAAATGTTTATGAAAGAATGCTTTTCTTACAGATTATCCTGCATTAATATATATCTGATGTGCCTGGCAATGTTTCAACAACTGGATGTTTGCCAAGACTTGACACTCCTGCAAGACACAATGCAGTTTGTGTCTAGCAGCACAGAGCTTTTTGTTTTAGGATCTTGTTTTTAATGAGGTAGGCACTTTTATATGAATTGTCCTTCTCTAAATCAATAGCGCTTTTACATTGTGATAGCTACATGTTAAATTGTTTATCCACGCTAATGTGGAGTTCATTTTTGCATGTTTTTGCCTCTTATCCAGAATTTCAGTCTTATCATTCTGTTTCGGTTATTGGAATAAACACAAAAGGTACCAGCAGCTCTCTTGTGAAGCTGAAGAATAATTACAGACTCACTACAAAATGTATTAACCAGGTTCCCTGTTCATATATCCTGAAAATAATCTCAGAGCTGTTTAAATACCTTTGTAAAGTAAAGATCAGTACTCTGGGATATCAATGGGAGCTGAGAGCCTGAATCCATTAGTAGACCTCTCTGTAATCGTTCCAGAGTACTTGAGAAAAGGTTGATACTAAATGTCCTTATTGGACTTATTTACAAGTGAGTTTCATGGGTTCTTCTGTTTAATTTATGCTGTTAATTTCATGTATTTTGTGTGCTCTTCCATAGTGGGGAAAAAAACCCACTGATGTGCAGTAGGGAGAGTTATTAAATCCTTCCTCTCAATCTGGGAGAGCAGCAGAATTTAGTCATTCTCAAACTGCAGCACAAAAATTGCTCAGGCTATGATTCCCTTATGTTAAGTGTATAATTAAGGGCTGGAACAAATAAGTTATTTTACTTTGAACTTTGGCTTATGTTCAGCCTCCCTAATGTCATTAGTGAATGATATATTTTTTTTTAAGCCAAAAATCGTGATATGATTCAGAATGATTGAGAAGATGTATGTGATTTCTTTTACGAGAGAGGCTTTAACGCACCATCATTGAGGCTGAATTATTTCTCATTAATAGCAAGTAGAGGGTGGTTTGTTTAAATTGGGTTTAAGGTCATAGACAGGGCAGGTGGAAGAGGAGGAAAGAGAGGAGATACGCATTGTGGTTAACTGTTGGAAGAGGCCTGCAAAATAAAATGGAGACTGTCTCATAGACTCAGTATTTGTTCTGTCACGCATAGAAACGTATGCACAGAGAACACGCAGAAAAAATGCTGCTCTGGTGGTTTGGATTCAAGCATATGGTGTGATGAATTGCTTGGAGCCCTAGTGATAAAGAATATTAACAGCTTAAAGACTCACTTAGCTGTCCCGTACTATTCTTTAGGTATAAGTGGAGGTAAACTAAAGTAGTTGGACAAGTAACTGTAATTACAAGTTGCAAATTCTTGTGAGTCTGTACTGTTACTTATGCGCTGCTTGCAGTGTTTATTTGAAGACCAACTCTTTCACGATGTGATAAAGCCTTCTGTCTTAGTAGTTTGGTGCCCTGTGATGCTGTTGTTCTTCCCCACCAGTATGAACCCCACTTCCCTCCTGATGAATCTGGCGATATCCCTGCTGTGGAGGAGTTTCAGCTAATCCAGCCTGGGGGCTGCAGCTAAATAAACTGTGTAGTGTGTGGTACTAAGTGGGACACCCATTTGGGACACGCTTCTCCAGTTTATGAAACTTGTGGGACCTTCCTGTTGCTGAGATTTCTAGTTTTCTGTCAAATTTGTTAGAAATTGGTCAGTTAGTTCAAAAGTTACTGGGATACAATGATACATGAACAACATGATCATGCAAGCCTTGTTTTCTTAGATATCTTGATTAAAGATATGCTTCTTAAATACAAACTGAAGGATCTGCGTCCACGTTGGAAACCAGAATAGGAGGATTCAGTTAAAGGTATTGGGATCTAGTACCTCAGTTCTTAGTAAATGGAGAACATAACTTGTTTTAAAAAACGCAAGCTCAATATTGTCCATTCTTCTCTATTCTTACCCACCAATGTGATTTAAACTGTTTCATGAGTGGCATCAAACCCCTTGTTGGAATAGTAACTCTAAACATAAATAAATGAGGGAAAACTTCATTGTAATCCCAAGATGACTTAATGTTTTGTTCAGCTGGAGGAAAGGAATTTATCTCTTTTGAAAATTTTATTTTAAGAGGTTTCGGTTTATTTTTCTGTGCCAATCTGTAGTTAATACTGTGTGGTGTTATTTACCACAGTTTTGCTCCGTTCTCAGATTTCGGTTTGTGTTGATGTGTTCACGCTCATTCTTAACAGGCTTCTTTCCCATGGCTGAGCCCCAAACAGTATCTGAGCTGAAATACTGCACGTGTGTCTAGAGTCCTCTGTGGGTTTCAGGGAAGTGTTTTAATCCTGTGTGTCATTTTTAGTTTTATGCTTACATGTGCCACTGCATTGTGATCCTTATTTCGAGTTTACGGCATCCTTTCAATTTTCCTTTGAGGCAAAATGTTGAAATAGGTAATTGTTTTCTGTTACTTTACTAGAGGGTGGAGATAGGAGAGGGGAAGTACTAGACAGGAATCTTTCTGACAATATGGTAAACCCAAAAAGCTGCTTTATTCCCATCTCTACTAACCAACAGGTTCCCTTCCTAGAGGGAAAAAAAAAAAAGAAAAAGAAAAAGAAAAAGGAAAGGTATTTAACATCTTCTAAGTTGCAGCCGAACTGTTGTTGTTGTGCAGGGACACAAAGATGTGTTATGCTATGACTTAAGAGTCACTATAAACCTTTATTAGATGATTTGGAAATTGTAGCACATGACCCAGTGCTAAAGCTCGTGTTGTTAAAAAGGAATTACTGGCAGTCAAAACATGCTACAGAATAAATTACATTTCTCCCATTTCTGAAACAGGAAGAACAGACCTTTCATTAGGTTTCTTCTTTTTTCTAGCATTGCTGAAGCTTTTTTCCATATGTAGAAGTGAGAAGTGGCATATGTATATGCAGCATGTTTCCTCTGCAGCAGTGCAGAGTATATGACAGTATACCTTTTTATTTTTTTAGTTGTGCCTTAAGTTAGATATTTGATGACTTTGTCGTGCAGTGTATGTATTTTATTTCTTTATCCAACTTAGTGGTATGAGTTTTGGCATTTTTAGTAAAACTGCTCTGAAAACATCCCATCTATCATTATCAGAAAATACAAACATATGCAAAAAAGTACTCCTTTAACTATAGGATCATATTTCAGAAAAAGGAGGAAAGTTTTTGAATAGCATTTGTGTTTGATTTGCGATTCCTCTAGAATGTTTAGGTTGGGATTCATCTTCAGGACTCATAGAGTCCGGAAAGATGATGATTCTTTAAGTTCCTCTAAAGATAATATGTTTGTGGAATTCTGAAGCCCCATAACACTCGTAGATAGCTATGGCTTGACTGCAGTGCTACTGTTAAGTGGATTGGTGATCAGTATGCTTTGCTAATGTTATAGTGGTGAAAGGCTGAATATTTTAAAGTTTAATACAGCTTCTTGAGCATGCCTGTACTTAAGAAACTGTACTAAAAAAGCAGTGACAGCAAAATAAAAACCTCACTCAAAACGGCACTCGGTGCTTCTCACTCTTTGGCCTGAATCTTGTTTACGAGTTTTTTTTTTTCCTAGTATCACTGCCAGCGGCAGCTTCTATAATCAAGTCAAACAAAATCATATAATATGAACAGCACTTAGCAGTAAGAGAATTCACAAGAAGTTCATGCTTGTTCAGGAAGGACATACCTGGGCGGTAAGCTATTGAAAGGATTTTTCTTTTTATACTTGACTTGTGAAGATTTTAATATAAGACTGGCTGAACTACTGCTGCCTGGAAGGATTTTTCTCTGAACTGATTTTCCTGCGCCCCTTGCAACATCTGGCAGGCAGCAGTCACTGGCAGGAGAACCGTACCAGACAAATGGCACCGCTGGCCCTAACTGCACCGGTGGTTTATGTCTTCCTGCCCAGGACGTGTTCCTGTCGCAGACGTGCGCAGGCTGCCGGCAGCCTTGGAACCGGCCTTTCCGCTGTCACCTCGCCTTTCTAAAATCAAACACACGCTTATCTCCTTAATCACCTCTCAGCTGGTGCTTCAGCATGTCCCTTGGATGAGTCCACTAAAACCGAACTCCTTGTGAAATGATTAAAAGTACTCCTGATGGAAAAGCCATGTTGAGAAAGAAAAGAACAAGTCATAACAGCACTACTGCTTAACCGTTAACACTGCAGCGCAGAGGAGTAGTATTTGAAATGCAATTACCTGGTCTGAAGGGAAACATGATCTCCTAGTCTCAGGGATAACTCACTGAAGAAGTCTTTTAGGCAAGTGTATTATTTTTTACCATGATTGCCCTAATGATGTCTTTTAAACAGTTAAAGCAGCTGAGGAGCTGTTGTAAGATTTGTGAAGTTCAATACTGGTATAATTATTTTTTTTTGTCAAATTACATTGCTGTGCTGGCTTGTGTCTTTCAGAGCTAAAATAGGATGTAGAGGTGTTTGTAATAGGTAAAATAGTAATAGTAAAGGGGCATGTTACAGAAAATTTTAAATGAAGACAAAGGTAAACTTGTAGACTTCTGGGTTTAAAGAAAAACTATTTAACAAATAGGGATGTTATTAGATTATTTCAATAGTTTTTTTAAACCTTTTTTCCTGTTGTCATCTACTTGGTGGCTTTTTTTAATAGATGGAAAAATAAACTTTTTTCTGAGTGACTAGGCTCTAGCTTCAATTCTAGTCTTGAAAAAATGCAGTAATTGCACTTTGGATGTTTGTTTGATAAAAATTCCCAAATAGGAGCTCATCTCTCACTTTTGATTTAATTTCTGTTCCTATATTGAAATATAATAAGCTCATCAAAAGGTAAATTATTGTTTAGAATGAGACCTT
This sequence comes from Falco biarmicus, assembly GCF_023638135.1. NCBI lineage: Eukaryota > Metazoa > Chordata > Aves > Falconiformes > Falconidae > Falco > Falco biarmicus. Next base: position 100,109,179 of record NC_079290.1, read on the forward strand.
AATGGATGTTAATCTGTATGAGAAAAATACATTAATATCCTTCAAAATCCTTGAATGATTTCAGTTTGACCTCCCTGTGGACACCTCCAATAGATTTTAATTGCACTCTGATTATGATATATTTTGGTGGTGTATCGCTGAATACTTTAGATAAATTTAAATTAAGGCGATTACACACCAAAGCAGCTCTGGGTGCTCGGTGAGAATTCACTAGATACACATAAACGACTTTATGATTTGAAATTAGGGAAAGATGACCCATTTAGAGTTGCAGTGAAAATACCATCCATCTGAGAAAATATTTCAAGCAATACTGAAATATTTCAAGTTAAAGGAGCGTTTTAACAGAACTCAGGGGATTGTGTTGTTATTTCTATCTGTAGACTATCTAATTTTTAATGTATATTTTCCTGATTATTGTTTTTCTCTTAAAAAAAAAAAACCCAAGGCACCTTATTTTTGAGGTTGCTTAGTGACTTGCTACTGAACTGTTATAGCTTATAGTCAGGTGCAGCAACAAGTTGACATACTTGCGGATACAGGCTGTATTATTCTTAAGGAATGAAGGGTGTTAGTCTGCTTTTGTGAGAAGGTAACTTCAGATAAGGGTTATCATCCTCAGAAACTATTTGCACGTTACCCCTCTGTCGCTGGCATATGGAACTGGGCTCCCCTAAGTGCATCCTGTCTTTAGCTGACCACCTTGTCCTTGCACACACTGACCGTTCTCCCTGCTTGCTTTTATTGTATGGTATAGCAACCTGCCAGATTCTTGAGCATCTTCTCACTTTATACAAAGAATAATTGTAATTAAAATCAGTCTTTTGGGTGGAATTCAGTACTCTAACATAAAACAACATGACTGTGATATATGGAATTGGTGAAAAATAAAGCAAAACACACTGGTTTTTACTAAAGTATTTCTGTGTTGTAGTTTGAGGTTTATATTATTACATCTTGGCTTATAACTTAGTATGAAACACAGCATTTGAAACTGTTATATCTGTCGGTTATGATAGTACATCCTAATTCTGGAAGGTTTTTTGTGATCAGAATAAGTAACATTCTAGAAGATATCTTCCCTAGTCCTGGGATATTTAGCAGAGCAGAGATTATTTATTCATTATTGTTAGCTTTTCAGTCATTTCAACAATTCAGAATTTAAACATTTTACTATAACCCAAATTATTTCCAGTTAATTTTCAGGTAATTTAAAAAATATAATCTGTAAATACCCAATATCTGGTTTCTTTCTACTTGTGCTGTTCATCTATTAAAAAAAAAAAACCAAACCACGTCAGAAACATTGAATGAAACAGGACTATAGGATTCACCTCTTGAAAATGCAAGAAATTTGGGCAGAACAATGCTTTCTGGAAAAAGAGTTTCCATGTCAAATATCTCTAACACCCCCCGGTAGCTTGCGTGCAAGCTGCTGTTGTAGAATTGGTAAGATTTTCTTTTTCTGAACTCAGATTCAGAGAGTTATTTAGCTTGGCTACAAACATTTTTAATGATTGAAACTTGGTATGCCATGTTACTTCCCAAGAATTAATCAGTTTCCATGAAAACATGTTGTTTAAATGAATCCAAACTCATTAGCACTACAGAGATGGATACTCAGTAAAAAGCCTCCATTAATTAGCACTGCATCCTGTAATATGCCTACAGCTCATGACCATTTCCTTGAATCTGTGCAATGTGTGACCCTTTGCATCTGATACTTCATCTACAGCAGACCGATAGCCTATGTTTGGGTTTTAAAACAGCGAGCGTATGTTATGATGAGTGGCACGTTACTCGCGCCCCCCCCCCCCCGAATTCCTAAGTCATAAACAAGATTTCTCATATGCCTCATTTTGAATTCAGAGCTCAAAGCAGATTTCTCGTTGGGGTTTTGACAATAGGCATAGAAATGATAAATTTTATTCTTCAGATTTTAAGTTATGGGAGTTCTGCTCCTTCTCGTTTCTGTAGCTGAAGAGTATTTCTGCATGGTGCTAGGCTGACCCTTCTGTTGGAGGGTTGAGTACTCTCTCTCTGCTTACAGTACACGAACAACGTGAGCATATCAATAGTTCACAAAGTGTATTTGTGAGGCACAGAGCTGAGAACAATACTTCCACACCTGAGGGACCTGCGTATCTGTATGCTGTGTACAGGGCTGCAGAACAGCGACTCTGAACTCACGCCTGCCTGTGTTTTCCGAAATAGCTTTCCTTTGTGTTTAAGTCCCTTTTTGCAAAAGCCATTCCTTATGGTCACCCAGCCCTTTGTGTTTTGTTTTCCTGATGCATGTACTATTGCCTATCATTGAACCTGCTTCTTGAATAATGTTCTTGGTTCAGCAAAGAACTAATTACCGTCAGCTAATTCTGTGCCTGGTCATTAATACACATAAGACTTTTATTGTGTTAACTTGGGCGCTAGATGTCCATTGTCTGAACACCAGCTTAATTCTTGTAGGATGTCTGTACATGGAATGGCAAAATTCAGTTTTGTCTTTTTTCAGCTGGCAAGTGTAATGATAAAGCACTATATTTTATTTTATTTTATTTTGTGCAAGAGCTAACCTTAATAACAGGCCATTGTGTAGGTAGCACACATGCCTGGAAATAGGAGGGTCACAGGCAGGTGAACAGCGGAAAAAGCACAGACTTCTCTCTTAAAGCACAACTGCCTCATCCCTCAACCTGAGAAATAAGACCAACTCATGAAATTCAACTATGTTTTTTTCCCTCCAGGTTTTTGTTTTTGGGGTTTTGGTTTTTTTTTTTTTTTTTCCAAATCCTTTCCTCCCCTTTCTCTTCAAATTGGCTACAACCCCCCCATTTATCATCATGATGTATGGTGTCATTAATCCTCCTTGAAAGCAAGATGCATAATGCTGCAGCGTTGGCACTGAGCAAACTTCTGCAGGCTGACTGCCTTGATGTCCTTTTGAGTCCCTCTTGTTCTAGGAGAATGAAACTGGACTCATAATAAGTTTAGCTATCATGCTGTTTGCAGCAGCCAGTGACCTATTATACTGCTCCCTCTGCGCCCCCCCCCCCCCCCCCCCCCCCCCCCCCCCCCGCCTTCCTCACCCCTTTGCTAACGCTCTGTAGCTACAAAACTGGCAAGACAGGGCTGCTGGTTGGTCTCTAGCAGCGAGCTATTACGAACAGGGGTCCCTGCAGGGGTAGAATGACCTCTTTTATAAGCAAGGACAAGAGTTTGCTTTGTGGGAGAGAGAAAACTCTTAGGCTGTCTTTGGTATTTAATGATCAGTTGGCCCTATCTGCAGCATGCTTTTTATTGGAAACTCTAACTTTTTTTTTTTTTTTTAATTAATACCATAGAAAGGAGTAATTTTAACTAAACTTCCATTCTTATTCCATGTTTCAAAATACTCCTCCTATCAAAATACTTTGCTTTGCTTACCAGCACAGTCACGGAAGTGAGCAAAAGAAACAGTATTTTATATAAATTGTAAACCCGCTAAACCCTACAGCAGCCACAGTTAGTAATCTTCCTTCATGGTGAAGCATTTGCTCCAAAAGGAGTTCTGTGTTTTTGAGACTTATATGCAATGAATTTGGATAAATAAGCAAATTCATTGGACGCATGTTCTGAACCATTTCCTCAGTTTCGTCTTTCAGGTGCATGACTTTTGAAAAGGAAAATTTTGAATAAATCTGTTTGCAGCTTCCACTTTCATAACCACAGAAGCTAAGATGGAAAGCCACCATTAGTCATATAGCTATTCGATTTTCTACCAGACTCCACATCTAAGTATAAAGCAGATGGTAGAGTATCCTTGCATTAAAGTTAGCTAGATGTTACTAAAGAGTAGATGGGTAGCTGGGCCAGAACTCTGGATTTCGGTGTGTGGTTGTTCTCGTAAAATCTCCAAAGTAACCCTAAGAATTAATGTGAAAGGTGGTAGAAGTAATGTGGGCATATCTTTTGGTGGTGATGGGTCAGGGGAGTTTTTGTTTTCTAATTCTGTGCAAACCCAGAATGTTTTGTTATTGTAACTCAAAAGTAATTAACAAAAGTTCTTATTGAGCAGTCCTAAAGCTTAGTTTTTTGGTTTGTTTTTACTGTGGTTCTAATGCTTAGGGTTTGGGTGTTTTTTTTTACTGTGGTCCAGCTCTGACTTTACTTTGTAAGTTACATAAAATAGCACAAGAAATATGAATGCACTTTCATGGGAAAAATCTATGTAAGACCTAGAATTTTAAAAATATATTAACACATTTTCATTGAAATAGAATCAAGCGGTTCCTTGAGCTCTTGCACTGAGCTTCATAAGCTGTTTCTTGAGCTCTTTTGCATTGAAGTTCATTTAAACTCCAATTACAGCACTATATAAGTAAGTGAGATAGCATGCTTCACTTTTTGAAAAGATAACTTAAGGTAACCAAAATTCAAGGGAAGTTTCTTACTTTTGAAAAAGCAATTGTCAGAAGAATTAAGGAGGTCCCAGGCGTGAATAGTTTTTTTCTTTTGGAGTTTGTAAACATACCCCAAACTTTTTTCCCATTAGTTTGCAGGATCAGGAATTTGTTGTAAGTGCTTACGTCATGTCTGTGATAGATGATCCTTTAAATCAAGTTCCCATTGTGGCTTCATATAGTTTGAGAATTTCATATCATGAATATATAGTAATGTATAGCATGTCTGTAAATACATGAGAACTTCAATCATTTATGTGTGCAAACATGTACTTAAATTAAGCATCTTGGCAAGGAGAAAAAAATATCTTGAATTTTGTTAGTAAGTGTAGTAGACAACACTGCCAAACAGGATCTTCCAAAGTGGTGATGTTGAGTCTTCTGCTTTTAAAATGTGTTATCCTGCATAGGTGGAATAATCTCAGTCAGTGTAACTTGGTCTGTATGTCACTGCATGTTGGCTCCCAAACACATTTGTTCTCAAAAATATGTAGACCGTAAAAGTTAGTGTGTTCATTTCCTAAGCACACCAATATATGTGTCATCCTGTGGGTAGCAGAAACCACAACTGCTTTGAAGACTTGTACTGAGCTAAGCACTTGCAAAATGTAGCTGTAGTTTTTGTAACTGCAGACTGGCGTCCAGAAGTAATAGAAATAATCCTGCAACGAGAGGCATCCAAGTGTGCTGAGAGTGCCAGCTGTCATTAGGAGGCTGTTCTCTCTCACCACTCCAAGGGCATGACAATCAGGGGAGAGCTGGATGCCTGGAAAAAGGGGAATGTCACCCTGCCCTTCGGGAAAAGCGAGGAGGGAGCTCTAGGGGAGCAGCTGAACCTCACTCTCTATGGGGCAAACCCTCTTGGAAACCACTTCAAGGCATGTGAAGGACAGAGGGTGTTTGGGAGCAGCCAGCCCAGGTTTACTGCTGGCAAACCATGTCACTGGCCCAAGGGACTTTTCTGACGGGATGTCTGGTGTTGCGAAGGAGAGGAAGCTGTGGAGTTTTGGGGTGGATTGATTTGGATTTTTGTGGGAGCTAGGCGTTGTTTGGTTTGGGGTTGGGTTTTGTGGTTTTATTTTTGGGGTTTGGGGTGGAGGGGTTTTCTTGTTTTGGAATTTTCTGTTTTGTTTTGGTGGGTTTTTTACCTTGACTTTAGGCTACGTCTTCAACTTGGTCTCCCATGACACCCTTAGATTGGTGAGGTGCGGGCTGGATAGCTCGATGGTAAGGTGGCTGCAGTAACGGGCTGGACTGCCAGGCTCGCAGGCTGTGGTCCATGGTATAACGTCTAGCTGGTGGTTCCTAATTGTGTTTTGCAGGGATTGATACTGGGGCCAGTGTGTCATGTCTTTATTAACAGTGTGGACAATGAGATAGAATGCATTTTGAGCAGTTTGGGAGGTGATACCAAACTAGGGGGAGAGCTGACTGACTGAAGGTAGGTAATATATGAAGGTAGGTGATGTTGCAAGGGACCTCAGCCGTCTGGAGAAATGGACTGACAGTAGCTCCATGAAGTTTAACACAGGCAAGTAAAATGTGCTGAATCCAGCACAAAATAACACCACGCTGCAGTGTGGATGGGGAGAGCTAACCAGCTGGAGAGCAGCTTTGCAGATGTTGGCGCTCCCCTGGGCGAGCTGATGAAGGTGAGCCAGCAGTGAAACTGCTTGGCGGTGGTGGTTAGCTGCGTCCTAGATGCTATCAGCAAGAGGGCAGCGGGCCCGGGGGGCTCACAGGTACCTTGTGTTTGGTGACTATGAGACCTCACGGACAGAGCACTTTGGCCAATTTTGGGCACCCCAGCACAAGGGTCATTTGTGTACTGAAGCAATTCAGCCGAGGACCACCGAAAGGATTAGGAGGATAGAGCACATGACATCTGAGAAATGGATTTGTTGAGCCTTTGAAGAGGAAACTCAGGAGGAGATCTTAGTGCTGTCTACCACTGCTAATGGGAGGGTACAGAGAAGGCAGAGCCAGACTGTCCTGTGGTCAGACAGGTCTTGCAGAGATCAGATGAGAGGTAACAGGACAAGCTGGAACACAGGAAATTGCAATTAGGTACAAGGAAAAATATTTTACCCCGGGGGTGGTCAAATATTGAAACAGATTAGCCAAACTGGCTGTGGTATTTCTGTCCTTGGAAATATTCAAAACACAACTGTACAAGGGCCTGAGCAATCTCATCTAATTGGACCTGATTTGAGCAGCAGATTGAATTAGATGACCTCCAGAGGTACCTAAGCTATTCTGTGATCCCACAGAAAGAGATTTTCATCCTGTGTACAGAACTGTCTTTACCCTTTGGCTTTCCTGGTGACCACACAAAATGGAATTTGTTCAGGCTTTTAAATTAAGTCGCTGTGTGTAGCAGGTCTTTATGTACTACTAATCAATGCTTCAAAACAATTTATTCTATTAAAGAGATATTTAAAAACTGTTGATTATGACTCTAATAGTGAAAACTCAAAGAAATGTTTTCCCGATCCTCATTTGGAAGTGCACTAATGCTAAACAGATTTTCCTGGCCACTAACCAGCCATTGCTTCCTCGCGTTGTGAACGGTTGGTTAAGCCAGTCATCCTTCACTAGGCTTTCTCTTTTAGCAGGAGTTTTGAGGATCTAGTAATTTTTCCAAGAGTTGCGTTCTAGTAGGTCAGCCGTCATTCCTGATACCATTCAGATCTTGTTCTGCTGTTTGTGGCAAGCTTTAAGAAAGCATCTTTAAGAAAGCATCTTTCCCTTCTTTCAGACTGTTGAGAAGGGTAAAAAAATAGATCTTTGGAGAAGAGGAAATATATTTGGGCAGAATAAAGATCCTCTGGAAAGTCAGGCTATGAGACACTTCTCTAGAGCTTTGTCCCTCCAGGTGACAATGAGACTTTGATGGGACCGGTTTGCCCGTGGTGCGCTGCGAGCAGCACTGCATTCCTCTGACTGATATATTGTGGGATCATAAGCTGACCCACAATTTCCAAATTACAGAAGAAATATTGATCCTTTGGATCACAGCCTGACAGCTTGCCTCTTTCACCAGCCCTGTACCTAGACCTGTCTGTTTTCTTCAGTCTCCTTTTTTCATCATCTGCTTGCCAGACACCCTGCAGTTCCAGACTGTGAGGTTGGGGGGGGGGGGGGGGGGTGGTTTACTTTTTGAGGCTGGGAAAGGGTGTGCTTGTACAGGATTGTGTGTCCTTCCATTCTGTCTCTCCTCTAGGAGCCCTGTGTACATACAGATCAAATCGAGGTTTCTTGGTGAACTGGAAACTAATTCTTCCAAACCTCCATTAGCACCAGTGAGTTGCTCCCAGTTTGATTTACTCTTACAGGAAGTCCCTGCAATGGGATCTTCCAGTGCTGATCCATGTGGTTGAACCGACCATTGGAGAGGAGGCCTGGCCTCTTCCAGGTGGAATCAATGCTTGCAGAGTGCTTCAGAAGTGTAGGAGGAATGGGATTCCTCCAAATCTCGGTTTCTGTTTCAACTTGTGTTATATTCCGGTTGATACGGTGATAGGGTACGTACACAGATGACTTTACAGTTTCTCAGTTAAGGCACTGATTCAGCCAAGTAACGTAGCACACGCGCTGCATCGAGTATGTAAATAGTGCCTGTAAAATCCATGCTGAATAAATAAGGGGAAACTCAAATAATTGAAGAGAAAATGAATTTATTTAGGGTGAGCTCATTCTGAACAATAAGCACATTTAAAATTAGTTTGATTTTTTTCCAAGCCCTTCTCTCTTGTCTTTGGCGATGATTTTTTTTTTTAATTTTTTTTTTTTTTTTTTTTTAAATTCTAAGGGTGTGATCAGGAATGGCAGGGTCAGATTGATTATCCTCAAGTCTACAGGCAGTTTTTGACAAACATTTAAGTCAGGCCTCCCCTTGGCAGATGGTCTGTCAGATTTCTGTGGTGCAGTGGGAGAGGTATTTCTAGGGCCAGTGCAGCACTGCAGGCTGCCGTAAGAATTCACCGTTGGAGGAGGAATAGAAGGAGGTCAGGCAGTTATTGATAAGCATATGTGTGCTATGGAGATGGTCGGGATTAGGGGCCTCCCGCCAAGGCAGCCTGCAGAGAATTGTGCTGCTCTAGAAGCCACTCCTGTTCACAGTAGAAAATCTCACAGGAAAGAGAAGAAGGGAGGGAGATGGAAAAAAAAAAGGGAATTTTGTGGTCAGATTTCATTTGTGCAAAGGTACAGTGGGTGAACAAATAGAATTTCAACGGGATTAGCGTCTGATATATTAACATCTTCAGATGTTTTTGTAGATTGAAGTAAATTCATTTTTTTGGATGGAGTAGATTTTAATTTAAAAGATGTTTGCTACTGCTGGAAATGGTGTTCACAACAGTGGCATGAAGATAAAGCGAAATAAAAAATGCTAGATTCATTTTTATTAAAAATGAACCATTTGAAGTGGTCTCTAAACCAGAAATGCACATATCGTGTAAAAGTGATAACTGTAGGATTTCTTGTCACTATGACAAGGATTGTTTAGACTACCCCACAAAAATGAAATCAAAACCCGTGTCAAATAATTCCCAATGATTGTTCTTTATGTTGAGCCGTTGGAGAAGGAATAGGTTCAGAAGCTCCTTCATTTCCTTGGAACCTATTCTTTTTCCAACATTTTCCATTCTCAGTCATCTCCAGTTACAGCAGAGCAGAGATCAGAAGCCAGCTGTTGAGGTTACTCTTTGGAGCTGGGTGGTAATGGCAGAGTGAGAAATAAACTATGAGTTGTGACCAAAGGCAGACTTGTAATTACTTGAATATAATGATAATTGGCCTTAATACTGTAACAAATGCTCTGAGTTTACACATCCAAACTCTGCAGTTTGGATCAATTTTCTTGTTTACAAAATCAGATTGCTTTTATTAGCACCAGAATTACCCAGTAACAGAATGGTGAATGATTAAGTGAGGTTCACTGCAAAAAGAAAGGAAAAAAATACTGTATGTGATTAGACAGTTTATTTCAGCATATTCCTGTGTAGGGCTGGTGTTTGGAGGGGAAGGGAGTTGAGTGGGAATGACGTCTTTGAGAGGTTTGTTGTTTTCTCTTCTTACCTGGTGTAAGCTTGGACTCCTGAAGTCAGGATGCAAAGGACTAGAGTAAACAGCCTAACAGCAGTTGACACCGAACCTCTATCACACACAGTTGTGTACAAGGTTGATTTACGCTACTTGTAAACACGTAACACTCACAGCAGCTTTCAGGATTTGAAGATCCATTTTGTCAGCCAGAAACAGGGATGTGAACTCCCTCCTAAAATACCGGCGTCCATCCCCACCCCTCGCGTTAAGACCACGTCCTTGGTGCTCTCAGCATGAGTTTGTTCCCATCGCTTGTTGTTCAACACCCTGATCGGAGAGCAGGTGAGACAGTTATTCCTGTTGTTGCTGATTTACTATTACAGCTGCTTCCTCTTCTTGTGATTTAATTTGAAGATTCAGCCCACCAGGGGGCTAATGGTCCCCACCTCTGCAGCCTTAAAAGCTCACTGTTGTTTTCCACAGGAATGTTATTTCCATTCCTAGCCAATGATTTATTTTTTTTCCTCAACGTTCGTCTGGTAGCTGTGAGGCACTATTCCATTACCCATTTTCATGAAAAACAAAACAATCCAAACAAAAAACCCCAAACCCAATCACAACCAAACCCCAAACCCATGCAATTATTTAGATTGAAAGCTTAAAAATGAAAATTACTCTTTTTCAGTAGAAACTCAGCAAGTAAATTACTCTGTTTTGCAGTGTTTTGATGGCTACTGGAGACTGATATAAAAAAAAACAACAGGGCTTTAGCCATCGTTTAGATCCTTTATGTTTCTCTTAATTTTGAAAACTTAACAAGTTCTCACTTCTTTTTGTTCCGTAACTCAGGAAAATGTAGGGCAGGCGTTGAACCCTAGAGTACGTTTCATGGTGTGGTACTGCCTGTGGTGGGATGAATTCCAAAAATGTTAGCAGTTGCAGTGGAATCCACTGCTGGCAGATCCTGCCCACCTGGCCAGGCACGGGGAGGCTCAGGCTGAGCGTGGCTACAAGGTCGTGGTTGCAAGCTGGGTAACCAAAGAGCAGTACTTAGAGAGTACTTTCCACCAGGCTGCTTCCAGGGACAGGGTTATACATCTCTCGCTACCTTACTCTTGAGGCAAAACTTCGGATGCAATGAGTTTGTTGGCTCAGCTTTAATTTTTAAGTATTCTTACGTCTAAATAATAAATGACCTTGAAAACCTTGCTGAACAGAGAATTAACTTGGCCCAGCACAGCCTGCTGTCCGCCCTTGCTGTTGTAGTGTGTATTTCAGTGACAGCCTTGCGTTTACATTTTTTCTAAAACTTCTGTTTTTCTAGGTTTGTTACTTTTCATGTGATTAAAGTCTCTGTATGTGTTTATATTTTCCTCATCATAAATATATCTTTTTAAAATAAACAAGATTTACATTTTATGATAAATTCTCTGCTGGTCCAAAGAGTGCTTTGATGAATTCTGCGCCTTCTAGCGCTGGGATGTTTTCTTTACTTGCTCATCATCAGTATTATTAACTCTTCATTGAGTTAATGGTACCTTATCTCACTGGGAATCACTGGCGTCTTCCTCCCAGCCACCTGGTTTTTGATGGCTGATTTCTTGCTATGGGTTGAGGAGGAGGGAGAGATGGATTGCATGGCAAAAAAGGATGGAAGCTGGGCAGACTGATAAAGGGGCTGTGTGAAACCTCATTGCTTTCAGCTGTTATTAAAGGGCGGTGCAATCTTTCCCCTCTTTGAGCAGGAGGGTATTATTACTAAATATCGGTGTTCAAGGTCACTACTCTTTCTGATATAAATCAAATATACAACTTCCTAAGTCCCTGATTGATGGAAAATAAAAGTATTAACTGCTAGGGAACAGGTTTTCCAACACTGTCGCTCAGTCATGCAGTGGTCACTAACCTGTTCAATACAACCTTAATATTGCATTGCTAATTGTATAATTTGAAGAATACAAGTTTTTAATAGTTATTCCAGGAGGAATGTTAATCGCTGTGCTTTAGAGCTGGTTTTTGCTTGCTGGAAGCTTACCAGTTAATAAGTTAACTTCTAGTAACAACTATTAATGCAAACTTTTTGCTTGGGTAATGTCACTTGCGGTGTTTAATGAATTAGACTCAAAAAACAGAGCCCAGTACTAAACTTGACTGACTTGCTGTAGAGCCAGCACAGAATTAGTCATTGGCTGTGAATGTTAATCACTCCACAGCAATGATAATTTACAGCATTGTTGTAGCACTCTTGTGCTCATAAAATGAACTTAATAACCCACTGCTACCCATGGGATAAGCCTGCCTTCTCCTTCCCTCCCCCTCACAATTCAGTACCCAGTCTGGCTGCATAATAGCCTTGTGAAATACTGCATTAAAAAGAGTGAGCAGCTGTATGATAAAATAAACAGCTTTAAAACAGATTTGTTAATTATCTCTTTCTTTTATTCACAGAGGGTGTTTGTGAGATATGGCTGACCAGTGAAGACACAGGGGCTTATGGCAGAGACATTGGCACAGACCTCCCTACGCTTCTGTGGAAGCTGGTTGAAGCTATTCCTGAGGGAGCTATGCTGAGGCTTGGCATGACAAACCCTCCCTATATTTTAGAGCATCTGGAGGTAAGGAAGAAAAGAGAATCATTTATATGCCAGTGTAGCCATTCATTGAGTGAGTCAGCATGGAACCTTGTGTATAGTGCGTTTCATTTTAAGTAGTAGCTTAAAAAAAATTGTGGACTTGAAGTAAATTTCTAGAATTAGACTAATACTGTTAAGCCATTTGCCTGACACAGCAAGTTATTGAAATAAGATATTCAGATCATTTTGGGATGACAGTATTACTGAGGTCTCTGACCAGTGGAGCTTTATTATAGCAATGTTGCATTTGTGTGTATATCTAGTGTACCCAAGAACTAGAGGAAATGTCATTAGCATGCGATGGGCTATGGAATTGAATTTGCCTTCCTGCTACACCTTGGATGAGTATTTCCAGAAATACTATATGCCGACCTCACTCACTCAACAACGTTGAGTCATCAAAAGTCAAATGCTATTCTGAGAGTGTGTAAAGCTTCCATGATAAGAATTGGAAATTCTAAATGTGTATCTGTGTTAAAAAATTCGTAACTAAGTAGTGCAGTGAGATTAGAAGCAATGGAGTGTACAACTATATCTATCTGGAATAATATTGTATGTATGCAGAGCAAGTAGCAAGAGTTTTGTCTCAAAGATAGGTTGGTTTAGTTGGATTCTGTCACCAAATGAATTTATTGAAATTCCTAAGAACTGTTTATAGAAAGAACCTAACTTTAAGGAGGAGGAAGAAGCAGTGAAAAAGACAGCTTTAGGTAAATTTTCTAAATGTGTGCATCAGCAGTATCCAGATAAATAGCTGGTGTCTCCATGCTGCTTTCCCAAAAATGTTACAGAATTAGCTGTTGCACTTGCATTTTCTGAAGATGTCGAGGGCAGTATTTTCTCACCAGAGTGCCATAACTGCACCTTTCCCTGTTGAAGCACATGGGCTGAAGGAATCTCATCCTGATAGGAATAAGCAGATTTTCACTTCACCAGCTAAAGAATACAAGCTGCAGAAAACCGCAAGAAATTTCCCAGGCTGTTATTTTGTTCTTTGGTTTAACATACGCTTCACTAAGCTAGTCTTGACAACACACTGAATAAAAATCTATGGGAAGTGGTTTGGCTGGGTTTTTTTAGAGCTTTGCATTCTGTCTCAAACTCTCATATCTGTCACAAGTTTCTCTTCTTTTGTATTTTAACATTTTTCAGCATCTTGTACAGAAGCAAATCAAGCTTTTAGCAATTTTCACAGTTAGTGTCTTTGCTTTCATTTTTAACTCACATTATTAAAAGTGTTTTGGCACAGACTGCTGCTTTTGTCACTGCTGCTCAACTTATGAGTACTCTCAGGAGCTTTCTTTTTTTTTAAAAAAAAAAAAGTAAATCAGTTGCTGGAAATAAGAAACTGCTCTGCCCAGCTAAGGGGCCCTGTAGTAGTTTTAATTTCATATAATGGGAGTAAGGTGGAAAGTATATTGCATTCCTTCAATCAGTACCCACCTTGGTAAGTATGACCATGTCACAAACCTGTAAATTGTTTTGATTTATGGTCTCTAATCTTCCTGTTTCTAAATTTTCTAGAAAGTGCTGTAGGTAGGACTCTTTTTGACCTGACTCATATTCAGGAAAAGTACTCTAATCTCTTTAAAAATGGATCTTTTAAATACGATTGCAAAGGGGGAGGAATTCATGAAAGCCTGTTCAGAACATGTCTCTGGGATGTTGCTGTGCAAAATGTGTTACGTGTGCACCAGCCCTCCTGTACCATAGCAGCATCTGCTGCTGCCTGTCTTCTTCACTCTTCCATACAACTTCCAGTTTATATGATTATTTATTTTAAGAATTATTTTACCACATTCCTGAGTTTTGTGTATGGCCAAGAATTTCTGAGTTTGTAATTTCATGAAATAATTTTGATGATTCGTCAAACTAAATTTGTCAGAATCTTTTTCCCTTGCATTTTTGTCTAGTCTCCTCTTCCAAGCTTACCAGACTTGTATCTGAAAGATCACTAGGGAATGTTGGCAGCCTCCTGTGTGCATTTTCACCAGACAAAACCAAACTTTTTATGATTAAAACTATGATTTGTTTAAAACACAAAATAAATTGAGAAGTTGATTAACCTTCATGTCACTTGATTAGGATAAAATTCAGATGCAGTTCTGTTATCCTTTAAGAAAGGTATGAAATTGTGTTATTGGTTGCAAACATGTTTTCATTAATATTTTTTAAAGGTACTGCTTTTTATTAATCTATTTTGTGAGAAATTGAGTTGCTAACTAGGACGTTTTTTGAGTTTCTGCGAAAAAATTTTACATGGGAGAATGTGCAAATCATATGTCACTTTTTATATCCAATGGAAAGGAAGAAGTTGTTCCACTCATATCTTTCAAAAATCAGACTTGTTCAGCAGTTGCATATAACTGTACATATGCAACTGCTAGGCGAGGGTTTATTTCACTTTAGTAATGAACACATGCCTGCTAAGTGGCATAGAGCGACAGCAGACATGTAAAAGCATAAATTAATTTTAAGATCTGGACAGAGCTTCCCTAGAGAGTGAGCCTGAAAGCAATAATTTTGATTCATTTACAGTTTTTGCCATATTTATTGGAGCTTACCTGCAGGTGAAATGTCTGGCCAGCTTTATGTCTGTCTGATGCTTGCAACCTCCAAAGCTAATCACAAAGTTTATATGATAAAGACATTTATTTTCTCCAATAACACTCAACTGTAAATTAAATGTTTTAAAAATTCCAGTTTTGTGCATTTTATTATGTGCATTTTTTTAAACACTGCTTTGTAGTACTGCATGAACTGCTCTATCATTGGGACTGGTTTTGTGCTTAAATATAAGGTTTTAAAATATTTCACAAATACCTGGGGGTTTTTTTTCAGATAGCCATGTATTTTAATCTCTGATCATTCAAAGCATCAGAACACTGGCTTGTGTACTTGAAATTCACAGGTTTCTTTAACTCTTTGTTGGATTTTTCTGCACCTTTAAATTATCAGAGTGGGAGACGATTGGAATTAAAAAGGATGGGGGTGGGCAGCTCGATACCATGAGTTGCAGATGGCACAGCTGCGGTACAAGCAAGGAATCCCTCAGACCACAATGGCAATGCCAGCGTCCTCCGTGACTGAGGGAAAAGTGGCACCTATGGATAATATGATTGAATAAAGAACTAAAATTTTAAGAATGTATCACTTTATAGACAATGGAAGCCTAAGTTGCCCAAATGGCGCTGGCGGTGTGCAGAGCCATCCACAGACAGGAGGTACTGGAGCACTGCATTTGCTTCCCTTGCCCCACACCTCGGTCCTTTGAAATATGCCCAGCTGTATTTTTTGTGTTGCTCAGGTGGTTCATCAAGATGTAGCCACAGATGAAGTACTTTACTTACATATTAATTCATGCCTTGATGGTTCTCAGCAAAAGAGATTGTATCCACTGACTAAAATAATGCAGCTTTTCATGCTACGTGTATTTTTTGTATATAGATGGAACGGCTTTCTCCTACACTAGAAGATACTTAGCCCACTTTTGGATAAGCTGTTTGATGAACTGCTTAGAGATTGAAATGTATTTGCAAGTGCGAAAAAGTGATTGCAGATTCTTATTTTTTTCTTAAAAAAAAATAAATTTTTTCATAAGCATACTCTTGAGATACTATCTGCTTAGAAAGTGTACCGTGGTGGGATTATGACCAGGGATCTGTTTAAGCTGCTGGCAATGTTTACTTTGTGCCGTATGACCAGGTCTGTGGCTGGGCATTGGCCCTGGGATTCTTTCGACTCCTTGATGTTGTGCCCACGTTCACAGGTTCCCTGGAAATGAAAGTGGAGGAACAGAAAATGCCATGTGCCCTGGGAGTGTGTTACCTGCCGCTGTACCTGGGAATCTCTCTCAGCATCCCTAGGAAGTGCCAGCCACAGCTCAGCTGTTCTGCTGATGCTGGGCGCTGGCCCAAGGGGAGGAGGACGAGGAGGAGGCTCATGAGTGGTGGGACCAGAGCAAAGGAGGGAGCAAAGGAAAGTTGCGGGTGCTTTTAACTGGCCTTGATGCTCTCATGCTGGAAGTCTTGGTAGATGTGGGGGCCTGGGCCAGTGGTCCTTCAAACTCAGGTTTATTATAGCAGGGGGGTCAATTTACATTTTCACGACTGAAAATACTGAGCATACCCAGTGCCTTCAGGTACTACTGTCAGGGAAATGCTGTTCTGCCCTTAAAGATGCTTGTCATTTCAGGGGAGGCTGGTAATCTCATGAAAATCACCATTATACTGGTTTGGTACAGTCTGACAATTTAGTACTTCCAGTTTTTTATTCAGTAAATATGGTGGTAATGGTGCCTTATGTACTTAAAGATGCACATAGCATGAACAGTTTTGGGATGAGAAGCAAACATATGTTTTCAAATGATAAATTCTGCATTCAGTTGGGCCTCCTTATTTGTAAAGAAAGGAATATTTAAAACCATGCAGTGTTTTATAGTCGTGCAAAATATTAAACACTTTTTGATATGCTGCCTACTGAGCTATCATTAGAAAAAGAGCCTTTATCGCAATTCTTCAGGGTGCAATCTAAAATGCTAAGTATTTTATCTGCTGTTTTCTTCATCTTCAGATGATATCTGTGCTTACGTTAGTAAGTAGTACGAAGCAATAACAGCAGATCAGGAAATTGCAGAATTTGGTAGTGAAGCCACTATATCTACATTATTTGCATTTTGGAGTCTTCAAAATAAGTCTAATCGCCTTAACGAAACTTTCCCAATGCTGACGGTCCAAAGCTGTTTCAAAGGCAAGTTGTTGGCTTGAATTCCTCTGTTCCCACGATGGGCTTGGAGCACATTCGCTGTGAACCTGGAGGATGGCCACTGCTCTCATTTCCTTGGAAGGGAGTTTGGTTTGCTCACCCCAAAGTCACCAGGCAGATTGAACAAACCCATAGCTGGAAGGGAAGCGTGGGAAATTGCAGTTTCACTGCGGCTTCCAACCATCACGTTGCTTTGAACACAGCCAGCACTGGTGAGACTACTCCTGGGCAAGGCTTGTTGGTACAACAAAGAGGACTATTTGGTGTCTTTAAAAAAACTGATGGACCTGAGACCCCAACATTGTTTCTCTTGATCTGGGTAATAAGTCTAAGAAAGTTGTTGGAGTTTGCATTTTAGCTGCAGGAGATATCCTCAGTTTGCCTTTCAGAGAACATCTGGCCAACCAGTGGAAATAGTACTGTGTCTTGCAAAGTGCTCTCTCCCAGTCTTAGCAGCCTGCTTGAATGTATGCGTCGTGAAGCGTATAGCTTGCTTATTTGAAGTTCGGTTTCAAACAGATATTGAGATGCGCACCCTTGTCCAGTGTCGGTCCTCCCTTAATACATTGATGCCACATGGTGTTGAGGAAAACTTTCGATTTCATCTACATGGCAGAAAATTTTGGTAAATGGATATGAACTCTGGTCAGGGAAAAATGTTTTAGCTGAGAATTTTTTATTTTATTTTTTATTTTATGAAATGTTAAAACTGAAGGAAATGTTAGTCCTAGCAAAACCCTGCAATGAATGCACAGGCATAGTTACCTTGTGTCTTCTTACCCTGATGTCTTTGCCCAGAGCTACTGTTTGAATTGCACAGCCTGCCAGCTGGCAAAGATGTTATTGTCCTATAGTATCAACATGTACCAAACATACATAAGGTATACATCCTGCTTTGGAAGGAACCTCCAGGCACTTATTCAACACTCATATTATGGAGTTATTGGCTAGTGCTCTAGTGAGACAGTGTTTTGTATCCACTCGCGGTGACTGATGGATGCTTCCAAATCTGTATAAAGGAGGCAGTTCACACCTGCCATTCCCGTAAGTGCTTAATTTCACATGACTAGATGAGTAGTTGTCTTTGTCACCTGTCAAAATGAGTCTGTCTCAAACCATACCATATGTCATCTGTGAGCTTTATCTTCGTTATTAATTCAGGACATTTGAGTGATACACCAGCCATTGAGATGGAGTTTGCATGGTTTCAGTGTCTTTAAATTCATAAGGTGTACCAAGTGTGCCATGAGTCGCAATGGTATTTCTTTGCTGTTTTGCTTTGATTTTTCATTTCAGCTTGGTGTTTATGTTCCTTAACCTCATTGAAGCTGATACCCTACAGATGGCTTTCTCAAATGTGCTCTGACACAGCACATAGATATGTATTACAGTAAAATTAGTAATTCACATTTCTTTTTCCCATATTGTTCTTTTTTTTCCTCTGAGTGCCCTGAACATTTCTGAGCATTGTGCATAAGCTCAAGTCTTGAATAATCTGGGGTGTATGTTGATTTGAAATGCATTTAAAAAAGGGAGTAATATGCTCACATTCTTCAGTGGCAAATAAAAGGGCAGAATCATTTCAGGAATTAAAAGGCCTTTAGGGCATGTATTTGCTTTGTTCCTGGTATTATTTTTGTCATTTTCATAGACTGCTGCATTTGAAAGTGCCAATTAAAATCTGTTGATTTGACCAGAAAAAATGAAAACTGTAGCATACATTTAAATAAATGAATAGTTAAGCCCCTGACCTCATATTACTGTGAGTTTTGTAGTGTTTTGTAGTCGGTGGACCATGCAACTTTCCCTTGCTGTAATTACATAGTTGTGTCTATGCAAACTGTGTGTGTCTTGCTAGCAGTAAAATTCAAAGAAATCTCAGATACTAAGGGGAGGAGAGGGGCAGTGGGAGCTGGTTTTCTAATAAAAAAAAAATGGGGTGGGTAGGAAGGGATGCTTATTATTTCCTTTGGTATTATGTTAAATGCTTATTTGTCCTATGAACACTGTGTATGCATCTTTGCTTACTCAGTGTATTACAGCTTGCTTTTTTTTTTTTTTTTTTTTTTTTTGAAAATACTCTGTCTCTTCTGTTCTTCCTCTTAAAGTGTTCTTTGTCTTTGGGGTTTCCAAATACAGCACATTTCCTTGAAGTTACTCCTTAAGACATAGATAGCATCATGGGAACTTTTTCACTTGTGAACTCACCCCAGAGGGAATGTGTGTTTGGATATTAATGGGGTTAGAAAAGGGAAGAACCTCTGCTGTGCTTAAAGCTGCATTTTGTCACAGCACTTTCTCTAGAGTTTTGAGATCTCAGACTCAGCAAGTCCTAATGTCCATAAATGCTTGGTGACACGTTTCCTTCCAATTGGTGGCATATGATTCATCTTAATAAAATGTCAAAATAAGAACCCATCTTGCTCTTCTTGAAGGTTTTGTGTTGCATCTGTACATCTTAGATGTTCTCAGAAACTTTAACAATGTTATTGCATTGGGAACTTTGATGAACAGTAAAGGTTTGCTGCCAGATAATGTAGAAGGGAATGTTTGTGGTGCTGGGAACGAAGCTCCTGTTCTTTGTAACACTGGTAGAAAACACACTTTGAGAAACACAGCGCAAGAACTGCCTTTATTATGCAAGATTCTGTTCTCCATCAAGACAGAATATTTTATGCATGCATCTAGTCCTCTGCTGTATTTAATAATCTGAGCATAAAAATTGGTGTTGCAAAAAAGGGGTTAACGTTAAGTCACAGATTGCTTGACCAGTTAAAGCTGTGCATGTTAACTGTACCTTAATTATGATTTGCTCATATGAATGTTTCTCTTGCTTGTTAGATACCACAAGAACGAAGAGTATTTAAATGCAGACAGATCCACACTCAATCCTGTGTTGAGTGTCAGGTTGTCTGTCAGTTGCTTAGAATGCTGCCTCAGCTCAGCAGGCCTTTGGAGCTGTGGCTTGCTTCGTTGGTGGGTTACTAGCATAAAATAAAAATCACTGTTACTTGTGCAGTTTATTCAAAGAACAGGTAGAGCATACATGAAAAACTGCATTTTTACTAAATCAAGTGGGAATTTGAGCAGTTGTCATGCACTTCAAGGCATTGGGGTAGTAGCTATTGTCACATACATAGCTTACATAACAAACTGTGCCATCTTATTTTAATATTTCTGCCTTCCCTGAAAAACAAATAAGATCCCACTTTCCTAGTAATTTATATTATAATAAGTAAAGTTCTACCAACTACTCTCCGTGCTGTTCCAAAAGCTTCTATTTAGTTTAGATGCATAAACCCTTTTGTTTTCTTTGATAGATGAGCTGTCACAGTCACTGTGCTTTGCAGCATCATCTACATAATCTTCAGTAAGACTGCTTGCTTCATTAGGTTTTGGCATTTGTTAAAAAAAAGTTTGATTTTCTTTTGGAGGTGTTTATTCTTTAAAAATGAGAAAAAGGGAATATAATGTATTCTAGAAACTTTAATAAAACTGCACAGTAATATTGGCTTTGGGATTCTGTATCACGGTGAATTGAGAAAAAGACATAAATTCTTTTCTACCCAGTCTTTGGAATTCAATTAGTTTAGTTACGTTAAATGTGCAAGAGCTGCTGAAGAATGTAAATCCTGTGATATCAGTCTTGTGGTCATGGTTTTGAATATTTTTATTCTGTTTTGCTATGAAATTTAGCTCAGTGAATTGAATATCTACACAAGAAAGGATGTGATAGCGCTTGCCTAAAGGTTTAGGTTTTGATTAAAACCTTCCACTATTTTCCTTCCACTGTAACCTGCTAACACAGATGCTGTTTCAGGTATTGTACTTGCTTGTATGAAAGAGAAGGAAACAATGGGGAGGCTTCCTGGCACTGCTCCGTCTCAGTGCAGCTGAGCACTGTTGGGGTGTGCCGTTCATTCCGAGTTCCTTCTGAGCAGAAGCCATCAATTGTTTTCTGTTATATGGGATTCTCATTTCTGAGCTGGTGAGCAAATGCATAATATGGATGAAACCAGCAATCCATTTCACTCATCCAGGTTTCCGAAGACAAAAAGTTTAGCGTGACAATCCTACTTGCCTGTTGTGTGCGCCCCCTCTATGCTTTAATTCATTTTCAAGGTTTTATTAGCATAAAGTATGAGACAGAGAGTTATTTAAAGTAGCAGTGTGCTGGTGCAATAAATCACCCTTTGAGGGAACTTCCCAATATGTGTTTCTAATACATACTGCAAAAATAGTATTAATTTACTTGTGAGGGAAAAAATATTTTATTTGAGGAGTGCTTAGTGATAAGAAATTAGAGTGCACCATGGAGAAAATGAAAAAATGTGTATTTTTTTGCACATCAGAATCAATCATTTCACAAGGAACTAGCGTTAGCTGTTTACTTAGTTGGCTTTGAGTTATTAAGCCATCGCTCTACCTGCTAATTAAAAGTACATTTTATCCTAAAGTGAATCTTTTTATTGAAACTGGACAAACAGTGCTCCACAAAGTCTCTTTAGGATTATAATGATGGCTGCAGCAGCAATAGGAGCAGTTTTTGTCTTGGAAAGCACAGAACTATTTGCTGCATGTTTCCAACCCCACAACTTCCATCAGTTCATGTGCAATAACTTCAGGCAATCAGTGTGGTGCTATTATTGCTGGATGCGCCCCTCGGCTGTGTGTTGGTGGCACACCTGCAGAGGCTCGCGTCCTACTTGGGCGCACGGCTCCATGCAAAGTGAGCAATAAACAATCAGCATCTACCCAATGTGGATGCTGATATGTTACATTTTACCCTATGTAAAGCCAGCCCTGCTTTAATGCTGGAAGCAGGTTGTGATAGGGGTACCGAGTTTTCTTACTGTGAATATTTCAGCAATCCAAGTTGGGATATCTGTACTGGGAATTACTGTTTTTAGCAGGTAGAGGCAAAACATGACGCTATGGTATACTATGTATGTCCAGGTTAAGAGTCCTGTCTTGGAGAGAAACACATGCACTCGTTAGTTGAGTAGGAGAGTTCTTGATGTTTCGGTGTTTGAAAGGAAAAAATCAGGTAGCTAGTGTTTGGTGCCGTGTGTGTCCGTGTTTGTGCACTGACTTAGGGGAAGAGATGCAGCAAACCTCATCTGAAGCTTTGAACTACGAAATACAGTATTCTATTGTGGTATTATCTCAATGTCACCTTTTTTTGAAAGAACTCCTGTTAGCCTGTCCTCATTTTGAGTAAAAGAAGATGTGGCAAGTTTTTAATGGCAGGTGGATGTTTCTGGTACGGCTCGGTTTGGGGATGAAGAGGTGAGGTTTATCATGTAGCCCTGAGAGAGGCAAAGGTGCCTAGCTAGCTAGGGCTGTCTGTTTTATGGGGTTGGAAGCAGTAGAGATCCCACACTTAGGAGACCAGCTGGGAAGAGCTAGGGCCGAGCACGTGGCTCTCATGGCTAGTTCTCCTGCCAGCAAATCACGGATTGCAGCCTGGTTTATATCCACTTCGAAGGGTGGCCTGAGCTAATACCAGGTTTTGTTTGGTAATGTAGAAAGCATTTTTTCCCATATGACAAAACAGCATTTTTGCCCTCTATCTGGCAACCCAAAGATTCGATTGGAAGGTTCAAATGACATTGTGTGGGCTTCCAACTGCTCCAGCGTGACCTGCCTTTATCCTAATGATCGGATGAAGACCTGCGCGTATGTCACGTCGCACTGGGTAGGGGAGGGGTTGCTCTTACTTGCCATCAGATGGCTTCGTTACACCTCCCCCACTTCATAGGCAGGTGAGAGGGAGGCTTTGCCTTCCAGCCAGCGCCCTGGGGAGGTTTGCCATTGCACATCCTTCGCGTTCTTTGGGTTTTGCAGCCCCATTACTCATGGGGTGGGAAGCAGGGGGAAGGCGCCCTGCTCTGTAGTTTTAACAAAACTGTAACGGGCTTTCCAGGCTCGATCGTACTGTGTCATGGTTGCCGTGCCTGCATCACGAGCTCACATCTGCTCCTGAACTGCGCTGCAGCAGAGGAATTTATGAAATGGGCCGCAGCCACTTGGTTTTTATCCAGACGGTGCTGGTGGTGGCACCACTGAGCTTCTGAAAGACAACAGCCAGCAGACGCCCCCGTGACATCCCAAATGAACGTCTGCCACAAGGGGAGGAAGTTTTGAGGGAGTGCCATTTTGTCATGTTTCCATATGGATAAGGGTTTCTTTGGGCTTCACTGCTGGCAGAGGACAAAATCCTTTTGCTAGGAAGCGAGTTATTCATATCACAGCAACTCAAACGCAAGGCAGAATTCAAATCCTGGATTTTTGCCTACTTTTAGTTAGGGGAAAGAGTCGCTGCCTGAACAGCTTGCTGGTACTGCCATGAAGATGCACAGATAGTGATGCTTATTGCCTCTGTGATTCTCTGTGGTTGCACATGGTGTCATTACAGACAGAAGGAGTGATTTTCTGGTTAGGTGGTTAAAGTTGTGTATTGTAATTGCTAGGATAAAATGCACTGACTAGATAAAAATCTTTCTGGCAATGTGCCTTGATGTACTCCAGCTGCTAAGAACTAGAAAAAAATTTTTCCCAATGTGATCAGTATCCTAAAGGATATTTCACGTACATTTTTAGATTCCAAGCATAGATGACTTTTATTTTTTGTAAAATCAGCTTAAAACAAATTGTGCTACTCTTTGACCTTTTCATTCCTACATGAAATGTCGTTTTCATGTAGCCCTTCCCTTTGCTCATAGACCTATTATTAGATTCCAGGGGATGGGGGGAAAAGGCAATCAGCTGTTTCAGTCATGATTAAAGACAGAAATTTTCTTTCACAGTTGTATAATTTCAAAAAGTTGTTTGTTTATTGTTTCCAGATGGAAGTAAAATTCTATGTTGCATTTTTCCTTCTAACTGAAATATGCAATTATATCTAGTAATGCAAAGCACTTTGTAAAAAAAATATAATTATATATATTTATAAAAAACAGCAGGAAACAGATGTTTAGCTTAGAATGTTGAGACACTGTAAAGTACAAGTATGCATTAGCCCATGATATCCTTCAAGTTCTCTCTGGGATATTAACTAATAGTTTTATTAAGTGATGAAATCTAGTGTTCTGTGTGCAATCTGTGGTGTGGGAAAATCTGTCAGCATTGACTAAGTATGACTGTTCAGCACATAGCTATAATTTAATCAATCCTATGTGGTAATGTACGTTAGCGTAGTTTTAGGGGTAAGGAGAGTAAAAGGGAAGACTGGAACAATCTTACCTTAAAGCACTGGGTTAGAATGTGATATTTATATCCTAACACTTGAAAAGTTTGGAAGATTGATTTATCCAGATTTCTGATGTAATCATGCAGAAGTTCTGTTTAGTTCATTATTCTGTTTCCTTCTGAACCGTGCACTCCAGGTTTCTGGTTATAAAAGGTAAATTTGAGAGCACCAGTGGTACTTAAGTGGGTTACGAAAAAACAGTCGGTCATCAGGTATTTCTATCTTCTGTTCAGTTTGTGTTAATAATAATTTGTGTTCTGCTAAATTCTGCTAAACCAAGTTTCTGGTTATAAAAGGTAAATTTGAGAACACCAGTGGTACTTAAAAGTCAATTACGAAGAAACAGTCGGTCATCAGGTATTTCTGTCTTGTGTTAATAATTTGTCTTCTGCTAAATTCACCAAGTTAATAGCTATGGTCCTGAAGTACTTGGTAAGAAAACAGATTATTAGTAGGAGCTTTTATTCACATCTATGCCTGCAGATAGAGGAATGTACTCAATAGGACTTCAGTGCTTAAAGCACATGCAGCATATTTTGTGTAGCTTTTGACATAGAAAGAAAGCAAAGAAAGCACATCACAGTAGAATGAGTTGTTTGCAACCTCGTCTTCTCTAGAAGGAACTTGGCGTGTCTAGAACGTAGCTGGAACTGGTGACCACAGCAGCTGGGCTGCGTTAGGGTTTCCAGATATGTAAGGGGTGTGTTGTATGTGCATTTCTGATGGTATGGCAAGCCATTTACTCTCTAAAGAATGCAAGATCATTGATATTGAGGGACTGATGTGCGTCTCCCTAAAAGATGATGATCCATTGGACTAGTCAATAATATATTTGAGCTTATATTCCTGGCTCTTACTGCATACAGGGAACTGTAGGGACAGTTGAAAAGTTTTATTAGTTAATGCCAGGCATTTTGTGTCCCGTTCGTACAGAACCGAGGGAAATGACTTCCAATGACAATAGTTGTCATTAACCCTGAGAGATACCGACACTAGTGATTGCAGAAGCCATGTGATTTCTTTTTTCCATAAATGGGGAATGACTAGAAGGAGCAGTTCTGGCTGGAGGCTTGTTTAACTGTGGCTGCTGAGCACTATCGGTGTAGTTCCTCTCACAGAAAGTGGAGCTGCCAGCTCCCTCTTGGCCGCATCCTGCTGGAGCAGATCAGATGGGAGACCAGCAGGATTCTGCGTGTTGCTCTAAGATAAGCAGCTAGTGAGTTGGGAATTGGCTGGATGTTTTTCTCAGATCCTCCAGATAGGAAAGCAGGTTTTAGATGTTAGGATTTGGTTTTCACGTTTCATACTTAGCAGGAAAATTTTCATATATTTTTTTTTTAATGCAAAGAAGAGAGGAGGACAAATAAAACCAACATTTTCCCATAATTAGAGAATTTCCTCACTGGTGACTTCAAAACTCAAAACTTTGTGGTAAAACAAAGTACTTTCTTATTCTTTGCAATGTATGGTGTCTTTAACACAGGTGAATAGAAGGTAGTTATCCTTCTTTTATTATTATAGTTATTAGTTCCTGTTGGCCTGCAATGTGTGGCTAATTTTGTAAACAAAAAAAGTGGCTACTATGATGGAAAGAATCAATCCCTATTTTAAGGTTAGAAAAACGCTTAAAAAGTAAGTGTGGTTTAGTATAAATGCAAAGGGGAAAGAACAAAATCTTAAATTTTTAAATGTAATATTCCCCATGTTTGTATGGGATAGAAATCCATTTTTTTCCTATCAAATGATTCTCATCCTTACAAAACCTGGAATAAACCAGCACTTTTGTAGCTAGAATTCTAATAAATACTTTATTACCTTCAGAAAGAATTCACAAAGTGGTCACATATTGAAGAGGCTGTTATTCAGAAGATGCCAAATTTGAGAGGAGTGAGAAAGAATTAAATTTTTTCCTGTGTTATTGGGTGAGTTATTTTTAACAACTTGGCAGATTCACAAACATACTATGAAACTTGACTTTTATTGGTTTCTTATAAATCTGGTTTTGAAGATTGAAGTGCTTTGAACAGAGATAAGCAGAATAATAGGCTTGTGGTACATAGCTTAGGGTCCAGCCCTTTTGCCATTTCTCATATTTTAGAAACATATTTTATTACTGATAAGCAAAAAAAATCACAGATGACTACTAGGATGCTTCATATGAACTACATTTAACAGTATTTTGTAACACTTGAAAGAGAAGGAAAGTTTTCCTCATTTTGTTACTTTATTTTACACAGTTTCATTTTGCAAATAGATTGTAGCTGAACACCTGAAAGAATTATTAAGGGCATAGGCAAATGATTCCATTTGAAACAGACACATCAAGTTTGTATGGGTGCATGGTGGCCTTTTCTGTACTCTTTTATTCATGAAGCCAGAAGCCGGGTTCACTGCACACAGCCTTTCTGTGCATCGAACGGTATGCCCTCCGTTATCGTTAGTCATTACTGTAATGTTTGCTTTACGTACCTGAGTAGATATTCCACTGAATAATGTAACCACTTCTCTTAGGCATTTATGTAATAGGATCTTAGAAACTTTCAGAACGGCTTTCAAAAGTGATTTGGGAGAGCTGGGGTTTTACACACAGATGTTGGTCAGATGAGAGGTGTGTGTCGAGAGAGTGGTTTTTATTTCTTGCGCTAAAAGTCAATGCTTTTTAAAGGAGGGTGCTTGAAAGTGGAAAGGTACAAGGGTATTTACCTTCTCTTTGAACAACCTAGGCCAACTTTGTAAAAACAGAGGGGAAACCTAGATGTGTGACAAATATTGCGGGTTAATGATCTGGAAAGAAATTGTAAATAATTGCAGCTCGCAACTCAATCTGGCAGCAGTATGTGTCGTCAGACATAGTATCTCTGCTGTCAAAGTGGAAAGGAGAAATGGTCGGAGGAGCCTGCCTGGAGCATGCAGAGTGCAGGGGCAGCTGAGCAGGCAGTGCGGTGCTCGCCCCTCGGCAGTGCCCTGTGTGCTCACCGTGGGCCGGGCAAGGGGACACCGTCCGTGCAAAACTGAGCGGGCATATAATGTGGTTCTTTGTCCGAGTTCACTTATTTTTTGCAAGGTCAAGATTAACAGGCCATATCGTACTATATTGCACTTAATCTAGATGCCGTTTTGTCTCAACTTTAAAAAAAATATTTACATTTTCTTGCTAGACTGTATGTCCTTAATTGTATAAATAAGAAAAATGAAAGAAATGTGACCACCATCATCTATTCTCCATCTCACGTTCCACCACCCTGCCAATCCTCAGTCACGGGGCTGGTTTGGCTTTGATTTGGGGTCCTGTTTGCATTTTGTTATTACCTTTACTTTGTTTTCTTTCTGACCTTTTGGACTTGTACAAGATGTATAACATCCTTTGTCTCTTTTCAAGATGTCACCATGCTTTTAGCTGCCCTCTGATTAGTTCTATCCATTTTGTAGCCACTTAGCTTTAACTCCTGGAGTCTTATCTCTGAAATAACACAAGCAACATATTTCAGACCAGTATTGGGGCAGGTTTGCAAATGGCCAGATACACCTCAATTAGCAAACTGCCAACTTTAAGGGTTCTCCAATTAGAGACATTCTGTTATTGGTATCTGAGAACTTACTTGACTCTGTCAAGAGAGCAGCTCACCCTGCCATCTTCTGAAATTGGAAACAGCCACTGTCTGAAATCACCAACTTTCACAATACTTTGCTTCTAAAATTTTGTTTTAACTGAATAACCAGTACTATGTAGGGAATGTTGTCCCCATCTCAAAGGAAATGCAACCCCATAGCTTTGTTCTGATTTTCAAATTAAAAAAAAACAAAATTACTTCCAGGTATTTTCACCTGTCCCTACTGTTTCAGTATTGTTTGGGTTTCAGAAGTATTACTACTGCTACTTAGCCCATGTATTAATTTAAATTAGTTTTGTGTGTTGTTTCCATGCTGCTTTAAAGCTTATTCTTTCTTTTTTAATAACTCTTAGGAAATGGCAAAGATACTCAACCATCCAAGAGTATATGCTTTTCTGCACATACCAGTCCAGTCAGCCTCTGACAGTGTGCTCATGGACATGAAAAGAGAATACTGTGTGGCAGACTTCAAACAAGTAGTGGATTTCCTTAAAGAAAAGTAAGTCTACTAATATTTGAGAAAATAACAGTGTCCGGTTTTTTGCAATGTCAAGAACATGTGGCTGAAAACACAATTACTTGCAACTTCATAATTAAGGTAAGAAAAAGAATGCGCTTCTTTAAGCTTTCAAAGAGTTTTCTGGAAGCCCCTTGATGTGGTTTGCCTCTTTGCTTGAGCTTTTATAAGCATCTTAAATCTCTGCATGACATGCTTTTAATTTGTCAATATATTCCTAATCTTTTTCAAATAATACATTCTTGTGTTATTTTTTTATACTTAAACTACTATATATAGACTGCTTGAAGTTGAAGTTATTGAAGTCGTCTTTAATGTGGCTTTTGAGCATTGTATACTTTGTGTACTGGAGATGATCCAGCTCCAGCAAATGTGAATGAGTTGGTTTGCGTTTTGTTGATTTTTTTTGTTTGTTTTTTCTTTAATAAGTATTTTCTGTCCTATAGTTGATGCACATTTACATCGATATAGTAATACTCTAATCTTGCTTATGGGACTGATGATTTCTAGGATTATTTCAAAATTACTTCCTTTAGAACAGAGCTAATAGTGAGAAATAAAAGAGGGTGTCACAATGTGTTTACTTATGCTGACCTGAAGATGGTAGTTACATTCACCTGCAAAGCTTTTGTAACTACAAGTGGTAATTTAATATCCAAGGAAGTCTTTATACCTTTTACAATTTAATAGTGACATATTTTGATGGATATTTCTATAGTTGATTGTCCTTAAAATAGCTGTCTGGAGGATTATTTCTGTTACCTTGTTTGGCTACTTTCTCTCTTGATCTGATTTTTTTGTTGTTGTTGTTGTTTGTGTGCTTGTTTAAAATGAATTAAAGCTAGTGGAGTTGTACCTTCGACTCTTAAATTGCACTAAAATACTTGCACATAAAAGAATCAAATTTTCATAATCACTTTTTCATGATCATTGGAAAATCCAGCAGCCTACCTATGTAGAACGCATTATGCGAAGGGCTCCGTGGGAATTATGATATGCAAGAAAGAAAAGCAAACTGCGACACGATGGAATCTACTTTGCAAACTCTGTGTAGTTTATAGGATGTAGTTTATAGATGTGCCTGTGTCCTGTCAGGCAGCTGATGGAGTGGAGCTGCTTGTCTTCATACAGGTTGATTGGACACTGATTTTCCACCCTAAAAAATGCACATGATTTCTTGGAACTTAATTTTCCTGTGACTGTGGGTTCGAGTTAGTTTTTAATTAACAGATACATTGTATTCCCACGTATCTTAAGTGGGAACTGTGTCAGTTTATGTCTTAGTTGACTTGAAGCGGATTCATTATTCTCTTCAGTAGTTTTAGAATTGGCATCTATTATCATAACAGCATCTGGATTTTCGATAACCTAGTATAGCTGGCACATGTTGGGGCATATGGGAATTTATTAAATCATTCAGCTCTTACACACAGAAAAGAGTGAATTACTTAATATCCAAATTTAAAACAGCTGGTCATTGAATATGCAGTAATCTATGACATACGTCTTTTTCCACAGGCTTTTTTGTAGTGAACTTAACAAGGAAGAAATAATTGGTTTGATATCTTAATTTTAAATAATAATAAACTTTACTTATCCTCCTTATTAAGAAACTACCAAATTATCTAGTGGTTCCTGTTAGAAAACAGTCTCCAAATATTAAGATGGAAAATTCTTTGCACCATATGGCATCAGGATGAGGAAGCTATGCAAGGCAGAGAAAATGTTTTGGATATTTGAACATGTGCACATCTGTAAAATTAATTCCCTGCCCCCCCTTTGCACTTAAGAGCATAGTGTCTTAATTTGTAGTCTCTCCTCTTATGGCAGCAGCCAGCTATTACATTCCTGTATAGATATTCCCATAAAGGTCTCAGCACAAACTTTGCCAGGACTTAACATTGCTGCAGACAACCCCAGAGCCTAGAGCCAGAATAGCTAAAATTAAATATGTGTTTGAACTACTTTAATAGCCAAAGGGATTATTTCCATCTTCCATTTATCAAAAAGGAAAAATAAAGCAAAAGTAGAACCCCCTATATCTCCTTTTTCTACTGCTAGGGCCATAAAGTCATCTAGAAGCTTCCTACACACAAAATGTACAGGGTGTTATCAGCAGATTCCAACTGGCACCTTTGTCTCTAAAATGTGACATCTGCTCTGATAGTATCTTCACCTAAAACTCTATTAAACCCGTAATTGCATAGGCTGACCTGCTGAAGAAGAAAAGCCACTCATCAAGGAATTATACGGTTATAATTTAAGTGCTTACTAACTTGAGTTCAAGCACCTAAGCAAATAGAAATGAAGCACGGCAAGTGAAAAATGAAGGGAAGAAGGAAAGGAATGAGCCTTGTCATCTTGTTGGGTTGTGAACCCCAAAGATACCGAGTGATTCCTGAATCCTTCTTTTCTCAGTCAGGCCAACAAAACACTCTGGGACGTTTTTCTCCCAGAAGAAGGAGCAAAGGTCTTTTCCTCCTCTGGAGGGCCAGGACTGGCTGCGGAGCTGGCTCCCTCGGTGAGCGGGTGTTACCCACCTCCTGCTGAGCACAGAGCGCCTCACCGAGAAGCTAGGGTACTCCAAAGCTATTACTTTTTGCACTGAATCTCACTTTTTAAAAAAAGAATGGAGCATTCTAGACCCTCTGAGACTGTGAAGTTAGACGTGTCACTTTTTTCTTCTCTTTGAGGACTCTTTCTTCAGGCAGGAACCCTAGAAAGTAACTTAATGAATATTGATGTTCTACTGCAGTCTTTTGATATGCATCGCTTTGGTTTTTAGGGCCACTCTCCCCAGCCAGGTGACAACATTTTTGGCTTATTATGAAGAACAGTAGCAAAAGTATAGAATATAAGGCCAGCCAAACAAATACATTCAACTGAAAAACTGAACTGCAGAAGTCTTGGTTTATCCTTTTTAAATAGTTCCTTCTTTGTTATGTTGTACTTTTTTGCACTGAAAATTCAGATATTCAGAAAAATACTGTTTTGCAGTTGATAGGTCAGTAGCTGATCTACGGATACGATATGTGTGTGTATATATATATTTACAGAGAATTTATTTGTAAACTATGTTGGAGAGCAACAGCATAGAGGAAATGAGGATGCGCTGATTAATTTAGAAGGTGACCCTGTACAACCTGTGCATCGTCTGGGGGGACTAGTGCCCTAGTCCATAGTCATTAGGAATCTCGCAATTCCCGATTCCTGGGTGAGATACTAATTTCAATGTGTTTGCAACTAAGTGCAAGATCTTTAGAGATTGCGGCTTTGTAAATTTAACCCAGAGACCAATCTACTCCTGTATCAGAAAGTCTTCTAGCTGTGTTCTTCTAGCTGTGTTCTAGTCTTCTTGTTGTGTTGTTATATCAAAATGTGAGTTGTTTTTCATGTGATCTCAACTTTCAAGATTCAGCATAAATTATATTTTCTAAAAGGTGATGTTTGTAGTTGCAAAAAGAGCAAGACTGCTTTAATTACCTCGAAGTTTTGAAAGTTAATCCCCTGAAATTTACTTTTGCTGATAAAAGCAAACAACTGGAATATATTTTAGTCAAAGAAACCTGAGATCTGAATGTCATATTCTGTAATTGCTTGAAAAATCAGCAATGTGAATATATACCCATTTAAATAAACCCTTAGACTGGTAATGTGCTTTCCAAATTCCTTGTTTGCTGTTGTTGACCGTACTGTATTCTCTTACCTTTCTGGTTTGTGAAGCGAGTATGATGTTTGACAAAGTTTGTATTAATCTTTCCCTATTACTGCTTCTTGATAAAGTAAGAAAATTGCAAAACCAAAATTTAGATGAATAAAAAAGGGAGGGAAATTTAGAGCTAGGCTGAAACACTATACCTTTCTGGTTTGGGAAATAGCATAATGCTGAGGAAAGCTGGGTTTCCCTTGCAATTTGTTTTTGTTTGTGTTCTGAGAAGCATAATATTAATTGTGGGTGGCTGCTGCTGCTGTTCCCTTGAGATTGTCTCATAATTCGTACTGGAAACGTCTGAGCTTTCCAGTGTCATCTGAAAGCCAGAGCTTAGGCTGCCAGAGGGGAGAAGCTACAGTTCTGTCAGGCAGAAAGTCCTGTTCTTTTTTGCGCTATTTCTCTCTCCTCCATTAAAATCAGACCTGCTAGCAAGCAGCCCTAACCTCTGTTACTTTTAGCAGTAATCAGGTATCAATTTTTCAGTATATGTAGGTACATAATTACAAGCAGTTGGAAAAAGAGTAAAGGACGAAAAGTAAATGGGTGCAGGGGAAAATAAGTCGTGAGCTTGAATGAAGATTAATCACTCGGGTGTAAACTCAAATTTTAGTTGCCCAGCAATTCCAGACAGCTGCTGAACATCTGAAAAAAGGTGGAGATAATTGTCCAAATGGAGAGAAGGTGTAATGTAGTCCTTGGGGACAGCTGGCTTCAGGGAAGCCCCCTTCCTCCGTGTTGCTTTACAAGGAGCTCAGCCATCAGATGGTAGCTTCAGCAGCTTCCTAGGCCACCTCCTAACTCTGTGTTTAAGGATTTTGGGGGATTCAGCAGTGACTGCCTCGCGTTTCTTTTGATCTGCCGTGACTTTTGTCTCTTGCTGCAGCGGCACAGGCTGCAGCGGCTCGGCGGTTGGGACAGGCAGCTCGGGGTAGAGCGGTGTGGCTGGAGCAAGGTGGGCTCCCCATTGCGCTCCGTATCCACCTTGGCCTTGGCTTTCACAGTAGTGTTGGAGTGTCTGGCCGACACTTTTCCCATTCCGCTTTCTCACTAGAATTTTGTCCAGTATGCTTCAGTATGGCTGCTCTCGCCTTTCGGAGCAATTGCTCAAGCAGTAATTTGTTTCCCAGATTCTAGCCTTTTGTTACAACCTTGTTCTTATCTGGGCATCGTAACACGTACCATAAAAGCTTATGTAGGCAATCAGCTGTTTGTCACGGTCTCTCTCTGTATTTCTTGTGCGAGCATCTTGCCATCCAGAAGTCTTCTGCTCAAAGATTTTCTCTATTTTCTGATTTTTTACCAAAATCATGAACAGGGAAGAAGTATCTTCCCAAAAGTTTGTTTCTAAATACTATTACTTGGATGATCAAGAAAATTCCAAGCACTGTAGTTAATTTGTAACTGTGGTTTTTTCCAAAAGATATCCATGTAGTTAGTTCTTAAATATTATTAAGTCCACATTGAAAGGTAAACAGCTAAATGAGTCATCATCAAATTAGCAGCTATTCCAGACGACCTGCGGTTATGAAGCTACCCCAGGTCTTGTGGCAGTAGTATTGTCTTCATCGTTACCCTGCCAGTTACTGAAACTAGAATTTGAAGGCAGTAAGTAGAATAATTCTAAAATAACCATTTACTATTTTTATATACATTTTCCTACTCGCTTTCAAAATCCAGGTAATTATGAAGTAGACTGGAACAGCTCCCTCGCTTTTTGGTTTTTTGTTTTTTGGGGGTTTTTTTCAGCATGAATGTGTTTCACTTTCTCTCTGAAAATGCGCGTTTGTTTCTCAGGGAGAGACACCGCTGAGCTCATTTTGCAGATGTGCAAATTGCGGCCCTAACAAACCGTGACAAGTCTTTCAGATTTAGGCTTTTTTTTAATGGGTTTTAGTACATCTGTTCTGTCAGTCTAACTACTGCAAATGCAAATGTCATCTGTTTAAAATCCTTATGAAGTTTTCTGCTAAGAAATTGCTGAGTCTATTTGGTACTTATCTGTAATTTTATACCTCAGTCTCTAGACTCTTTGTCTTTTGTCTACGCTTGGAGTCTGAGCTAATCACTTTACCAAATGCGTGTCTCTTTTTTTGGTGTTTTAAATGAATTGAGTGTTTGTAAAAAGTATTGAATTGACACCAAAAACTAAAACATGGGGTTTTTTTCCACCAAACAGACACAGCACAAAAGTAGGTTTAAGTTTGTGTCTGGACTCACCCTAGTAATCAGTGGTGTAATCTCTGGTGGACTACAAGCTGCTTTTACCACAGGATTAGTTGTCTTTAGATGTCATGAAATGTAAATTTGGTCTCAAATAAACCAGCTGCTAAATTTATAAGTCTTCCTGCCTTGCATTTGATTCACAAGGTCATGGAAATTGGTACAAGTAGGTGAGAAGTTTCAAAGGTGCTGAACACTTGCAGATCCATTGATTTCAATAGGATATTTTGAATATTTGGTGACGTCTAACTACCTAAATTTAAAAAGTATGTTTTTCTTTGGTACTGACTGGGGAGAGACGAACATTAGGCATTCCAGGATAGCTTTTTTTTGTTGCTTTAACATTACTCCAACCAAGCTGAATGTTGTTTTAGGAGGGCAATCTTTCCATTTTGGCTTGTACTGCACTTTGCCCTTTCTTCAGCAAATGCTACTGTACCTGTATTTTCCAGCAAGGGGATATACTGAGAAGATCTCCTGGAAGCAGGAATGGATGAAGGGAAGAAAGGCTGCTTACAAATATCTGCATTTTTTTAATCTCATGTCTTCACTGTTTTACAGATTGTTGAATCAGATTTCAGTTAGTTCATGGAGAGACCTCTCACTGCCGTGGTTCACATCATTAGATCTGTTGCCACTTTATAAATTGCTAGTCACCATTTTATAGCATAGTCTTGCATGCCAAATGCATCAAGGATATTAGAGTTTTCTGGGCTGTAGGCTTTGAGTTATTCTGTTGCTTGTGTGTCAGGACAGTGGCTGCCAGAAGTGCATGCTTTCTTATACTTCTGGTGGTCTCATGCCTTGTAAAGTCTGACCATTAAACTCATTCTGTAACAGTGCTGGGGGAAAACATCATTTGCTGGAAGGTGAACAAAAACCTGCAGCTGAAGTTGGGGTAATGTGGAAATTGCGTTAGACTTGTTGCGGTTGTTACTTGTAGAACTTTACTATAGGCACTTAAAAAAAATGTCTCTTAATAACAAGTTAGCTGTGGTTTGTCTGTATTGAACAACGTGAATGTTTGTCAAGTTCCCTTTACAGCCTTTACTTTATTATATGTGTGTATAGATAAAAAATTACTAAAGTCTGTGGCTGTATGACTGAAAAAAACCAGCCTCACTTGTGTTTCTAGCTTGACAGAAGTCTTTTGAAAACACACAGGGTGTATAGCAGAAGTTTTAAAGACAGTGTTCTCTAAAAGTTCAGGTTTTCTCCTTTTAGAATCTTAAAGATCAATAAAAATAATTTCCTTTGATATAGTGTGACTTTTTCCTACTGGGAGCACTGTTTTGTGTCTCACTTTACAAGTTATTTACTCTAAAGTGTATGCAAGTAATGGTGCAATGGGTTTTCTGAAGTTTCAGGGATGTTTCCTTAAAAGTAGTTAGGTTTTACTTAGTCGTGTACCCACAAGAAGAGTTGGGAGTGAAGTGTGTGTAGTATTTTTACACTAGATTCTGTTCTTAATAACTGTAATTAATATAAAAGACAAGCATTTGGTTCCCGTAAGATACTTAAAAAAAAAACCAAACCAACACAAATATTTGCTGTTCACTGTTATGCTCGTCCTTGCTTACCTTTTCATGCCAATTGTTTCTTCCAGCCAACTGAATTCAGGTTTAAATGAGATTGTAAAGTGCACGGACCTAGAACTGTTCCATAAGGAAAGTGACTGAGTCAGCTCAGAGGACTATAGCACACGGGTATGGCTATCATTAATTAGGGGTGTTACAGGTCTTTTATATGTGTGGGAAAATAAAGCTAAAAGCCCATGGGGATATTTCTTTGACAGTTCACCATGGTCGTTTTTCAGAATCTGTGTTTCTTAAAGAGAATCATACCTTTTTTGAGCAGATACGCAGTGCATGACATGGTAACAGTACTCTTTTTAATAAATATTTGTTTTCTGCATGTGTGTATCCTACAGCTACAGTATTTGCCCAACCTCACAGCAGGCGTGTGGCTGCAGTTCCCATTTTCTTGTGGCTTACCGTGTTGCTGGTTCATGTGCTGAACATACTTAGCCTGAGGATGTACACATGCAAATACTGAGGTCCGCGTTGAGTCACGCTCTGTGATGTTACCATAGAGTAATTCTAAAGTTACAGACGGCTTTGAAGATCAGATGGCACTAAATGTAACTTCAGCCTGTTTATTTTTGCGAAGATACTGTTTAGGAAACTATGATTTCAAAACATCTATATGCTCCATATTTTTTGATTTGAAGCCTCTTCAGCTTCTGGAGCAATTCAGTTCTGCATTGCTGTCGTGTTTAAGCAGCATGTGCATGGTTCTGCTCTTTTACAGCATTCCCTTCTAATTAATACACATATTTTTCCAGAGATAGAGAATTGTTGTGAGAAGGTTGGGGTTTTTTTCTGGCTCTCCAGCTACTGTTCCACTCCCGTAGTAGAAGCTGGAAGGTGAAGCCTGGGGAGAGCCTGGGATGAGCACAGCTTGCTCTGGGTGCTGGCTTAGCGGGCACACAGGACACTTGTCCTTCAGATGCTTTGAGGTCACAACACTGTGATGTTCTGCTTTGGCCAAATTTTGGAGGAATACTTTTTTGAACAGTTGCTGGAGACAAAAGATGTGCTTCCTTATTAAATACATAGAAATAAATATTTAGTCCTATTATTTTACACGTCATAGAAGCTGGCTTACTTCTTTTAGTAAATATAACTGCTGAAGTTGTTTAGAGTGGTACTTTCTGTATGTAGTTATGGTTAGGCTTTCCTTTTTCTGGGAAATCTTATCTACAGTTTTTTTCTGCAAAATCCTAGCGGGATTGTTGTTAGACGAGAAGAGTAGGAATTAGTAAAGTGCATCCAATTCCCAGTTTCTTAAGTGTAGCAAGATGGTATATTTTTTCTTTTTTCTTTTCTCCCTGGGGGCACGTGAATGTGTTTTTTTGGAAGTAGTGATATGAAATCTGTAGTACGTTTGAAAGGAAGGAAATGTACATCTAGGTCAGAACTTAGAATGGAACTGGGGGGAGTCTAATTTGTTTTTAAAACAATAAGAACTTCAGTTCATGTTTATTTGCTTAATAACAGATTGATTTGACATATAGTTCTTGGGTTTAATTTGCTGCTGAGCATTTAAGATTTCCAAACATGCGTTAAGCTACTTAAGTATTTAATGTGTTAGCATATTAGCACACATACAAATATAAGATGCATCATGTGTCTACCTTACAGTGCTCAGATGTGAAAATTCTGATGATGGTATAAAATTTTCAGATTCAAGACATTTAAAAAAATAAAGTATTTCTTCATTTACGTGTATACATTTTTCTGATTTTCAGCATAGTGCTAAGAAAGAAATGAATTTTGTAAGCCATATTATTTTGATTGTATAGAACAATATGGCACAAAAGAATTTTTGATGAAGGTGGTAGCTGGCCAGCTGATTAGAACTGAGTGAAGTTACATTTGTGTCAAGCTTTCAGGGAAAGTATGTTGGAAAGAATGATTGAAGAAATAAAAAATGCAATACTTCTGTAGCTGATAAGTACCTTTAATAGTTATCTTCTGTAACCCTAAAATGCTGAAATGATGAAAACTAGTAAGTGCAAATACACAGAAGTTGTTAAACCTCTTTAAAAGTATAGCTATACAATTAAAACACCATTGCATGCAAGAGACGTGATAATTCTGCTACCCAGAAGTTTTCTGTATACATTTGTTTGTGGGCTATGATATAAATTACTTTGGGGAACCTCAGCTTCATATTCATGTGCATCTTATATTGGTCTGTAAATTCTACTCATGAGTTGATGTTTCACCTCTTTATAATGAGAGTGAAATTTATAGTTGTAAAGTTCTCACTTATTACATGGCAAAGTAAGTGCAAACCTGACATTTTAAAAGGTTCATGCAGAAGAGTAGTGAAAGTTTATTTTCCACAACTGAATCGCTTATCGCTTGCACTTGACAGTTTTTTATCTTTATGTTTTGTTTCTCATCATGATGTAGAATTCTCATTTTGTTTAGTAGGAGAAATTGCTACAATACAGGTGTTAAATTACTTCATATCAGGAGGACAATAATGCACATATGGTCGTATGTAAAGGCACAAGAAGCAATGTAAATTCTTGTCAATACACTTACCAGAAATTTGTGATTCAGTTGCAAGTTCAAGCTGGAAAATAAGTTACTGTGTCCAAACACCATATGCACAGGAGAACATAAAGCTGGAGTGTCTCCATTTCTTCTTAAATCTGGATAAAATATTTATTGGCAAAACCCAGAGGTCATAGAAATTAATTGTCTTCTGGATGCTGTGTGAGATGTCTCCCTTGCTTGGCCTTCAAATGAGCCATGACCCTTAGCAGGAGAGACAACTTCTGAGATCAGAACACGATTCCGTACAGACTCACAGTCACCCCTGGGGTAATAACTTCTGGGCATTGCTAACCCTGGTGGATTTGAATCAGTGTCCCACAAAAAGCTTCATATTAAAGACAGGTTCTGATCTCTCTGAACTGTTTATCTCCACTGAAGGATTTTTGTTAAATTCAATTTCAGCATGAGCCTTCAGCTTATTTACAGCAGTAAACAGTAAAACCGCATCTGAAGAACAGGTCCTGCGGTCATTTGGAGCTCTACAGCTGTATCTGTGCTTGTACATCCCACACTTACTGGTCACAGTTATTTTTCAGCCCTAGTGCTTGGCGAGAGATGTCCTGTCAGAGGGTGGCCATTTCCCAGGCTCCAGGGAGCAAGAGGCAGGCAGCCATGGGTCAGGGCTGAGCAAGGCTGGTGGCATCTCTCTACGGTACTGGGGTGGCCGCTCCCACGCCGCGGACTGAAGGACTCACAAACTCAATCCTAAAAATTGCCAAGGCATCCGGCTGGACTCTGAAGTGTGGCCAGCAAACTGTTTTTCCACATAGCACATTCTCCTGGACCTCCCCCACCTCCATTAGACGGAATACCTGGTAACACTGGTTCTAACGCTGAACTCTTGAGGAACCAGACTTCTGTTTCATTTCGTCCACGTCTGTCACATACTGTGTACCTACACGCTTTGGAATGCAGGAGGATAAAACACATGCTTTGCTTGGTTGTGTTAATTTCAGTTTATGATTGTGTGATCACTGACATTGGTTATAAAATCGTAACAGCTTGGAAAAAACATGGCAGTAGATTCCTCTTTTTTAATGGTATGGTACTCTAAAACGTTTCTCGTTTCCAAACCGGAGGAAGCAAATAGGGTTTCTCTAAATCACCTTTTTATCTTTGCTTCCTTTCTGCTTCCCTACCTACTTGACATCTTCCTTTATGTAGCTCTCGTGGTACTAGCCCATGCGCACTGTGTAGTGGAAGGTATTTTCCAGGCAGTCAGGAATGATGGCTGGGGAGTTCTGCCATGGCGTTGTATCAGCCACTGGCATCTGCGTATGAATTGGGGTCTGAAGTTACTTTCACCATAGTTTATTATGATCTTGCGTGATAAGCAGAATAGGTGCGACAATATGTGACAAGACACAGACAAAGGAAAATTGGAATTTAAATCCACCCAAGTGGAAAATGCAGGGGATGTGTTTTGGGGTTTGCTTTTTTTCTGGTGGCTGTATTTAGTAAATACAATTTATGTGCCTTAATTTTGTGTGTGTCGGTATATAAAATGATTATTATGGGTGCAGCAGTGTGTTGTAAGTTCAGTGTTGTGGGAGAGAAGTTTTCTTTACCCAGTATAGTTATCAGCAAAAATATGTTTAAAATAATTTGTAAATGAAACCCTGTAGAATAAGGAACTAATCAAAAGTTTGGGCATGGTTTTGTGACTTTTATCAGCGTTGTACTTGGGTGCATGCATTGTTATGGATTGACTTAATTTTAGTTAAACACCTAAACATTTGACTGTGGTCATAAATTATGAATTTAAGCACGGCAGTAATACTAACCGTGTCCCAAGTTCTTCTAAGACTAGAAGGGAAAATGTTCTGTAAGTCTGATCCTCAGTGCAGAAGCTCTTCTAAGAAAACTTTTAAAAGCTGTCTTGAAATGTTAAAGTGTATTTAAATCACTAGAATAGATACTACCTAAAATTATTTTCTGTATCTTTCAAACAGATATTCTCTAGCCCTAATTTGCAGAGTGCTATTTAATAGTGCAAAGCACTATTTCAGCATTGACAGCCTCATGTAATTGAAGCCAAATATCTTTGAGTCATTCTACTTCCTAATCACTGTTGTTCACACATGCCATAGAACAGGGAAACACATTTAAAATACTTGGCTTTTTATTTATTTATCTGCTTTCTTTATACTTCTTAACATGTACCTATGCATGTGGATATCATCCTCCCTTAATTTTTTTGTTAGGGCTTGCACAACTCTATGTATGTACCTGGGGACTGTTGGGAGGTAAGGTTTCTCTCTCACACAGCAGAAGGTAATTTTAACCTTGTATTCTCCCATGGGTGTAAGCCTGTGATCCCTGGACAGTTGGCATTAATTAGAAATTAGCAGGGAGTAATTGTGCTTCCCCTGGAGGATCGTTTTTAGCACAAATTTAAGATGAAAGAAAATGAGAAGCCGTGTTGCCTGCCACTTGTTCAGGTTATTTTCTTACCTCCTTATGATGGTAGATGATCATCAAATACTTGTTAAACTCCTGCACAAAATTATTAATTTGTTGACATTTTTTAAATGTTAACTACTTTGGAGCGTTTTGCTGAAATTGAACTACTTTCATATCTTTTCTAGGTGGCTTCGTATTAACCCCTCTCAGCACATATCAGCTAAACAGAATATAGGTGAAACTTTACTGTTTAGTTTTCCATATTCTGTTTCTTTCCTAATAAGCAGGACAGTTCTGAATCTGCATACAAGCGGGTTTAGGAACAGGATTGTTCCTCCATTCAGTCCATATCGGATTCAGCCCATCTGCTCTGAAAATTCTCTTGGGTCCTACCTACCAGCTGCCTCCCAGTGTTGTATCAACTTCTCTTTATATTAGATTAAGTTTTTAACTTGAAGCAGAGTGACTCCATATCAATAATAAGGCATTAAAAATTTTGAAAGTGTGGACATAACAACAATCCATACAAATTGAAACCATTCCCAAACTATGGATTCATAGTAAAAACCAGAAACCCAGATGTGTGGAAAATGTTGTATGTAATGAAGAGAAGTTTACATGTGTGGCTTAATTCAAAATCCAGTGGACACAGTAAACAAAAGTTGTAGCAAATGATGTGATTTTACTACTAGTAACTGAATTGTTGTACGTTTGCCTTTCCAGATAACTCCAGATTTATGACATAGCGTATCGCCGCCCCCCCCCCCCCGCAGCGCAGTGACAGGGATGGGGCTGCGAGCAGTTCATTGCGTGATGTCTCTGCTGCTCCTTCCTCAGCAGTAGGGCTTCTCACGCTGCCCCTGCCCCAGCGTGGGGTCCCTCCCTGGGAGACAGTTCTC
This sequence comes from Falco biarmicus, assembly GCF_023638135.1. Classification (NCBI taxonomy): domain Eukaryota; kingdom Metazoa; phylum Chordata; class Aves; order Falconiformes; family Falconidae; genus Falco; species Falco biarmicus. Next base: position 100,150,808 of record NC_079290.1, read on the forward strand.
CATGGCCTTCTCCAAGATGAGTCCTTCCCAGGGCTGCAGCCCTTCCCCCCCTGCCCCAGCGTGGGTCCCCCACAGGGCACAGCCCCGCAGGCCCAGCCGGCCCCAGGGGGTCCCTGCGGGGTCCCCAGCCCTGCCCCAGCCTGGGCTCCTCTGCCCACTGGGCCACCGTCCCTGCCAGGAGCTGGCCCAGTGTGGGCTGCCTGTGGGTCACGGCTCCTTCGGGCACCCCCTGCCCTGGTGTGGGATCCTCCATGGGCTGCAGGTGGGGATCTGCTCCACCATGGACCTCAGTGGGCTGCAGGTGGGGATCTGCTCCACCATGGGCTCCATGGGCTGCAGGTGGGGATCTGCTCCACCATGGACCTTCTTGGGCTGAGGGTGACAGCCTGCCTCACCATGGTCTTCACCACGGGCTGCCAGGGAATCTCTGCTCTGGCTCTTGGAGCGCCTTGTGTCCTCCTCCTGCACTGAGCTGGGTGTCTGCAGCTCTCACATAGTCTCACTCTTCTCTCCAGCTGCAGTTGCCATTCCAGAGGGTTTTTTTCCCCTTCTTAAAAGCGTTATCCCTGAGGCGCTGCCACCATCGCTGCTGAGCTCGGTCGTGGCCAGCGGTGGGTCTGCCTGGGAGCCGCTGGCGTGGGCTCCATCAGGCATGGGGGCAGCTTCTGGCAGCTTCTCACAGAAACCACCCCTGTAGCCCCCCGCTACCAAAACCTTGCCACGCAAACCCAATACACCTTGGTGCAGAAAATGAGTCCTTGTTGCTATTTATCATAATCTCCTTTAGACTTTGGTGAACAGAATAGTTAGTGCTTTGCCAGAGTATTTCAGGGTCCTGCACAAAGAGAAGGTCATTGTCTGGTTTTGTCTTCAAAAATGGTAACATTTTATATAAAAACGAACGTGATTGTGTTACGATTTGCATTCTTGATTGGTTTCTGTCTTAAATATTTTATGGAGTTACATGGTAATAAGTCATTACATGATTTTGTGCTGTTGGCTGCCTAAGATTACTTAGTCATACTTTCTACAGAATGCAAAAGTATTGGAGGTATTTTGAGGCTTTCATCATTATAAGAATAGCAGAAACTGGAGTCTGTCTTTTAACATGTTTTCACAAAATACAGCTTTTACTTGACAGTATTAAAGTGAAGTACAGTAATTATCACATTAGGTGAGAATTTTTTTTTTGTGTTTTCATTAATAATGCAAATAAACATTATTTTTTTCCAATTAAAATGCTCAGCTAGTTCTTTAGAACAAAAAATCGTTTCATTGATTACGTTTATGCAACAATAGTGGCTGGAGACTTTTTATTCTTTTTTGAAATGTAGCATCTGTAGGGGGATATGCTCCAAGCCCCCTGTTCCTTGCACAGAAATTAATTTATCTTTCAATGTGACTTCTAATCAGTTAGAGCATCCTGCTTTCACTTGTTGACTCCATCACAAATACTTGTTTCATGTTCACTTTAAATCCTCTCCTAATACTTTTTATTAATTTACCCTTTCATTTTTAAGTTCTGGCTTGAGGTTTGTCCTCTGACACACTGGGTTGTTCTTTTTTCCTCTAAACAAGAATGTAATTTCTGACCTGGTATAGATTTGAGTTTTGATATTTGCCTCAAAGTGGTTTTTTTTTTCATTTTCTGGTGGACGTTCCTTTAAAAATAAAGTAAATGCCTTTACTTTCTGACAGAAAAACACATTGCATCTGAATATCCTGTTTTTCTGATAACTGAGTCCTAAGCCAGAAACTTGCAGTAGCATCTTCAGAGTTTTTACTTCCTAAATTCAGTGTATTTTTTTGTCAAGGAAATCACTCTCAGTCCAAGTTCTCAGTTACTTCAGTAGCACCTCCATTGGCTCCAGGGAAGGTGAAATGTGAGGGCTTTGGTGAGGTGCAACCCCAGGGTGCAAAGGTGTGTGTTGTCCTTATGCAGCTTTCTTCCAAGTTCCTGGGACTTGAAGAAGGCACAAAGAAGTGTTTTCGCAATGGGAAATGGTTTCTTCGCAAGTCTTATAGATACTCATCCCCTTGGTGATATTCAGATCTTATTGTTGCATACTGCAGGCTGCCATAGGTAATGCAGATTACCTTTTTTGCCAAAATGGGTTTGTTCTGGTGTTATTAGCTGTGACTCTGGTGCCTAGGATTTTAAAATCTTGCACCTATCCATCCACCTGTCCACAAGTGCAATGGGGTTTAGGCCTTTCAGTATCTCTTGGGAGTTCACTGCCATCCTTCCCTGTGAAGACAGTTTGTTCTTTAGCTGGAAGGAAAAAGGGGATTTGTGCTCTAATGGTTGATTCTCCTTTTTTTTATTGTTTTCCATAAAGGCCGGGTAGCCCATGTAGCATTTTTGAAGTCCTTTTCCAAGGTGATATTTAACTTTCACTTATTTTAGGAAATTTAATGTGCCTTGTTTTTTTTTTAAAAAAAAACCACACACACAAAAAAAACAAAACAAAAAAACCCCACCCAAAACAAAACCAAAACCAAACTCATACTTTTCTTCACAAATGCTTATTTTGTATTCTGCCTATATTTTACATTCTGTGTGTTAGGGGAGAACCCTGAAGAGCAGTTCCTGAACTCCATGTAGCCGGTGATGAAGAGTTCTGAGAGGTTAGCAAACTCTGAGGAGTCTCACAGTAGGTGGAAGGAGTATTACAGAGTCACGGATAGGGATCACCTGCTCCTTTAACGGCTCCTTCAGACCTTATGCAACTACACTCTGCATTATACCGTTGTATTTTTTATATGCAAAGTGGACATTTGAAGCTTCACTTACATCTCTGCGAAGTGCTGGCGTATTGAGGAGGCTGCCTAGGAGAAAGCTGCGTTTGCCATAGCTCTCCCTCAGTCGTGGTTGGTTTCTCAGTGTGCCTTTCTTCAGACTTCCCATGTTCTTGGCTTATCTACCGTGACTGCAGGCAGTCCAGCTGAAGAAGAGATTTATTTCCTTACCCGTAACTGGTGTTACTTTGAGATATGCTATCTATACATTTAACCCTTCAATTTAGCTGTGTGTCTGAGTTATGTCTAGTCTGTGCATTCTGTCTTGGATGGGAACTGAGCCCCC